>NC_059413.1:12698384-13019268 GCF_905220565.1 Melitaea cinxia | reverse complement strand
ATGAACCGATTTTGATAATTCTTTTTTTCTTGGAAAGGACATAGGTATAGGTATCTCAAGTGTGGTGCCGTGATGAGGAAATCAAGATCTGATGATGAAATGCCAGAGAAATCGAGGTAAACCCTCGAAAATCGTAGTGACAACTCGTGCGTAATTTTTTTAGTCTACTTATTACTTGTCGATGTAATTGAAGTCGATTTTTTTTCGTTTGCGAGCAAACACAATTATTAATAATAAAACTCCACCTTAGAATTATTGTCAAATTTAATGTTTGTAGAACTTTTTTTGAAGTAGAATCTAACCGACTTCTTTATTAAAGTTCAACCTATCATATTTTTTTTTAAATCAGCCTACTTTAGGTGTGCGTAAAGTTCAAGTATTGTTAATTTAGATTTAGCTCATTTTTCTTTCACCACTAGACGCTGCGTATTTAACTTAGTATTACGTATGTGTCTATAAGCAGACAATATTATACACACCACAACTGCTGTAATTCAATGTATATTGAATTTGATAGACGTGTTCAAAATATTCCTGAGAACATCATTAATATCATGTCTCAAAGAGAAATAATATATATGAGTTTTTGTGTTAGTTTTGACGACTCGTGTAGGCGTATTTAAATATAATTTTAATTAAGAAAAACAAGTCGTGTCTAGACCGGCGTTATTAAATCAGAACCCGTGTACACGATGCTTTTTTGCCTATAATGAATATTGTATCGCGTGTAGTAAAAAAAATAATATCGATTATCACCAAAATAATCTAATCGGCGGCCACTCTACGCCTGATTTGATAACTTACAAATCAGTACCTCGCCCCAAGTCGCAACGCAACGTATAATTTTACTAAATTACAGCATTGGCATTGAAAATTTTTAGTTTAAAAATAGCTCGAAAACAGATAATAAAATTAGCCGTAACAACATTGTGCACTAGTTCCAAATTCCAATTTCAAAACAGTCTCGTCTCGTACGGTACCGTGGGCGACACAGGTACGCACGTATTAATAGCTTCTTGAGTAGTGTTTATAGAGGCTAAAATTTACTGACGGCGTGCATCGTCTGTGTGGCCCGTCGTGCGAGGTATTGATGTAGGTGGAGCGGAGCGGCATCGTCGCGCTCGATGTTGCCGCACCGGTCCCGCTACACGGCGTTGCCGTCTCGACCCACTTACGAACGGCAATGGGGGCCGGTACACGTTTTTTTAACTTTGCTAAATTATTGGAGTTTGTTTATAGCTTAATTGCTGACGATTTTTAGATCCCGGCCGGAGCGCTTCCTGAATACCACTAAAGCAGCGCACAAAATGTTTACCAAAGAATCACTCGTTGTACTTCGTAGGGCACGATCTCGTTTTTGTACTTCGATCTGTGTGGTACTTGAATCCTTTCCTAAATATTTTTCTGGTTAGTATAAAGTACACGTTATTAAGAATTGAAACCATTGAAGTAAGTAGGTTTTCTTTTTATCAAGAGCATTCTACGCGTATCTTTTTGCATAGCAATTTTAATCTCATTTTATCTTCTCGTATTCCGAACGTTTTGTTTTGACGTTTTTCTAACTGTAATCGCAATGTTTATGTTACAAATTACAATGTTTTTACTGTATAATATTTAATAAAAATTGAAGACAATAAATCTTAGTAATGACAGAAAGTATAAAAAAGATTTGTGTTCTTAAAAAAATTATTGAACACAGCAGTTTAGCAATATTAAGACCAAAAAATCATGTTTTCTATTTTAAATTCACAAATGTAGTAAACAAAGTAGAACCATGATCTATGGTCGTGAAGAGTCAAATATTTTTGTTTTGACTTGTAAACTCAAACAAGAATGCCCTTGATCGTTCTTAAAGGTCAATAGTTCCATCGTCTCGGTCCACGTCAAAAACGAAAATTAAAATTAATCATCTAATCTAAATTATTGATTAGTTTATTACAAATTAGCTTTTCGCTCGCGGCTTCGCCTGCGTCGAGACGATTTTAGCTGTTCCGTATTCTCGCGTTTTAATATAACCTGTGATAACGTAGCATTCCTTAGTTGATTTTTTTTAATTCTACTACTAGTTTTTGAGTCTATCCATTACAAAATTTAAATTATTTTTAATATTTAAATTTTAGCTGGCTATACAAAGAGTATCAATTGATGAAAAAAATGCTTCAACTGTCTTTGGTTTAATGGCGTTGAATGTTGCCAAAATAGCACTAATGATTTCATCAATGTCACGTAGAATGGAGAATACAAGCAATTTGAAACCAATCATTGTTACTTCTAAATGACTCATACACTTGCATAATTATGCTAAGTTAACATTTTGGTGAATAAAAAAGATAAATTGAATCATAAAAATGTTTTTTATTCTATTTCATAAAAACAACAATTAGATTATTGTATGTTGCGTAAATCATTTATTTAATAATTTTTAAAATGGAAAACAAAATAATATTGCGTCACCCAAAAAAAGTTTTCGATATTACAATAGAACAACAAAGTGAAAGAGATCCTTAATATTAAGTTCCATATTAAAGAATAATAATTACAATCATTATTAAGAATTGATTAACCTTTTGACCGCCACGCCTCAAATCCATTCCCGTGCCCTGTACGCCAAGGCATAAAATAAACAAAAATATCTACTAAAAAAATAGTGCTGCCAAGAGTCGTTATCGAGTACCACACAGTGACTTGTTTTTGCTGGTTTTTATGCAATAAATGACTACTTATATAATCTAGGAAGGTTTATTTTTCAATATTTTTCTTGTGTTATCTTGCACTCGTTATATATACTTACAAAAACATAAATAAAAAACAAATATTACAAAAATAATTGTAGTAAAGTACAACACTCTTTTCTATCGCCATGACGTCATTGTCACGACTGGACGACTACGGCGCAGCTGACCTACGGTTTTTAAACTCTCTTAGAGACGTGCTGTGTCGCACGTAAGGAAGCGGCAGGCTATATATCGATTTCGAATCGAATCGATATATACATGAAAAGTAAATTTAAAAAATTAACCGAATTCAAATTTGTAATTTTTAAACCGAATTAAAAAAGGAGGAGGTTACTCAATTCGACCGATTCGATATATATTTTTATTTATTTATGTTCGGGGAGAACTTCGTCGGTTATGAACCGATTTTGATAATTATTTTTTTGTTGGAAAGGAGATAACCCTAGTGTAGTATGAGTAGAACAGCTGATTTATTTTTTTCAGTTTCGGCAACTCGATTTTCAATGATCGCCTTTGGACACAAATGGCGATCTTTACTTCCAAATATCTCGGAAACGTGACACTTTAGGATACCATGTTATATAACGTTTTTTGTTTGTATAAGTGTCCTCTATCCAAACATACCACTTTTATTGTGCTCGGAAATTTTGAAAAAAAAAGATGGCGGTGGCTAGATATGCCAGGCTCCATACAAAAATGTTCAAACCCATTTTTATCGACACTGTTCAATAGTGCCCCGTGTTCCACTGTTCCCCTACTCAGTAGTTGATCCGATGATGCAAATTAATATAATCGGTGCGGTCGGTGCCAGCCTTAGTTTAAAAGAAATATTTACATGCGTTAATTTTTTGTTTTTTTTTTTGCTTATGTAGCAAATAGTACTAAAATAGTACTGAGTAAGTAGCCATTTGATTTCACGACACCAAAGACATGGGTCTCAGAAAAAAATCTTTTATGAGAGTGGGGGTTAGAGATGATTTTGATGCTGCCAGATGATTTTAAGAATGAGAAAGAAAATCGTAATTTCGCTCTTAACCTTAGATAAAAAAAAATAAAAAATATTTTTATTAATTTTTTATTGGTAATTGTATATTATTAAAATCATCAACGCCATCCAAAATGCGACGATGTTCTAAGGTATCGCTCGTGTTGCACTGCACTAGTTTTCTCGCTATTCGCTTATGACGTCACCAGCGTGTCGTCTATACTTGACAACGGCGTGTAGAGAACGGATTAATGAATACGCGCTAGAGATGTGCCAGATTTGAGATATCAGATTTATTAAGACGATTTGATTGATTTTAGTTGATTTGATTTTTTATTCATTTGCTATTTATGTGTTAGCTGATGATAGTTTTATGTATTTTACCTTTTGTTTTATTCAAATAGTTGAATTTTGGATAGCTTAAAAACATCTATACCATTTTGACTAGCCCATTTGCGCAGTTTTTAGTGACTACAGGTCAGCAGGTGCTTTCTGCTCCGGAGGTTATGGGTTCGATTCCCACCCCGAGTCTGGGTGTAATATATATTTATTTATATATGTATTATTTATATATATGTTTATCAAAAAAAATGTAGCCATACCGGTCAGCTGTTACCTATAACACAAGCATTAAGTTGTTTACTTTAGGAACAGATGACCGTGTGTGTATGTTATAAATATTTATTTATTTATTATTTATTTCTACCTCTTGCGTCACATCCCTAGCGGTCAACTATAGACGACTTCGGCGTTCTGGACATATCATTTACGTGGAAAAAGAATGCATGTTTTTATTTCAATGTTTCTCAGTACCTGTAGCTCTAAAAGACTTGTTTTTTATACTCGAATGTTGCAGGGATATTCTATTTTCAGAAATGTTGAATTAAAATACTAGAAATATTTTTTTAATAATTTTATTTAATATTTTTGTGGCCCGGGTTTCTTGTCACCTATAGACGTCGCTGGCGCACAGGACTCGCGAGCCCTTGTCAAGTATAGGTGACTATGGCGGTCAAAAGGTTAATAGCGATATCACGGTAATAAATATAGTTATTCGTAAATTTCCTGTCATTTGTTATGTTTTTTATTTTGACCTTGTTTACAACTCGCGTTATTTTTTTTCGCTTTATTATGTTTTATGAAAGATTCGATGTTTTGAATGATGTAATGCATTACTAAATTACTACTAAATATTTTTTTTTTTAAATAAGAACTTTTTTATAAAATGTCAAATCAAGAATTTTAACAATACAGATGTCTCTTTTAGGCGGTATCTTTCTGATTGAATGTAAAATTGTAAAGTAATTAATATAAACGTCTCACCCACACTTCTATGATTTACTACTAGATTCTAAAAACGCACAATGCACAAACACAAACTCCCAAACTGCTACAAACGTCTGTTTGGCATAGATCATGTATAGACAATTGTTATGTGCGGTAATCGAAACCACTAACGCTAGCGTATCAGCTAGTTGCTATGACCACTGTGCTAACGTGTCGTTGAACTAATATTACCATTGAATAGTGAATACGTCTTTAGAACGATAGCGCTTTTGTTCAACATTGTGCGACTTAAATTCTTAGGGCCTGTGTCATCAGTTGCCGTTAACGCTATTTGACATCTGTTAAATGGACGGTATCCAGTAGATAAAAGTATATGATATTCTTATTAGAGGCGAAATATGTTCTAATTGCCAATTCTACCTCCTGCTGTTACAGTTTTTTCGTAACTTATCTGCAGATAAACTATATCCAGTCCTATAATAATCGATAACCTTTCCCCAAAACCGATGATATGATATCATCATATAACATACGAAATAGTAAGGATTTTTCATCGGAAATGGGCTTTATTTCTTACGACACAAGAAACGAAACGACACGAGTGCGGAGTAAGTCAACTGTGAGGACATCCGTATTGACGAAATTATTATTGACTCATAAAAATCTGACGCAAGACTTCACATAGAATCAAAGTCAAAGTCAAGTATTTACTCATTTCAAGGTTTTATAAGCATTATTGAATCATTTTTTTTTTAATAATATATTACTTATATTTATTTTTATATTACCACCGGATATAAACGAAGATTTTACTACGACCAACCGGCACAAAACAAATCATTTTCAATTACTACCAATTAATTTACTAATTAAAAATGAAGTGGTAACAACCGCTCTGGTGTAGTGATGCGAGTTGTCACCTACAACACCGACGGTTTGCTGATTCGATTCCCGCTCGGTATGGATATTTGTATTTATATAAATATTTCTTTCCGGTTTGGATGTCTGTCCTTGTTGGTCTCCCTACCGTGCCTTGGAGAGCACGTCAATCCGTCGGTCTCGGTTGTTATCATAAATACGTGATAGCGATCGTTACTCATATTAGGGAACTCACTTATCTTTGCCATTTATATAATCTTAAATCGAATAGAATATAATATAATTAATTATATTAGGAAATCTTGTACTTTTAAAGTGAGTTTAAAACGGTATTTTTTATAGTTTTCTTCTTAAAAACATTCAATGATTTTTCATTTTGTTTGGATTATGTAACGACTAATTTTATTTGCGAATATGCAATTTATAAATGAATTCTATTTTCAAATATCTATGATCGATTTGCATACAATAGAAGCCGAGGTTGTGGTAGTGCAGGCGAATGTAGGTTAATTGAACATATCGGCTATCGCATAAACAGACACACATACAAATATTATTATTTAATTTATCGATATCTTCGTCTGTCACGCAAATACATCTTTAACTATTCGTCTAGAATCAAAGTACTTTGTTCTCGTAAGTTCTGTACCACAAAAATGTTGATTCTAGAATCTTTAATAGGGTAGGGCTTAATATTTTGCCCAAATCGACAGCTGTCCGCGACTAGGGAAGGAAGAATCTCAACCTTAAAGATGATCACAACCGTATAAAATTGCGCCCAAGTAGTTGTGTGACCTTGTAGTGAGTAAGGTATCCAGAATACAATCAATTAGGATCTACGATGCTCCAGACATACGAACAGAGACAAACTTGTAAGACAAAAATAAAAACACACTTATAAACAAATAAAACAACAAAGTAAGGAATAATCTTATCAAATTAGCGTATTGTCATCAGTCCTCGATAAGTCTACTAAGTTTAAATGAAATCTGAACGTTTGAAGTGGGTCAAAATGAATTCCAAAGGAGTCGGTTACAAACATGCGAACATACAGGTGAAGCTGATAAAAAAGCGTGTAAAATGAGACGGCTTAATGTTGGTACTGTAAATACGAAGGATTTTTTGTGTCTAGTGTATGTGTAGTGTCGTGTATTGTATAGAATTAGAAGACACTGGTAACACACATGACTGTCAATTTATCATGATCTCACTTCTACCTTCTAGATTCGGTATCTAATTCGGCATTCGTGTATTCTGAGCTAAAATATACAGGGCGCATAATTTCCTTAGAGAAATGCAAATCGTCCAAGATATTTCCTTGAACATGACAAGATTAATTGCAAATGTTCAGACCGTAAATGATATTGGTTTTAGTTCTTACTGAGATAAGGGCAGGTAATATTCTGCTCAAAATCGTGAAAAGCCTGATGAAATACCTTGACCTTACAGATCACAGCTAAATTATACAGGTCATAAAACACGGTGAAGAATGTACTTTTTATTGTTCTTCTAACCATACCGTTACTTTAAACTGATTTATTTAACCTATGACTCTAGGTACAATGTAATGATTACAGCTGCACCACAATATTATACTATTACTAAAGGATTTGCGGTCTACCCACGTAGGGTTTCTGTACTTAACGTATTCATTGACGTCTATAGCTACATGTTTCTCGTCATAGCTTACTATTTTATGTGTGTATTGCATAATAAATATAAACTATTTATACATACATATATATACATATATCTGACATACTCTAACTACTGGAACCGTTATCATTGAATGTAATAACATACAAATCTATTAATACCAAGAAAATGAATGACATGTTATGAGTTCTGATGGCAGATTTTTGGAAATTTTGTCCTCAATAGGTAATTAGATTAATTTGTCTCAATTTTTTTTCTATTTTATTTTATGTGACTTCTTACAGCGAGGCTGAAAATGTCAGTCCCATAAGTCCCTCATTTTGGTTGGTAAGAAGTATGAAATCGTTTCAAAAAAATTTTCTTTACGTAAATAAAAAATACACTTTACCTTCATGAATATTCCGCTCTTAAAGATAATGAAACTTTTATGTAAATTGCCGTTTTTGAAATTGGTTTCAACCAGTTGCAACTTGCGGTTTTACTCGTGTAATTTCCGATCCCGCGGGAATGTCGGGATAAAAGTAGCCTATGTGTCATTCTTCATCTCCAGCTGTTAACGTACAAAGTTTTATTATAATCAGTTCAGTGGTTTTTGCGTGAAAAATTAACAAACACACAAACCTCCTCACAAACTTTCACGTTTATAATATTAGTTAACTGAGGTAGGGCACGGCACGAATTAATTGCTCAAAATATGGAGCAGCCCGATTGGGGAAGTACCTCGACCTTACAGAAGATTACAGCTAAATAATACTGATTTCAAGCAGTATTGTGTTCCTGTTGGTGAGTAAGGTCACCAGAGCTCCTGGGGGGATTGGGGATTGGGTCGGCAACGTGCTTGCGATGCTTCTGGCGTTGCAGGCGTCTATAGGCTACGGTAATATCTTACCATCAGGTGAGCCGTACGCTTGTTTGCCGAACTAGTGATATAAAAAAAAAATAGTACGATGCACGAATGTACGTTTATACTGCGAAAACGACTGAACCGATCGGAATAAAACTCATACCATAAGATGCAACAAAATAATAAATGTGAGTATATGATATATTGGTGATTACTTATCGCGTAAAAAATATGGATAGACAGACGTCACTAGTAAAGTACCTATATTTATAAAAAAAAATCGGGTCGGTAAGCAATAAAAGTACTACTATTTAGACTTCTACTTAACTCCATTTTAAGAGCAGAAAACGCATGAAATCGCATCGTTTCCCTTTCCTAGTGTCCTGATCGTGAACTGTCCTAATGCAGTACTCATAACTTCAAAACCTGTCAAGCTGGTTTTTCTACGTTGTAGCTTGTGTGATCTACTTTATATATCGAGGAAGTTGTAAATCATCATATTATACGGCTCAGAACATTGGCGCTGTTATTTCGACGGACGAAACCGCCCGGATCTAGTTGTATTGTAAATAAAATGATGGAGCTCGGTGCGTTTATAAGCACAGCAGATAAACTACTCCAACGAAATTTACTAATTTTTATTTCTTAGACAATTAGACCTTACTTAAAATATTTTCACCTATATAAATACACCTAACCAAAAGTTCTGAGATCCAATATTTTATAAGCAATCAAAATTAAATTAAATAAAAACAATTTTTCGCCTTATACCAAAGAAAGTCAAAGAAAAATAAAAAAATATCAAAATATTTAATTTGTTTTTACCAAACAATTTTGTAAGCTACTTATTTTACTTTTGCTTCCGATAATACATTGTCAATATAATAAACAACATAATTATACAAAATAGCGTCGACCAGCAAGTATATAGTTTCTATAAGACATGGGAAGACAAGGTGTGGTGCGATGATAGCAGGTGCTCACTTTGTTACCAGAAACACAATAGCGAATTGAAATCATACGAACTGAGAGCATCGACGTCAATACACTCCGTCCTTAGAAAGATATCTCGTGTTACGTTACCGAGGTATATTTTTATACCTGTCCGCGGTAGAGGGTTGTTGACTTAGGGGCGAAGCGCAGAGGTAAATGTTGACTTAGGTAAACAAACTAGGTATTTTAGTTGAGTGAATTTCATCAAAATGTTTAACCTAATTAACTGAATACAATAGAATGTATGTATGATCATAATGTAGGTGACGCGTCTGTTTGTTTGAATGTGCTCTTCTCAAAATAACTCGTCCTATTTATTATATATATATATTTTTTTGTATTGATTGATTCAAACTGTAACATCTCGCTGTAGATAGTAGATATAATCCTGTTTCTCCATGTCGGAGAAGCCCTAGTATATACAGTAGTTCCTGGGGGGAATTGGGAATAAGGTCGGCAACGCGCTGGCGTTGCTTCTGGTGTTGCAGACGTCTATAGCCTGCAGTGCGCTTGTTTGCCGACCTAGTTATATATTTTAAAAAAAGTATTAACCATTATATATTACCTATATGGAATATCAAAACCTATTGAAACATTGTCGGCTAGTTGAAAGGACATATGAGATGCTAAAGTACATAAAAAATAGACATTTTACAGCGTAATATAAAGATATATCTATTTTGTACGCATCTCTTAACATTTTATTTCGTGTTTTTGCGCCACCAGTTGCGGGCACAATGCGCGTCCGGTTCATTGTGGATCATCTGCATTCTGCATCTACGCGCACACAGCGATAATGCACCCTATCTCCTTATATTACGGGCTAGCTTTCTGTACATACACAATTGAGTAGTAGTACATAGTTTTGAAAAATGTGTCGTACACACTAGACATAAGGTTGATATTCGTACGTCTGTATTGCCGCATTGTACATACAAAGTTAAACAGTACAATGAGCAATTGTGAAGGTAGAGTATAGCTTTGCCTCCTCGTCCTGTCCATGATAGATGTTCAAATGGCTTTCGGTTCTATTTTGTAGCTTTAAACAATAACAATTGGCGCAACGGCCACAGCACTGGTTCGTGGCTGTTGCGCTGGCGGATGCGGGTTCAAACTCCGCACATGACAAACATTTGTATTGGGCATACAGATGTTTGCCGTAGTCTGGGTTTTTGCAGTGTGTTGCAGTCCTTGTGAGTCTCCCCACCGTGCCTCGGAAAGCACGTTAAGCCGTCGGTCTCGGTTGTTATCATGTACACCTGATAGCGATCGTTACACAAAATGGGGAATATATCCGCCAACCCGCATTGGAGCAGCGTGGTGGATTAAGCTCCGATCCTTCTCCTACATGGGGTAAGAGGCCTATGCCCCGCAGTTGGATATTATAGGCTGAAAAGTTATATTTTATCGCTTTCGTTAAAAAGCTTCACTTATAGGTCACATGCTTGGAGTTGTACATATATGAAAAGCATTCACTATTTATTACGTATTGGTAAGACATTAGTAAAATATACCTTCTTAAAACCGTGTTACTTTACTGACACTACTTAAATTTTAATATAGTGAATCTGCTACAATATTCTGTAAGGAATACTGTGTGGTTACGGCATCAAAGAATATTGCCACCCCCTCTCTTCCCGCGGGTGTCGTAAGAGGCGACTAAGGGATAACACAGTTCCTCTACTACCTTGGAACTTAAAAAGCCGATCGATGCCGGGATAACAAGCCAGCCCACCAACCACCAACCACCAACCCGCCTGCCCAGCGTGGTGTCTATGGGCAAAACACGTGAGTTCACGCCATTTTTGGCGTGAACTTGCGGAGGCCTATGTTCAGTAGTGGACTGCGAAAGACTGTTGTGATGATGATGATGTGATGAATTGTTGTAAACAAAAAAAAAAAAACGAAAATCAATCCTCTCTAATTGAGGACGAATTCCTAGAAACCCGGAAGCAAACTGGCACTTTACATACAATACATCATAAAAATCGCGTGCCTCAACTCTCAACTCAAATTCACCACTTTATCTTGAAAATAACTATCTGTCTGTTTTTTTAACTTACAGAATTATTTGTTTGCAAAAAATCTACTTCGATTTACGTCGACGAGTATTAAAATGGAAAGTCAAATAAGTATTGTTATGGATTACTCATAAACATTTTTCAGATCTCGTTTAATTTTAAATGAAGAATAAATCATTAAAATCAGAACACCCAGTAAAAAGTTATGAGATAACACATAAAAATACAGACGAATCGAAGTCCTTTTTTTTGAACTTGGTTAAAAATAGTAATTTACTCTCTGCCAACGTGTATGTATGTATTCCCTTTTATCCTACATACTAACGAAACAAACGTTTGGATCCGTTCCAAGCACGTATGAAAATCGATAGGTTATCTCCTCGCCGAGATCGATAGCGACGTCCGGTTAACCTGCTATTGCGCTTTTATTTACATGTTATTTTTCTTTGTTTCGAATTTGATATCTTCGTTATTGATCTAGTTTTACCGTTTATAATGGAGCTAAATTAATTTTGTACATTATGAGGTGCTTGTTTAATGTATTCTTAAAATATTCATGCGTATTTATTTTCTAAAATAAGATTGGAATTATCGAAAGCCAAAGAAAATCATTTCGACACAATCCAGGAATAACACTAACTCGATTTCTCCTATTTATACATAATGCTTCTAAAAAAAAATGTCCATTATTGCTATGTTACCAGCCAAGCCATGTTAGCGACATATATACAGTTTAGAAAGCTCTAGTAGTAGAGTTATTATATAACTAGCTGTGCCCGCGACTTCGTCCGCGTGGAATTTTACAAATAATTGTGTATGCTCGCAAACGAAAAAAAAAACCGACTTCAATTACATCGACGAGTAATACAACGTAGATCGACGAAAAAATAGTCAAGCAACTACGCGTTATCAAAGATTACTCAAAAAGTAGTTATTAGATCTCGATAAAATTTATATGTGACCACATGATAAGCATCAGCTTTCGATTAAATTAAAAATTATCAAAATCGGTACACCCAGTAAAAAGTTATTACGGATTTTCGAGAGTTTCCCTCGATTTCTCTGGAATCCCATCATCAGATCCTGGTTTCCTTTTCACAGTACCAAACTAAGGATATCTCCTTTCCAACAAAAAAATAATTATCAAAATCGGTACATCCAGTAGAAAGTTATGCGGTATAATACAACGTTGGTCGACGAAAAAAGCGTTAAGTAAAAACGCATTATTAGATATAACTCGAAAAGTAGTTGTTAGATCTCAAATAAATTTAAATGGGACCAATTGGCACACACCACCTTTCGATTAAAACAAAATTTGTCGAAATCGGTCTACCCGGTCAAAAGTTCTGATGTAACATACATAAAAAAAAAAAAAAAAAAAAATACACTCGAATTTAGAACCTCCTCCTTTTTTGGAAGTCGGTTAAAAAATAGTATAAAGCATTGTTCAGTTCGCAGTTATAAAATAAATAAATTTCTAAAATAAAAGTAGCCTAAGTTACTCCTTACTACACCAGCTATTTGTCGGTGAAAGTCCCATCAAAATCGGTTCAGTCGTTACAGACATTACCCGGAACAAACACAGACAAACAGACAAAAATTGTAAAAAATGTTATTTTGATATATATGTACCGAGTATACGTCCATATGTATGCATTTAGTAAAAAGCGGTTATTTTTAATATTACAAAAAGACTCCAATTTTATTTATTGTATAGATTAAGGCAGTTTTTATTTTTATTTTTTGTTCTTATTTCTTAAAAAAAAAATGCTAAAAATTCTGTTTGCGTAGTATTTCTTGGAATCGTTTTGATTGGATCGGTTTGATTCAAATTTAAAGAGTGACGTAGTTACCCAAACATTTAAAATACGTGTTTTTTTAATCTACTATATGTTAAAGTATGAATGATTTGTTATTGAAGTCCTGCGCCTAGATTTTTAGTAGTTTTGTGATTACAAGGCTTTTTTGTGACATTTTTTATATATATGCATAATTACTATCCTATGGAACATCAAACCAGTACAATTTATAAGCATATGTAATAAAAATTCTAATAAATATTTTCACAATTATTTACTTATAACGTACGAACTTCTTATTAAGCATATATAATTATTCCCTTTTATAAAATTAAAGTAGGTATCACAATTAACTAAAAATCTAATATTTAAACGTGCTCGGGAACTTCATTTTATGCGAAAAATGTTAAGTTTACATTTTTTCATGAGAAAATTCCTGGTATGGCGGGACGAGTTGTATGCCCGGCGCGCCGTGTGTGCTGGGAATTGCGGGTACATCCGTATCTATAGTTGTGACACATCTGACCTCAATCTTAAATTTAACTATAACCAAGCGAGAATGTAAACTAACGTAAATACGAAAAGTTTCAAAAACGTGACCGACTTTTGTTCTTTTTTAATCGACTTTAAAAAAGGAGCAGGCTTTTAATTCGACTGTTTTTTTTTTGTTTGTGTGTGTGTGTTTCACTTGTGTGATCACATTAAATTTAAGATCTGACGTGTAGATTTAACGTTATTATGTATTATACTATATATTTGTCGATGTTAATTGAAATGGGTTATGTTTCGTTTGAAAAAACATAATATTTTGTAAGTAAAGATCTTTATTATCTGAAAAAAATATATACGCTATACAACTTCGTAGTCACGGAAAAGAAGTCATAAAAATAAACACAGGTAAAACCGCACGCAAATTTTAGTTAATAAAATAATAAAGTACAAAGAATGCTTGTCCATAATCCTCTAATAACAGTAATCGTATTTTAATACTCAAGCCTTATGTACTTAAGGATACATATTGCTCGTAATCAGCTGATGCCATTCTCAGCAGCGTTAGTCATGTGTCCGATTATTATAGTTTTGGCACAACGACACACAGGCGTTATTATATGCATTCATAATCATTATCTTTGACTATCAAGTGTATATAGAGACCATAATCACTTGGATTATTATAATAATTTCGACCGGCCCTCGCTGATTCACTTTTTCATTTCAATTCTTGTCAGATTGTTATCATTAATGGGTGCTTTTCAGTTCATACAAGGGTAATTTTTTTCCTCTCGAGCATAAATCTTAATGTACATACAAAAATTTTGAATAGGTTTTTGGACAAAAATAATTTCTAAAATAGATAAAATGATTCTGATGTTATAAACTGTGTTCAAACAAATAAATGCCTTAATTGTTAACCAAACCCGTCAAATGGTCCACTATCTGACCACACTATAATGAATTACAAGTAAAAAATACACGATTCGACTTTCATAACCCCTCGTGTGAAGTCCGGGATAAAAAAAAAAACGAGCGTTCTAGCTTTATTAAATTATATTCAGCCGGCCAAGATACAGACTGACATATATTTTGATAACAAAATTGAAAAACGATTTTAAAAGTCTAGATTAATTAAAAATAAGATTAAGTGCATGGTGTTAGGTTAAATTTCATAATATGTTAAAACTAAAGTTTAATGTATTTTAGGTATTTTATATAAAAATAAAAATGATCTCGATGAAATTTTATTACAGTTATCTCGTCAAAATGCCAACTTTATTCCCGAGAGACGCCGCGCTTCTAACTCTGCGGAATAAAATTTTTATGTCGGCTACACGAGCATAGTAGAAATATTTTTAAACACGTTTTAAAATTGTTGTAACATTTTAATGTTAAAAAAAAAGTCACGAAAATAGCGCCCAATACGTTTAAATAAATCTCACAACGAATGGAACAGACAACAGACTACAAATAGAAAGTAAAAAATTACATTTTTATATGTATAACGTAAAACTACAAATTGCTAGTAACCGACTGCGAACATAACGTTCTTTATATACCTATGTAAGAACGACTTACGTATATGTATCTCGAACTTTGAATGCGATGTGCTGAATCAGTGTGCGACGTTGCCGCGCCGTTCGTCGAGGCGCCATGTTGCCGCTTCGCACGGGCGCAGTGTTGCCGCTCCGACCTCCGCGTCCGATACCATTCATACAATTAATAACAACTGAAGTTGTGATTGTGAATCTTTTCACAATTATGCACGTGGATTACGTGATGTCATGATGTGTGGCCCTTTTGCTTTGTTTTTCGATTACATTTTTATAATTATCAACATTCGATTTTTGAAAGTAAAAAACAAACAACGTTTCGAATGAAAGTTTTAACAAGTAGGAGGTACATTTTGAAATGATTTTGAAACTGAAATTATTCTTTGTAATGTTGAATTTTAGAATACAAATTTGGTTTTACTTTATTTTTCTGATAATTATAATGAATACACGTGGCGGATGATTCATTTACAAGTTAGTACAAATAATAATTAACATTTATTAATCACGTGAACATTTTAGAATTAAGTCATTCCGATGTAATAAAATTCTCTTTTAATGAGGTGATATTTTTCTCTGCACACACTTAAATGGTATCTCTACAGTAAAAAAAATATGTATAACATTTTTAATTAAGACTTCAATAAAAATAAAGTCAACATTGAGACAATAAACAGATACCAATTTTGCAGTCGGTTGTAGTCGGTACATGTAAACAATGATAGTAAAAGCATGTTACACGTATCCATTTTAAACTTATCGCTGTTATCTACGTCCTAGTTCAATAGTTTGTCGAACATTAATTTTTAAAAACAAACATTAATAAATGATACACTAAAAGTTTGTTTAATCAGTTGTGGACAACGCTATTTGACCGATGGAGATATCCAACAAATATACGTTTTTGATGTATTATTATTTTCACCATCGAATTCCACTGTACAAAAACACAAACATAAGAAATTTCTATTCACAAAAATGAACCAAAAAACTAGTGTATTATTAATTGATATAAAAAAGGTCCCAGGCTACCTCTTGCTGTTAAAGTGTATTCATAGCTTATTTGCAGGATAAACATTATCCACAACTGGTGAAACAGGCCCTGAGTTTTATTTCATTTGTATGACCAATACATTTTCCAACAACTTAAACTTGTTTTAGTATCAACGTATAGTCATATTGAACCAAGTTATAAGTTTCTTACATTACGTATGTGAAAATTGCGAACTTTTCAGGAGATGTAATAACTGTAAATAAGTACTTGTATATAAACACAGTTTTATTGATCGTTACTTTGATCTTTGTTATACAAATTTTAATGGAGTGATACTTAATTCTATTTAGTTAAAACGCGTCTTTCGGTTTTCTAGTAAAACATAGAATATGTCAAAACTGCCAATAATTGTCTTACGTGGAGTTAGAACTTAAACTACGGGATAAATGTATATGCAATTAATTTTTACAAAGGTACAGAATCAATATGTTAGTTATTTCATTGTGTCTGCGATTTGTTATAAAAATCTCGTTCTCATATTTTATGTGCATTCTAAGTAAATTACGTATGCGTGTACTATATCCGAAATTTATTTTAATGTAAATTATTCTATAAAAAATCCTCCGTGAACTTATCAAAATAAGTCTTTTTTAAAAATAAAATAACTGTATAAATTACGGTGTTTACCTTACACATCGCCAAATTCATAGAACTGTGACGTCAAAATTCATAAACCGTGACAAATTCGTTCTGATTTATCGATGTATCTGTGGATTGCCTCCGCTCGTCGTTGTTTATTAAGGGCCGGTTCCACCGGTTGTGGATAAAGTTTATCCTGCAAATAAGTTACGAATAGACATTAGCAGCAGGAGGTAGAATAGACCGTTAGAAACTGTTTCACCCCAACTTTAAAATTAATATTTGCAAATAAAAACGTATCAGAAATATAGTGGAATTCGATGGTAAAAAAATTTATATATTAAAAACTGTTATCTGTTGGGTAATGACTTCTGTCAAATATCTTTATCCAGAATCAGTGAAACAGGCCCAAGATTTCACGCTCGGCTCGCATGTCTCTATTGCTATAATGAAATATGTATGCCGTGGCGCCCGCCGTGATGAAAAAAATTCCCAGAAAAAACCACATTGTGTTAAACGAAATGTTATTCTGATCGTAAAATCTAGAAGTTTCCTTCATTGGTTCTCTTTGTATTTACGATATTTGGTTTTTGTTGATTTTGTTGAAAACCTGTTGGTTCATTGAAATAATATTACATATATTATTAATATTATACAAATCGACTGTCCCTACGTATAATATCGAAATTGAAAAAAGGCACTTTAAATTTTTTACGCTGAATGACTTGTTAAGTATCGATAATGAGTATAAACTCATAAAAAATGTGATTTTATGTGTATTTTATAGTATTTTCTCTTTTTTCTTTGAAAATATACATAAAAAGTAGTTTTTTCATGCAATAAAAAAAATAGAAAATTTTCAGTTTCGATACTGTACGTAGGGACAGTCGAAATATGTATTATTATTATTCCTTTTTTATTTATTGTTTTTTATCTAGTATAATATACATATATAAATATGTATGTAGTATATTCAGTTGATATCTGTTCTGTGTGTACATGTGTGTGTTCATGTGTGTTGTTGTTAGGTTGTTACACCATTCACCTATGTCACAAGCGTTCAATCTTATTTACAAGTTATTAGAGGTTTCGAAAATGGTTTTCTGAAAAATTTATCTTACCTATATGGAATTATATTACCATAAGTATTCTAATTGAATGTGTCTTCACAAATTGACACGCAATAGATTCATTTATATATATTTATATTAATACCTGTATATAAAAAATAAATATTTATAAATTCCTCTACCAACTATAAAGTCCACTATTTTATAAGGACATATGCTTTTATTAAACATGTTGAAGATAACTATGTAATCCGATGTCTAATATTCTGATAACTGAATGTCAAGCATTTCGTCATAAAAAAATAATATATCACCTGTCCAACAAGACATATTTATAACTTCTTATGTTGGCAGTGCTGTTTTTTCTTTCCTTTTTCCAAATTAGGAACCTGATTTTTTTTTTCGGTGTACGGTAGTCTGATAAAGTTGTGGATAACGCTATTTGACGGATGGTGATATCCAACAAATAAAAGCTTTTGATGTATTATTCTTTTTCAACATCGAATTTCACCGTATTTATGAGAGATTTACAGTCCCAAATATGTATCTTAAACGTACTTTATTAATTAAGGGAAACAGTTCCTAGTGGTCTATTCTATCCACTGCTGCTGCTGCTGTTTACTCGTAACTTATTTGTAGGATAATCTTTATCCACAGCTGGTGAAACCTGTCCTACAGGTAAGTTCCATAGAGCGTTATAAATCTGCGTTTAGCGCAGGTAACGCGTAGATCAATACATCGTTTAAATCCCTATTAATTACAGCTTTGCTTGATCTCGTGCTTAGTAGAGGAAAGTGTTGTAGGATAGTTTGTATGTGCCAAGAATTCTAATAGGTATAGTTTTATTTAATATTAGCTGTCCCCGTGCCTCGTTTGACGGATATTGTAAATATCTCAGGCTCTAAGATGAAACATATTAATTTTTAAGTTAGACTTTCAACAATATTCTTAGCTTTTAGTTGGTCCTTTGCAGACGCAATATAATTTTTTTCACATATATCTCCTATATACAGACATACAACATACAGGTTTATTTTATGTAGGTATTAGGTTGCCAACTTTAGTGGCGTGACATTTATTTGTTAAATCTCATTGTTTTTTCTTCATTTTGACCAGTTAACTTTCTTAACGTACAAGTGAAAAACAAAATGTATCCTTTATATTTGCCAAACAGTATAAAGTACCAACCCGCCTGCCACAGCGTGGTGACTATGGGCAAAACACATGAGTTTAAGCCATTTTTTGCGCGAACTTGAGGCTTATGTCCAGCAGTGGACTGCGATAGACTGAAGTGATAAAGTATTTTAATGATCTCATTAACTTCCAAATCATAGCTTACAAGAAAATAACCACTAATTGACCTATTATAGTATAAATAGCAGTGAAAGTCACAGTAACATAAAAACTGGGAAATAAGCTTATTAAGCTATAAAATATGTAAATTATAATTGTGTTTGCTCGCAAACGAAAAAAAAACCGACTTCAATTACATCGACAAGTAATACAACGTAGATCGACGAAAAAATAGTCAAGCAACTACACGTTATCAAAGATTACTCAAAGAGTAGTTATCAGATCTCAATAAAATTTATATGTGACCACATGATAAACATCAGCTTTCGATTAAATTAAAAATTATCAAAATCGGTACACCTGGTAAAAAGTTATTACGGATTTTCGAGAGTTTCCCTCGATTTCTCTGGGATCCCATCATCAGATCCTGGTTTCCTTATCACGGTACCAAACTAGGGATGTCCTCTTTCTAACAAAAAAAGAATTATCAAAATCGGTGCATCCCGTAGAAAGTTATGCGGTATAATACAACGTAGGTCGACGAAAAAAGCGTCAAGTAAAAACGCATTATTAGATATAACTCGAAAAGTAGTTGTTAGATCTCAAATAAATTTAAATGGGACCAATTGGCACACACCACCTTTCGATTAAAACAAAATTTGTCGAAATCGGTCTACCCAGTCAAAAGTTCTGATGTAACATACATAAAAAAAAAAAAAAAAAAAAAAAATACAGTCGAATTGAGAACCTCCTCCTTTTTTGGAAGTCGGTTAAAAAGTACTCGATTATTACTCAAATAATATCACAGTATATTTCAATATAATCTCAGTCTTTAATTATATACTTTCCTATTAATTTTGATTTAAAGCTCATTATAGTAGCAAAAAAGTACAGACGATTTCACAAATTTCACGTAGTATAGAGAATACACGAAGGAGATTGATCTGTGGTCGAGATTGCAACCTTAATGTAATTTTGAAGACATTATTTTCTAGAAATGAGTACATATTACATATATAATACTACTTGTATACGTACGTATATGTGTATATGCATGTCGTGTTAACGTATTCGAAGAATGGAAATGACTATAAATTTTTGCTTACATTTCTATTATTTCTAATCTGTCTCCTAGAAATCGGATTTTCACCGTAGAAAAAAATTGCCTTATTATTAAATTTCCGTAATCTACACAACTACTATTCTGATAGTCCCTATATTTAGGAAACAAAAGGTATCCAACGAGAACCATACATCTCTTTGTTGTAATATACTCTTCCAATTTAAATAAATATGAATACTATTAATTAATATATAAAAATAAATAAAATTGTAACTTATCTCTGTGCTAAATTTTATAGAGTTCAGTCTTTCTAGCCTGATTGGATAACAAATAAAAATCCAAAATTTCTCATTTATAATAATGATTATAATATATTATTTATGCCCGGAGTTCTGAAACATTGAGAACCACTGAACATCGTTAATTCCGCTAATGAAAGATATTTTAATGTTTGCGACTGTAAATTAAAGTAATTACTAATTATGTAGAAATTCTTAGAAACATTTAGAAAATTATTTTAAAGTAATTTTACTGTCTTATAAAATATTTAAAACTTTCTTCTCGACTACAATCTAGACGCGAGTGAAACTCTGACAGCTTAAAGTCATTTGAAATAAATAATGCTCTTGTGCTTAGCCACTACTTGGTATTAAATAAGTTTTATAACCGTATTCTGAAAAGTCGTGCCTTAGTGTATGGAACACATTATTCTTACCAACTGTGATAGTAATAATTCTAAAGTAACAGAAAATCTGCTTGACATTGAGAATATAATTATACGAAAGAAACCGACTTCAATTACATCGACAAGTAATACAACATAACTAGACGAAAACAATTAACAAAAGCACTAGTCGTCACTTCGATTTTCGAAAGTTCCCCTCGATTTCTCTGGGATTCTATCATCAGATCCTGGTTTCCTAATCATATATCTCCTTTCGAACAAAAAAAGAATTCTCAAAATCGGTTCATAAACGACGAAGTTAACCCCGAACATAGATAAAAAAAAAAATATATATATATATATATATATATATATATATATATATTATAGGTCAAATTGAGTAACCTTCTCCTTTTTTGAAGTCGGTTAATAACAGGAAATCTACTTGACGACGACTTTCGAAACTTATATTCAATGAAGATATCACAATGTTTGCATAAATAAGAGACAAATATAAGAAATAAAATTTAAAAAACTTAATTGAACTTAGTCAAAATTAAAATCTTTATTTTATTCAAGTAGGTTTTAAAAGCACATTTGAAAAGTTATATCATAAGTTAAAATTATATTTGTTTTAAATAATTAATTGAAATTAAAAGTGAAGCTACCGTCTAATCCATTCGTAATGCAGATTCTGCAAAGAATCAATAGTAGCCAGTAGTTTATGACGATTCGCTTATAACGCTAGACCTCTATCATTTTATATATATGTATAAAGGTACACGATAAATCAACACAAGATACAATTACGTCGTCCGTTCGTACCGAGAACGGAGCGTCGTTAATTTCGCCACAGTAACGTGTAAGGTTGCATGGCTTCGTGAAAGGCGATAGCAAATGAAACCCGAGACGCCACAAGAGACAAACAGCTACTTAGTGCTTCTCGGCTACCACGCTTCGGAGGGAAAACATTGGTCCACCTGCTGCCCTAAATAAACATTCGTATTGGAGATGACGCCTCGCCACGCCTCTGGCCTTGCTTTAGTGTATTTTTTTGACAGATTATAATTATATCTGCTCATTACACTTAGTTTTTGTTTAGTTATTCTCGAAATGTGTAGGATATTTCGTCAAGGTAATGGAAGTTTTAGATTGAATATTTATATGTATAAAGACTATCTCAATTCTGATGAAGTCCTCCGACTATGCCCGTATTGTTTGACATTGTCTAGTGGGCGTATATTTTCGGATGTAGGACGATGTTCTAATAAAATGACGATTACAGTAATCACTTCACTATATTTAAAAACAGTACAATAAATAATGTTCACAAAATAATCATTATTACTAAAATAGATCTGAAATGTGACGTTATTATTACTGCTTTTGTTCGAATTAGTTTAGAAGAAACGGGTATTATGATCGCTATAAATAAAAAGTCATTCGTTTGATAAAAATATATAAAATTGACGCAAATAAGATATAATAGTAATGATAGTATATTCTTTATGGTACACAAGAAAAAATAATTATTATATCGGAACTTTACTGCAATTGGAATTATTTAACTTTCTGAATTACTCAATTAAATAATAAATTATTTTCTTAAATGCTTTACAAACTGTTATATTGATATACGGAGTAATATAATTTGAAATGTATGGGCTTGTGAGAGTTGTGACAACGTGCCAAATGGCTTAAGTAGTAAATATTACATACAAGGCCGAATGTTTCGATTTATGCCATATACTGACTTGTGTAACTGATAAATTGGTCAAAGATCCTCTCTCCTGTATTAAGGAAAAGGTTGGAGCGTTATCTGCTATGCTTTTCCACTGGGAGCTAGTAAATAATTTGTTGACTGAAATAAAGATCGCTTTAACGTATTGATGATAACATTCATGATCGATAATTTTGTGTGTATTTTGACTTACATGGTTAAATAGGAGTTTGAATAGAATCCGTGACCGTTATAAATTATTGAAGCTTTCGTACTACTACACTAGAACCTACTAGAACCGTCGTTAGAATAAAGTGTCTCATTATTGGTACATATATGCAGATTTCTATTCCAATACCTATCATAATTTATACTGTCAAATATCTGAATATATAGATATTCAAGATTAGGTATGCTTAGACAGAAAATCAAATGTTCTGTGAATAGGAAACATCTAATGCTATCAATGAACATTAATTTACTTAATTCGTCTCTATTGAACACGTGAATACCTTCCTGACTATGCATATTGTTATCAAGTATAATCTATTTACTCCATTTAAGGGTTTTGCTATATTAACAAGATTTAGCGAAAATTGAACAACAATTTTCGAAGTTTGGAATTTGTTTTGTTTCAGTGACCAGATAATGTTATTCGTACTTATTGATTTGTGTTTTATCTGTATAAGTATGCATGTACTTCATAACAACAATATCCATTTCTTTTTTAGTATTCGATTAAAAAGAAATCAATTAGTAGATATAGAGATTAAATATCCCACCAAAAACATTTTCATGTAAAATGTTGCCAAGACGAGATCATATGGCTCGCACTGTCAAAAAGTTATCAGATCTCATGTAGAGCCAAGCTTCTAACTCTACACGCCCTAACTCTACAAGCCCTAACTTCACAAACTCTACACCTTAGTCAAAATATGTGGCTTGGCCGTTTCGTTACTACCGGCTGCCGATGTTGTTGATGACGACTGCTGGTGAGGTGGACTACTGCTGCTGGCTATGCTGCCCCCTGCCTCTTCATTTTGGCCCCGTCGCGGGAATATATATATATATATATATATATTCTCTTTTTATTTTTATTTGTATTATATATCAATTATTATTCTTCTTTTTATTTTTTCTTTAATAGAACTATTGTACAACAGAAAAGTAATAAACAGTGAATAAATTTTTCACCTCACGTGGCGGTAGCGAAACGGCCAAGCCACATATTTTGACTAAAGTGTAGAGTTTGTGAAGTTAGGGCTTGTAGAGTTAGGGCGTGTAGAGTTAGAAGCTTGGCTCTACATGAGATCTGATAACTTTTTGACAGTGCGAGCCATATGATCTCGTCTTGGCAACATTTTACATGAAAATGTTTTTGGTGGGATTTCACTTCTTTTTGTAAGTTGCTTATGACAATATTTTGGTATTTTGTTCATTTTTTCTTTCTTTGTTTTGGGGTGTCTTTCTTGCAAATCAGAGGTGCCTTTTTTCATAGATCACTCTCTATCTTTGCCTTTTTTCTTTGTTGGTTTACTGTTTATAATAAGCGATAGATCAAGGCGATACTTGGCTTTTAGGCGATTATATTCGTCTATAGCTGCCTGTTGTACTTTAATACTACTAAAGTCAATATTTATCTAATAACCGATTTTTATTTTTTATGTATTTTATTATTATTATTTATAACAATGAGCAACAAGGAGTCCCTATATCAATTTTCAGACCTCTAGCATCAAAATTTGCGGAAGTCTCATACAAACTTCCATCCCCTAGTTTAAGGGGTTGGGGGGTAAAAGTTTCAACCACCAAATTTCAGCTTTCTGGGACTTCAGCAAGTACTCTAAGAATTTTGATGATCATCAGTGAGTGACGAAATCGGGGTTTTTTAGATATCAATAAAATCTAAAGTATAAGAGCTATGCAATTGAAACTTTATATAGTTAATAAGTCCACTATTGACATCATATACCGAGAATTTTGTTTATCTAGTATAATCCGAACCCAAGTTATGAGGGTTCAAAAAAACGACGAAGCGCTTCAAGAAAAGATAGGTAGTGCTTTTCGTTTTTTTTTTTTTGGCTCGTCTTGGCGGGGGCACTACCGAGCCCCCAGATAAAGAACAGTAATAACACTAAATTGACCGCAAATGACGAATACGGACAATACTCTCAATAAAAGTAATATGTGTATAATAAAACCGAACAAACAAGAAACGTAAGAAAACTGCAAAGTAGACGAAAACTTAATAGTTTATACATATAATTATAGAATAACGTTAAATAACACGAAATCCACAGCAATAAATATATCAGAAAATTACTTTGCTGTCTTGAAGAAAAACCACTATAAGAGAACTTAATAACTATGTCAAACGAAGAAATACAAATATAGAAAACACCAACTGGTTTATCTCCTTAAATACACTGACTCTATATTATCTTTCATAAATCACCAAATATTCACACCAAAAACTATTGTAATTAAGCTTTCACTCTAAATCAATAAATAAATTTTTAAGATGAAATATCAAAAATATTTGTCGATTTTTATTTTTTATGTATTTTTTATTATTATTATTTATAACAAGAAGTAACAAGGAGTCCCTATATCAATTTTCAGACTTCTACCATCAAAATTTGCGGAAGTCTCATACAAACTTCCATCCCCTATTTTAAGAGGTTAGGGGGTAAAAGTTCCAAGTTTTAGAATTTTTTTGTTGTTTGTGTACTAATACTAGCTTGCATACCAAATTTTAGCTTTCTGGGACTTCAGGAAGTACTCTATGAATTTTGATGATCATCAGTGAGTGACGAAATCGGGGTTTTTTAGATATCAATAAAATCTAAAGTATAAGAGCTATGCAATTGAAACTTTATATGTTTAATAAGTTCACTATTGACACCATATCCCCAGAATTTTGTTTATCTGGTATAATCCAAACCCAAGTTATGAGGGTTCAAAAAAACGACGAAGCACTTCGAGAAAAGATAGGTAGTGCTTTTCGTTTTTTTTTTTTTTTTTTTTTTTTGTTTCGTCTTGGCGGGGGCACTACCGTGCCCCCAGATTTGATACTAAATTAATGAAAAATCAGTAACTCAACAGTAATTCTTTTAAAATTTCGTCAATACATTGTTTGAGTGACACATAAAAGTTTTCATAAATTGAACGAATGCGTGACACGCGTAACACAACAAATTCATTTCAAATGTGTAATGTAGCGGAGCACAACCGGTTTTATTAGCGACGCATAACTAAAGCATTGTTTTTATTTTGAGAGTGTGGCGTAACTAGCGACCCATCCGACTTGCAAATGGCGTCGCACGGAGCGGCAACGTCGCTTACTTACGATATTCAATACTAAATACTATAATAGCTCTTATTGTCGTAGGAACAGAGGCTATATTTTGGAATAAATTTCGCCCGTTAAGAGGGGTGGCAACGTCGCAAACGTAAATTTATCAACGGTTTCGATATATCTGTTATCAAAAGAAATGCGAAGTTTTGCTTGAGCGTAGAATTCTTTGTCGAAATATTGTCGATGCATCAAAACAACACAGCGGGGCTTGTGACTAACTTTATAGTAATATTATAATTATGTACTTATATCAAAGAATGTTTGTAGTTGATACGTAGTGCCTAGTCTCTTATCATTTCTCGTTTCTATTTGCGTAGTTGTGTGAATCAATATTCGTGCTATTGTTATACTTTACGGTATGATAATGCGGTTTATCTTTTAATATACTTATAATTCCTTTCCATATCCTGAATAGCTGGGCTGATAAATAGATGAATTATAACTTATCGATTGAGATACAATTAATAACACGAAATAACTATTGTATTTCTAGAAACGAAAAATATACGAGAATAAATAGTATATCCTAGCATTGTATTAGGCTCTAAACTAGATGGTATATTGAAAAAGGGGTCTATGAATAGGATCAGGACATTTAAAGTTATATAATATTATGTTTGTTTGGTCTTTTAGAAGTAAACTATCAATTGATTTTTTTAGACTATTGTTAGTTAAAGATAATAGTGTTCTAGTTGTTTTTTGTGTCGTAGTTGTGCATTGTAGGAGTACAGTGGGTTGTGAAGTTTATTATTATTGAAGCTACGTGGGCAAATAAACCGGCCTTGGACTGAATAACATTACTTATTATGAAACTGTCTCTTTAAATTGTAACTATTATAGTTGTCATACTAAATATAACTTAGGGCCTGTTTCACCATTTGTGGATAAAGGTTATCCTGTAATTAAGTTACGATTAAACTTCAACAGCAGGAGGTAGAATAGGCCATTCGACCTTCTTCACCTAAAATTAATAAAGTACAAGTTTTAGCTAATTCAATGTTGAAAAAGAATAATACATCAAAAACTTTTTTCTGTTGGATATCGTCATTCATCAAATAGCGTTATGCACAACTGGTGAAATGCTTTAATTTTACTGGTACATGATGTAATTAATGTCTCTTTTATTTCTGTCCTACAATTCTCCTTGATACCTACCTATATTTATTCGAAATGGGAAAAGAAAAACTACAACTTCTCAGTTGGACGTGAATCATTCTTACTTAGCTTCGTATAGCTCTAGCTTTTAATCAAAATATATCGAAATTTCGTCGTTCTCCCCGAGGCGAGGGCGGATCCTCCCGCTAGGGGGGACGGGGGAACCCTCGCCCTGAGACCTTGAGCCCGGATGAGCGAATCAGCTGTTCCCATTGTCGGACATTTCGAGAGAAATCTACGGAAAAATAACTTCGATGCCAGATATTTTTGACGATAAGTATAATAAGAACGTGGATATAAATTGAGTACATATTTATGTTCGGCGTACTATATTCGTTGCCATTGGTTTTGTTGTTCTTTATTAATAAAATTTGCTAATATTTTGATATTTGTTTGATTTATTTAGTTGCTATATTGAATATTTAGTTTCAAATATCGTAGAATAGTAAAGAATTCTTTTAGAATTAAGCCCGCCTTTTGGGTACTAAAATTATATTTAGTGCTATAGAGTATTCAAATAAATATCTTATAACATTCACACACGGTCGTCTTGTTTCTAAGGTAGGCAACATAATGCTTGTGTGCCGACTGCTATAGTTATTTTTTTTTTGACAAATATACATGGAAATAATAGGTACATATATTTATTTTATTTATTTACTCTTTATTGTACACCACAATATGCAAATACAAAATAATAATAATACAGAAAAGAATGTGTAGTACAAGAGGCGGTCTTATGGGTAGTTAGCCATTTCTTCCAGACAACTCGAATTAGGATTGAGTATTATTTATTTGAAGATCGGGTAGGTGGTGCAGTTATAATAAACTTACGTACAAAATTACAAATATCTACACATTAATGCTTACAAGCAATACATATATACATTAGAATATATTATAAATATACCAATACAAATATTACACCCAGACTCGGCGACAATCATACCCACAACCCGCGGAGGCAGAAAGCAGGGCCACTACAAACCGCGCCACCGGGTTAGTCAAATGATTAAATTATGTTGATATGAAGATATTTAAGTAATAATCTTAAAACTATCTTACTTATCTACTTAACTATCTTACTTAAAACTCTGTTACTTTGATATATTTTTTCACTAAATATATTTTCAAATACCGCAGCTATTGTATTTGCAGTATGTAGGTCTTTTAAATGAAATAAAGTTTGTAGAAATGTTCCGTGTAATGTTAAAAAAAAACATCATATTTCCAATCTCAGTACATTCGATTCTCCGTATCGATCTGGTTCAACGCTCGTTGCTCGGCAACGGCAGGTCTCAGCTCGAGGTAATTAATTAGGTTTTTCCAGAAATGGAAGCTGCCGCGTAAAATGCGGTCATATAGATATCCGATAGACCCGAGCTCTGGTATCGTTCGAGTTCAAAGTTATACTGAGGATATTTTTATCATATATTATTATAATAATAGCATATATTATATTAATAATATACTTATAGAAATATAGACTATGGGAGAGATTAGAAATATTACGAATGAGTATCACAAATAAATTAGAACACCAAATATCGATAGACAAGTATCTTTAACCTTATCCTTCTCCTACATATGGAACGAGGCCTATGCCCAGCCGTGGGATATTACAGAGCGTATCTTTAACATGCACTCTCGATCGACTGTTCCTACGGTAGGCAACTTGCTGGTATTTCCGGTAACAGTTGACATAGGTAGATAGTTTTTTATTCATATAATATGTACCTAATTACCTATATGATGTATTGGTAGCAAATTAACATATTTGATGTAAATAAAAATTAAAAAAGAGTAACACCCACCTTTCGTTAAGGCTCCAGACATTTGCATTTTTGTCGAAGCAAAACGACGTGGCGGTGACAATATAGTGTCCATACTTGAACTTGAAAATAAATGACTCTAAGATTTTGCTTACTGCGCCATGTAATGGTCTGATCATTTATTGTACATTAGCTGTGCCCGCGACTTCGTCGCGGTATAGTTATTTTTTATTATTATTAATTTATATTATATTAAAAAAATGAATAAATTTCTAAAATAAAGGCAGCCTAAGTTACTCCTTATTACATTAGCTATCTGCCAGTGAAAGTCCCGTCAAAATCGGTCCAGCCGTTTCAGAGATTAGCCGGAACAAACAGACATACAGACAAAAATTGTTATTTTGGTTTATATACCATGTATACATCCATATGCATTTAGTAAAAAGCGTTTATTATAATATTACAAACAGACACTCCAAACTTATTCGTATGTATGGATTAACTCCCTTCACTTACGTTTATTATTAACTTAACCTCACAGTATGAATTCTTGAATCACGGCTTTTGAAACTAATTATGAAATAAAACTACGACAAATAACTGTCAAATACTTTATCAATTTTGATTCTACAAAAATATAAAATGCTGTTTTACCATAATTACAGGAAGTGTTTTCTTCAAATTCATCATCATCTTCCTGCCCTTATCCCACTTATGTAGGGTCGGCACAACATGTTTTCCATGTTGTAATGTGATTTGGCTTGTATATTTTACGACCGGCCGCCTGCCTGACATCAACCCTCCTTGGGAAAAGTGTTTTCTTCAAATTGTCAGTTAAAAATGTGTAAAATTATTATTTTAATACTAAGTTAGATTCTTCTTTTAAACAAGCAAATACGATTTACAAACATTCCTTGTAATAATTGTCTGATACGAATATTAATGTTAAAGAACAAATCGTCTTGTTTTTCAAGGAATTACATTTCTAGGAAATACTGCTTTGTGTGACAATATATTAATAAATCCTGTAGACAACCAGGCAAATATGTCCTGTTAAACATTGTTTTAAACCGCTGGACCGACGATCTACGTAAGATTGCCGGTGTAGGCTGGATGAGGGTTGCGGATAACCGGGATGTCTGTCGCAAACTTGGGGAGGCCTATGTCTAGCAGTGGACCGCGATAGGCTGAAGTGATTAAATATTGTTAAATGTGCTTAACTAAATAATGTATTCTAGATATTTGTTCATATTATGGTGTATGGCATACTACTGGAGCTAAAATGAAATAAATAAAATTACCATTAATATTTAGCGTAAAGATTATGGGCAAAGCTGAAATCAATATTACATTACTACAGTCTGCTCCTTTTCTACCATTAGTTGCTAGCCTTACATATTTGTCTCAAAAAACTAGCGTAGCACCTACGTGTTTTAAAAGGTGATGGGAACAATTGCTTTTAACAATAAATTGTCGTCTCTATAATAAACATATGTTATTGTGCCGATTTATATAACAAAAAGACATCACCGAATCTCTTGTACATGACCGTTTGCGTTATTCGAGTTACTTAACTATTGTTTGTAAACTTACGTACATTACATAATTTTATAAACATACGTAGTCATTCATTCAAAACTTATATAATATTTATGAAAAATATGCTCTGATTATGTCTGATAGCTTTTTTAGGTGACGAGAATTAGTTCTTGACCATGAACTCCCCCACCTCTCCCCCCTCCATCTTTCCTTAATCATATTGTTCTAAGAGTATATACCCAAGCTCTCTACGGGATGCCACATAAAATTACTTAGCGTATACATCTTTCCATTATTATTTTTCTGACATTATTAATTAATAAATTGTGCCCTTCAAAAAAAATGAGTCAAACACCCACACAACGACAAACATCTGTATATAACTGTACAAAAATTTGACACGAGTGACCAAAACTTACCATATCGTCGTCTAATAATAAGTGACATTCGTCGTATAATTTTTGCTATTTACCTACCAATGAATATTGCGTTAACCATAAGCAGACTTGTTTTGTAATATTATTTTTTATTTCCCATCGATATTAATGTACCCGTAAACAATTACCACCTGTCTCCGCTGTCTGAACAAAATATTTAATTATTGAAAAAAAAACTTTGTTTTAATTGAATTATAAGAAGTAAATAATTGACAGACCTTCTTCATTCATAAAATTATGAAGTATTTAGTATAGGACTAACTTCAACGCAGTATAATAAAATTACAAGGTCGTGTACCTACCTATATTGGTTCCGCTGCTGAGTCATAGGGTTGTTTGATTGGCTAACTTTCTCTAGTTAAATAGCTTTATAATACTAAGTGTATTATCTATTAATGTATATCTGTATGTTTCTTGAATATATAGATTATAAACAAAAATATTTTCTAATGTTTATGTAATTTTAATTCTTCAAAATTTGTAACTTGCTTTATCATCGCATTTTATTATAAAAATGTGTAATTAATACTTTATATCTATAATATAAAAATGAGTCGCTGAATGTGTTGCTAAGCGCAAAACTCGAGAACGGTTGGACCGATTTCGCTAATTCTTTTTTTAAAACATTCCTTGAAGTACGAGGATGGTTCTTACGGAGAGAAAAATTCAAAAAAAAATTTAAATTTCCTGAATAAGTCTAAAAACAACACTTTTCTATACTCCCATACAAAAGATTTGTGATAATACTTAAAAGTCAATTTGAACTTTAATACGATACGATAAAGTTTGTGTTAGGCAATACGAAGTTCGCCGGGTCTATACAGATACATTAAATTATAAAAAAAGTAGTTATGGCTTCAGTATCGATTACAATGCTCTTCGTGTACCTATTCAATGTGGAAAAATCAGTCCTGTTGGTCTTATTCAAGTTCATATTTTAACATTGTGTAATGTAAATACTCAAGTTTTTTATATTGTAGTATTAGTTACAGTTTCGTAATGTCAGAGTTAAAAAATGTTGCTTTCCTACTTTGGACACCTACGTAAAATTCTTTTTTTGTAACCGCTTTTTTTTGTTCCATTAACACAAGTCAATTATTTTTAATAGTATTATCGATATATCAATTTAGTAAATGTTATATTAATGAATATCTTTAATTCTGTAATTAGATAAGAAATGTTTACGAGTCGATGTGTACAGCGACCGAAACTTGTTCACGAAATAATAATTTACTGAATGCGAGTTTCTGAAAACAGCTTTACTAAGATCTGTGGTAGAAAATATTTAGGTATTTTTAGTACTGGATAAATTATATGACATATTTTTGGATACACTCACACCATACACTAGAAAATATACTAAATATAACCCATTTCTGTATTTAAAAGTACTGGTTATTTACTGTATTTATTTATTTTTTATTTGCAAATATTAATATTTTTTTTTCTTTTCAGGTAATAACGAGCAGTGTGTGAACATAGCAACGAATTCGTAAGGGTATCGTCGCTTCAGCCTATTGCAGTCCACTACTGGACATAGGCCTCCACAAGTTCGCGTCAAAAATGGCGTGAACTCATGTGTCTTAAGGGTATGCTCAGCAAGAAAGCGTTCTAAACTTTCAGATTGACTAATGAAATTTGAATTTTCATCATCATACGTACTGAAACGAATCTTACCAACAAACACTATTACGAGTTCCACAAATTCAATATTGAAAACATGATCACTTGTAATTGGTTTAAAATTATTATTTCGTTTTAGTTTTAGGCATGAGACTACGTATTTTTATATAACGATATTAATCACTTACAATAACGGCTGTTTCAATAGTTAATCTGTCTCTGGTTTTACCTATTAGCGATAGATTTTCGACGCAATTTATTTATTTATTTATTTATTTATTTATTGATCCACCAACATTTGTTTACATCAATACATATAAAAACAAAAATACATAATATACATAACTTAATCTAGATGTAACAAACACTTACAGGCAGATACATCATGCTTAATAGAAATAAAACTTCTAATCACGAGTCGAAGTAAAAACTAAATAAAAACAAAACAAAAAAAACACAAAAAAAAGAAAGAAGTATAAACACATTTTAAGATGATTGGAGTTCGGTATTTAACAGCGATCGAACTTTGAAATTTGTATGGAGCTTACGTCAAAATTGTATCTCTAGTAAGCAAATTCAGAGATGCCATAGAATATTGAAAGTGGTCGTAAGTGAGCATATGTCGAAACACTACACAATCGTCAAGTCATCGAGTCGTCAGCTCCAAGCGCTCGGCGCACGTCCAGCTCGGCCGGCGCCTCGAGTGCGACTGCCGCGGGTCGCATTCAACAGGCAGCGAGGAAGTGGGCGGGGCGAGCGGGACGCGGTGTCATTGGGCGAGCGCGCGGCCCGCAGCGATGGCCGCCGCTTCATTCAACCAATGAGCTGCGCGCGGACCGAACGCGCGTCCATCGGCCACCGGCGCGACGTTGCCAGCTCGACAAAAAAAAAAATACCAGATTCGACCTTCTTAGGACCCTCGTTTTTTTTTAGGCCGCGTTATCATTCGGGAACGTATACCCTTATCCGTGTGATGGTGTTCTATAGTAGGACTCGTAGTGCAGTGTTCTAGTGTATTATGGTGTGGTCGGCGCCTTCGGGGGAAGTCTTGATAGACGTCGTTTCAAGGTATATTTGGGTTGTATAGTATAGTGTCATGTGACGTGGCGGCGCCTCGTGCTCGATGACGCGACACATGTGTACCGGGATAACAAAGTTGCCGAAAACTAACAACGGTACATCCATTGGCATGTTACTACTTACTACCTTTACCACTGGATTAACACTAACTTTGTAGTTCAGACCTGATTGCTCGGTAAGTCCAACGCTTGTAATATCATCAGCCGATCCTCTGTGTCAACCATAATACCCATACTCTCTTAACTCGAACCCGATGTAAGGATACGAAATTGAAGATGACACATATAGCAAACACTCCAAACGATAATAATAAATTCTTAACTTATTTTTATCTCAACTTTATCGTTACTAGGCTATTACCTGTGACTTCGTACACGTGGTCACATATTATGGTTTCAATACTTGTACATGCAGAGTAACAACCTAACCTCTAATCAGTGTATCACGCCAAATATACATTAGATTTACGTTAGGAGAAATAAACATACAGATAGCTAGACGACAAAAATTCTAAAAATATCCGTGTAGCTACTATACATACCTATATACTTTTTCCTCCTTACTCACGAGTGTTGAGTGGAAAGTTACTCGAGTTGTAATTAATTAAATTGTCTGTAACTAAGTTTAAATATTTCGTATCAGTATTAAATAATAAATGTAGTCGTGATGTTACGTTTGGTCTGTGATTAAAAAATATCTAAATTATTAAGATAACATTTGTATGAAATAAATTTGTGTTGCTATGTATATTTTGTATACTAGCGTTTGCTTACGACATCGTTCGGTGTTAGTGTATTTAAATTGTGGTAATTTATTACATTGTAAATTACTTTTTGATTAGAATTCTAGACGAATGATTTATAAAAAAAAAAAATACTCACTTCTAAGTTCGATCCCCATCCAATTTTGTGTAGTAGTTTCCTTATGATGATAGAACAGATACAAACATAAGTTCTAAAAGTATATTGTATCTATTAAAAAGAAAACGAGCTTAATCCACTACGTCATTGCAAACCAACCCACAGCGGGTTAGCGGATGTACATGTTTAATACTTACCCTCAATACATGCGGGTTTCTTTATGAATTTACTTGACAAAGCTAGCATTTATTTGAACCTAGTTTCATTTATATTCATTCTATCATCAGAACTATTTAACATAAATAATTCGTTTAGCCTTTAAAATATTGTGTAATATATTTCAAGGTCGCCCGTTGATAAACGAATTCATTTAATATGGATCGACCTTGACCGAGACCTGACGCTATATGTTGTAAATACTATACATATCATATATGTATGTATATAGTGAGGGAAAACATGAGAAAACTGCGTATATTTCGGAAGAAGTTTTAAGACATTCGTCATTTCGCTTAGAGGAGTCTGGCGGATTCCACTCCGACCTTATCTTTATGACCTTATAAATTTATAGTATAATATAATAAATATTAGTTGTGGAACATGGTATGAATAGTAACTATAAGAACATTAAAATTTTAATTTTTAAAATGACGATTCGAAGGTGATTTTGAAGCCTATTTGAATAAAGATATTTTTGATTTTGAATAGTAGCTATGTCACAGATTTTTACTACTTTTGATTACAATATTCATGAAAGTTTACTACTACTATATTACTAGAACTACATAGACATTTACTAGAACTAGATGCCTATATTATATTAGAACAACGAAATTGAAAGAATTTTAGTAATGATATCTACCTACTTCATTATCAAATGACGTTCCAAATTTATTAAAAATAAATTCACTGATAAGCTACGACGAATTCGTAACGCAAAATACTATCTGAAATTTCAATAAATACCTACTTTTCAGATAGAACTGACATTGTAAAAAGTTGATAAAAGTTACACAATTCATATTTACATCATGAGTAATAATAATAAGTATATCGTTATATATATAAAGTATAAAACCTGTATATATAGTAAACGCAAAAGGTTTTGTCTGTTAGCTTAATACTTTTAAATTATTATTAAAATTACTTAAATTACTATTAGCCTTATATACGGATTTTTTTATTATTTTATTATTATTTACTCTACAACAACATATAAATCACGGGACAAAGCCAGTATATATACTATATTAGTTGAATAAAAGTACAAATATCAGTACATTTCCAACATCAAATGACCGCGTTCATCAGATGCGCACTTTGAACCAATTACTTGACGATATCTTAATAACTTTAAACATTTTTTAGATATTTATAGATCAAATTAGTAGTAATTCGAATAGGTCTGTAATTGTCTCCGATAAGATACATTGAGGACATTTATATTCATCATTCATCATCATTACAGCCTATACAGTCCACTGCTGAACATAGGCCTCCACAAGTTCACGCCAAAAATAACGTGAACTCATGTGTTTTGCCCATAGTCACCACGCTGGGCAGGCGGGTTGGTGACCGCAGTACTGGCTTTGTCGCACCGAAGACGCTGCTGCCCGTCTTCGGCCTTTGTATTTCAAAGCCAGCAGTTGGATGGTTATCCCGCCATCGGTCGGCTTCTTAAGTTCCAAGGTGGTTGTGGAACCTTGTTATCCCTTAGTCGCCTCTTACGACACCCACGGGAAGAGAGGGGGTGGCTAAATTCTTTAGTGCCGTAGCCACACAGCACATTTATATTAATGTTCTTAAACACAACTGTAATGGTAATCAAATATTTAATAAATAAGATTTTAATTCATTATGACTTGTTGCTGATTATACTATTAGCAATGCTATATAGCTTCGTTGTTTGGCTTCTATACATGCAATAGACCTTACAGGCGTGACTTCATAGGCTTGCGAATACTTTATTATATATTTAATCGTTTGTTTGCATTGAATAGGCTCCGAAACTACTGAGCAGAGATTTGAAAAATTCATTCACTGTTATAAAGAGGAAGCTACACTATCCGCGGGTGACATAGGCTATAATATATTTTCAAAAAAAAAAATACAAAATTAATAAATGTAAAAGTTATTAGCACTCATAAAATAATCTGCCTATCCATAAAATGTTGAAGTAAAGTTGAAACTCAGCGATCCATAACCGTGCCGATAAATGTATGTATTCTGTTTTCACAAAATTGGTTTAAATTTTACACCTTGAAGTAAAAAGAACTTTATTTTACCTGTTTGTCGTATCGATTTCGTAAAATTCAAGGTCATCGAACTTTCATGCTTGTAAATTTAAATCTCAAAGGTCACATAAAAGCTGTTACCACGCTCCGCGGACACGTTTTGTCAACCAATGTGTAACTTAATACGCCATTGTCGTAAAAACGAAATTAATGAACATTTGACACCAGTAAATATTTGCTTTGCGAAATATTGTGTTTTCGCGAAAACAATACAATGTTCACGAAAATAATTTTTAGACTTATTAGAGAATCATTTCTATTGGTAGAATGTCTAATATACCACAAACTTTGATATTATTTTGTAACATTTTTATAGAAATATTTCTTCTGTGCGTCTGTTTGTCACTGAATTCATCCTAAACGGCAAAACCGATTTGGTTAAAATTTTGTACGTATATTTTTCTATGTGTTCATGAATGGTTTGAAAAGGCAATTGGACTCGGTAGGTGGCGCTGATATCGGTATGTCAGCAATCAAAATTGGTAGCTGTATTCCGGAAGGGACAACATCTGCCGGGTCCGCTAGTTTTTATAGAAGATATTTGTGCTAAATTTCAAGTCTACGGGGAATGATAATTTTTCTTCGCCATCCTTTAGTCCCCGTTTACACCCACAAGGGTCGAATAAAAGTTAAAAAAGTCTTAATTTCACATAAGCAACACTTTCATAAACTTCGTACTGACTCGGTAGTATACCACTAATACATATACTTATGTATCTATATGTTGGAGGTGGATGTAGGATTGATCATTAATCTATATGGGATACGTATGAAATAAATAACAATGTGTATTATGAAAAGATCTAAACAACATACAAACGCAAATAATTTCAAAACTCTATACTTGCAGAATATCTACCGAGTAATAGACGTCGCAATTCGTCACAAACATTATCCGTCACTGTCACACTCGTAATTAATTATCGTGTAAGACAAGATATATATATATATATGTATATATATCTTTGAGATATAAGATGATATAACGAGAAACAGCGAATCTTGTAATTTTGTATGTTAAGATTGATGTCAACCACTCCAGGTCAGTATTTTTTTTTATGTCACCAGGTCGGCAAACAAGCGTACGGCTCACCTGATGGTAAGCGATTACCGTAGCTTATAGACGCCTGCAACACCAGAAGCATCGCAAGCGCGTTGCCGACCCAATCCCCAATCCCCCCAGGAGCTCTGGTCACCTTACGCACCAACAGGAACACAATACTGCTTGAAAACAGTATTATTTTGCTGTGATCTTCTGTAAGGTCGAGGTACTTTCGATTCGAAATGTAGATTGCTGAGAAGAACCCGAATGCAGTCTCTAACTTGGGAAAGGTAAATTTTTCCAAAAAGACATAGTCCCTATAATATCATATTACATTACTTTAATAGTGTTTATCATAAATGTTAAAGTATGTGTCAGCTAAGTAGGTATCTAAACTTAGATGAAACCACAAAGAGCGTCTAATGTCTGACAAAACTGTACCCCAAATCCCTCGACAAATATGAATCCCTTTGTATCCCTTTTAAGCAATGCTCCTAATTCCGTTCTGTGAGGCTTAAGACGTGTACATAAGCACATACATATGTCTTATCTCTGATTTAAGTTTTCCGCTCGGAAATGTAGCTAACTGGGTTGCTTGAGAATTATTTCTGTATCTGTACCAGTTGTAAAGCTTAGTATAATAAGATCAGGCGACTGGTCAAAGATAAACATCATTCATAGGAAATTTCATATTTTTGAACCAACTTAAATATTAAAATATTATTTTTTTATATCTTAATAAGTTAGTACAAGACCCTCTACCCGATGGGAGGATGAAATAAAAAAAGTTGCTGGCCCAAAGTGGTGGCTAATAGCACAGGACAGAGAGAAGTGGGCATCATCGGTGGAGGCCTTTACCCAACCTGGGTACCTTTTTTAACCTAAGTAATTTAGTATAAGTAAAAGTAAATAATTATAAGCAACTAGTAAAACTTTATAATAATATCTTAATAATAGTTTCACATGTACTGTAGCATGGTCAAGCTTTTTTATTTTTATTTTTTTTTTCTTATTTATTTTTATTTTATTTATTTATTTAAGTTAGTACAATCTGATCCAATTGTTTTCAAGAGTTCACTACCCACGAATTCTATCATTTTACTAATATAAAAGTATATAGTGATATGGTGTATTTTAGAACCAATTAATTAGACAAGCGACATAAATTCTAGTAACGCTTTATGTATTCGAGAATAATATAGATGAGAGAATTTATCGACTGGCGAACTCCCAACGCTAAGGAAAATAAGGACATAACTCTTCCAGCCCCTAGGCTTGTTTTGATCACCCCCCCTTCCGTGACCCATTTCAAGAAACTTAGCTGCCAAACTAGTTCTCTTAATGGACTTCTTAATGCTAAAGAATTATTTTTGTGAATTTGTCTCTTAATATCAGCAGTTTTAGGTCTTTTGTTGTTGAACCTGGATTGCCTTCTGTTACAAAGATATCGCTGTCACAGATAGACTTCATATAAGTAGGTTTATTTTTCAAGTTTCGAATAAAATGTATTTTGATTCGATTTAATGGCATTTATCACTACTGATTTATTCTTGACTTGACTTCACAGATGGCTTCTATCATCTAATCATCAAAAGCTCATAATAACCACCCACGATATAAGAATTCGTTTGAAAGAATTATGTACTTCCCGTTACGACGTCGGTTAAAAACTGAACGCAAATTGTATATTATTATCTTCGTAGGTATGTCATTGTGCGCTATGACGAACATAAGTCATAACTACATTTAATTAACACTTAATGATAATGTGAAAACTTCCCATAACTTGCTTAACAAATGTGAAATAGCTGATGTTTATCCCACCTTGTGAAGTTGGTTCGTAAGAAAGCTCGGACGTTAACATTGGCTCGTAAACTGTGTAAATTGTAAATATTGTCGTTGCAGAGCTCTTTCTATGCAGCGTAACTGCCCTGGATGCAATTTAAATTAATGAAATAGTCACTATACGCGTTAAACTATTGAATATTTTAATTGTTATGTGTATTCTTAACAAAATTTCATTAAAGAAAAAAAAATATAAAAATATAACTACGCACAATTATTTCATTGTAGACATTCGAAGGTATGTTATATTTATTTCAAGATTATTAAATTTAACTCGCATGTTCTGTGAACTAACGTACAACTAACGCATGGGTTTTCTCCGTGTCTGAGAATGTTTTCTTGTCTCGGAGAAACTTGTTTGTTATTGAGAAATGTCTTCTCTTCTTCTCAATAAAAATGTTATTGATAGACAATATTATTTAAACACAAAAAAGTGCACATGTAACCAATTAGTGTCAATAATATAACTTGTTTCCAAATTCATTACGACTCAAAAAAAATGTAAAATTGATTCAAGTACAAGATTGAGATAAACATCGTTATAACATAGGTCTCTTTTTACGTTAATTAATCATAAATGAATGCAATAAATCATTTAGAGTAAAAAACTATTTATATCAATATTGATTTAAAATTAATTGACGGGGCTTCGGATTAATTGTTATACAATACTAGCTGACCCGGCGAACTTCGTATCGCCTAACAATGACTTTTAAGTATTATCACAAATTTTTTGTATTCGAGTATAGAAAAGTGTTGTTTTTAGACTTGTTCAGAAAATTTATAAATTTTTTTTTTTAGAATTTTTCTCTCCGTAAGAACCATCCTCGTACTTCAAGGAATATTTAAAAAAAAGAATTAGAGAAATCGGTCTAACCGTTCTCGAGTTTTGCGCTTAGCAACACATTCAGCGACTCATTTTTATATTATAGATAATCATTCTCGACCACCTAATTAGATCCAAATTTTCTACTCCACAAAAGTAATTAAAAATTAAGTAACAGTTAACACGAACCAGCTAATGAACGTTTAAATAAATTAAACTAGAGTCTAAACAATAGGACTCGCGTCACGTAATCCGAATGACCTAAGACCTAGATATCCACACAGCTAGGTAATTGCCGCAATCAGGCCTTTGGATCACGAGATCGTAATGTGCCTGAACTTTGAACATCACGTCTATTAGACAGATCTAGCTGTGTTATGTGACTTTACTTGTGATTAATTTCGTATTTTCTTATCATCTGCACGAGCAAAACTTCGTTAGATTTCGTGAATTTCGTAGTTGTTTGCCTTATATGACATACATAATTCCCCAAAATCAAAAATATCTTTATTTAAGTAGGCTTAAAATACACATTTAGCACATTAGTGTCTTATTTATAACTTGTTGGAAATTATTAATTTTATAAAGAAAAAGGTGTTTAAAAATACAAGTTCAATCTTGTTTTTGGGAACGGTCGTGTCTAGTGTCAATTAAAATTTAACTGTACATTGGTTAATTGTTTCAAACTTTTGATCACAATTGATGCATTAAATGGAAGGAGAAATCCACAAAACCAAAAACTTTTATGTTTCCCAAAATATCTTTGGGACGTCCTTCGGCCCGTTGGACCGACGATCTACGTAAGCTTGCAGCTGTAGGCTGGATGAGGATTGCGGAAAACCGGGATGTCTGCCGCTAACTTGGGGAGGCCTATGTCCAGCAGTGAACTGCAATAGGCTGAGCTGACTGACTGACTGACTCACTGACAAATATCTTCGAAAACCTAAAGTAACTAAAATATTAGTTTAAAATAAAAACCATTAAAAGTACATATGATATGAATTCTATGTACTTCTTTAATAGAATTTCTATTTTAGTCATCATTGAAAAAAACAAAATGATTTGAATGACGTACTTTCCACGAACGCCAAGTATTATAATACAAAAAAAATAGAATAAAATATTCGCCGTATTTATCCTCATCTGAAAGGAAGTCCGCTGACTCACGCGCATACTGAAGTGTGTCGGACGCGCCACACCTGCGCCGCACATAGGAGTATTTGCGTGATAAAACCGGTCAAAATTATTTTGCGTGTTTTTTGCAATGTAATCGAATGAAAGACAAAGTTTATTAATATTAGATATTTATTTTAAAGTAACTTCACATAATATTTGGGATTAAAACATGTTTTGACTAAAAATATTTAAAAAAAAAAAATTAATAGTCAGACTCTAACTCTTCGTCTTCATGTTCTTCGTCTTCTTCTATACTTTCGTCACTATCATTTTCATTTGGAGGTAAATTTGGTGTGCTCGCGACCATTAGATTGATTGCCTCCGTTGAAAACGGCTTACTCTTTTTGTGCTGCTTAGGTCTATTACAGCTTAAATATGGGTCTGAAGTCAGTAACAGTCTGTTTAATATATCCCTGTTACAATCAAGTCGTGAAAATTTTCTGGCAAAATTAAGTCGGTAATATCGTATGTGCTTGTTGCGGGCCTCGGCTGCCTCTTCCGATAATTGACCGATAGGTAGGATTGCAGTCGATATGACTTTGGCACCATGCATTAAAATTTTATGAATAGTTGGTGACATAGGATGCCAACCGTACAAATTTGTGTATATTTTTGCAGTTTCATGTGCAAAGGCTCCAAATTTATCTACATCAATGCTGTTCCCACTCGAAATCACTTCTAAAATTACTTTAAATCGCTTTATTAAACCTACATTTATACCTGTGATTTCAGAAGAACATTCCGCGTCAGCAAAGAATCTTCTAGACGTATTACCGTCATTAGAGGTCCCGAATCCTGGCTTGGGAATGTCTACGAGTAGACCCATTTTTTCTTTAAATTTCATTTGAATTACTTTTTTCGTTTCTTTAACAATATTTTTTTCTTCGACTGTCCGCGCTTGCCACTTTTTAAGTGGTAATTTATAAGCTAAATGTAACAGTGACTCGAAGAAACGAATTCTAGCATGAAGGATTGACAGTCCAAACTTCAGTGCTTCTTCATTGACTTCCTCTGCTACAATTAATTTATTAAAATCTTTGGAAGTCTGTCCGCAAATGTAACATCTCATAGTGGATGCAGTATCAGTTGCAGCATTGCATACTTTTCCGTCAATCATTGTTAACATCATTTTATGCGTTATTTTACCTAATCCATTAGGTGTAGACAATTGTGTTTCTTTTAAATTTGCAGCTTGATTTTTGATGTACGCTATTTCATTTTTAGTCACATCTTTTGATTCATTTATAAACCGTATGCGTATGGGTCTGCAAAATCTGACAGAGGATGGGACTGGGTTTTGCCATATGATTTTCTTTTGATCTCCATCGACCATTATAACTAGTCTTAAAGGTACAAATGAGCTTTGAAAAATATTTGCGTCACTGTCAATATTATTTTCAAATTTTTGTTTGTATTGCGACTGCTGCGCTCCATCACAGCCCCATTTTGAAATTAAAACCATGTTTTGCCTCTCTTCGTGTGAACAAGTTTCTATAACCTCTGCTACGTATTTATACAGGCGCAATGCAGTGTGGTCAAGTAAAGCTTGTAGTTCAACCTCAGAGCAGGTTTCAGTCACTCGAATCGATTGCGCATTGGGGTAACATTGGTTTTTGGCCTTTTTTATGAGTGAATAACAAGGGTAGATACTCTTGTTAGCCCCGTGAATTACTTCCCACTGTCTTCGACTGAAATCGCCTTCGACAAAAATTGCCAGTGCCTCTTCCGGTGTATGTTTCCTAACAACTATTTGCTTGTGAGCAGAAGAAATAACTTTTCGAAATTTAGTCGCTCTGGTTGGCGAGGAAGTTATTTCTTTTATTAATTTTGACGCGTCACTATTTCCTGAAGTGCGCTGACTCATGCTAGCCGCATACGTCAGTTCCTCGACAGGTACCTGCTCCCGTAATTCTTTTGTTTTTCGACGTTTGCTGCGGTCACTTGACTCTTCGAATGTTTTAGTTGGTCGTCCTGGTTTTTGTGTAGGTTCTGCAGACCAATAAGGCAATTCGATCGAAGATGTGAGCCATTGTTCATTGTTCTTCAAGAAACGTTGATCCTTATAACTACTAGCTGTCCATTTCTTCTTAAAATCACTCTTGAAACACCTTAAGGCCCGATTTAAAGCAGTTTTTTGCTCAGCTGGACATTTAGTCATTTCCACAAGTTTTTCTTCCATTAAAGAAAATTTTTCTTCCATTTTCTTCCCCTTAAACTCTTTCAGGATGTCATACAATGCTCTTCTGGTAAACTTCCTGACAGTTTCAGAGGCATCTACAAGAGAAAAAAACAAATCATTACAATATTGAAATAATTTAACTTTATATATATTCTTTATTGCACTTAGAAAAAATACAAACAGTAATTTAGTTACAATTTTAGTTTGCAAAGGTGGACTTATCTCTAGAAGAGATCTCTTCCAGCCAACCTAAGCTTGTGAGAAATAGTGTTATAAAGCAGGCTTTATTGCAGTTAGAGTGATGTATATAATACATATAATGATAATACATTTTATCAAATAATAATAAATCGTTACTTAAATGTTATATGTACAATACAATATATGCTATATACTATTTTATACATGCTTACATATATACATACATACATACACACATACATACATACTACTTACTTAAATACCTATCTATGTAATACAATACACAATAATAGTACATATGATAATTTTAGATAACTTTTATGTAAATTAACTTCGAATGGACAAAAAACAAAATGGCGGATAGAGGCGGACAATTTTGTTGTGACACATGATTGGCAACAGCCTAAATTTCATGCCTATAAAAGAAATTTAGCTCGACAAGACCAGACACTTAAACAAAAACACTATTATAATAAAATTATAAGTAAAAATAAATACTCAAATAAGACACGTTAAACATAGCTCGTATAAGTTTAATAGAAAACAGAAAACAGTTAAAAAGTATTTTTAAATATAGTACATACCTTCCACTTCCATATTAAATTTTAAAAAAATCTGTTGTCAACCCCACGAAAACACAATAGCAAGAGAACTAAACACCACTAACAAAAGCGTCGCGAACAAAGACGTGCGATTGCCACAATGACTGAGTTCGGACTGACTTTACAACAATAAGCAAGTACGAATACCAGTTTTATGGCGGCCAATTGTTAGATTGGTTATCTAACTTGAACAAAAAATGGTTTAAAGAATATTTTGAGTAACTTTTTGCTTTTGACTTTTGACCGGTTTTATAATGCAAATACTCCTTTGTGCGCCGGCGCACATGCATATGAGACGATAACACATTATAATAACCTACTATTTCTATGTTACTTCTTATATTAATAAAAAATACGAGTTTGATATAGATTTCTTTATTAATAATAAAACAATGAACAAACATGGAAATATGCTACCATAGTTGGTCATACAGTTTATATGTGATTTAAATAATTAACCTATATTAACTTAATATGTTATTTTTTTCCAGGCCGTTAATCTAAGGATTCTTTAGTACTAATTATATGCTATACATTTTCTATTTCATTACTAACGTTAATAGTATGTTAATTTTTTATTATCTAATCCGAAAATAAACAAGAAGTTATTATGATTATTAGTATCTGGGCGTGCATTGTGATGGTAGTAGAGACAGGATAGGTAACATGTTTGTGTTGCTGGGTTGCAGGCGTCCATAGGCTACGGTTATCATTTACCATTGGGTGGTCCATACACTTACTATAGTGTATAAAAAAAATACGAAATATCATCAAAACGATTATTCAGTATTTTCAACGTGAAAGTAATTTATCCCCCAATCTCATTGACATAGATACGTTAATCACAATAAATTTACGGGATCGACTTCGCAACGTAAATAAAATGTGTTGCGTAGGCAGACAACATTAAAAATAGACGAGAAAAAAAAAATCGCTCCGCAGGAGTCGCCGGTTGTATTCTCGACGACAAACGCAGCGCTCGTTCAAGGACGGCGCGTGTGGGCGACGCACGTGTTATCTTTATGGGGTTATGAGCCATGGGTATACAATGGCTTTGAACTAATAAAACTCGCTAAATCTAAATATCGTATGTAGTTAGTTCATCGATGTTTATGGTTCCGGAATTAAATGGCGCTGACGGAATTTTTCTACTGACAAACTGTTCTAGGGTCAGTAACGACGGAACCTAACCTAAGTAATCTTGCTAAAATTTCTTTGTCACAGAGATGCAGCGTCTTTGGCATCTTTGTAGGTCGATGATAGGGATAGAGATATTAAATTTTAATTATATATTTTTTAAATGAGATAACTCCTCGCCTTATTGCCTCAACTGGTGACAAGAGGGCTGGTGCATTTTTTGCCCAGAGAATCGGCATAGCGATTCAACGGTGAAATGCTGCCAGCATTCTTGGCACGATTCCACGCGGACATGATTTATACCAAAACTATCTGTAAATATTTAGTTCTTAAGTTGTGAATTGTAAATATGTATATGTTTATATATATGGATACGTTTAAAATGAAATAATTTTACACTGGTGGAGGATACAGTTACTTTGAAAATATTTCAGATTATCCATCAGTTTTGAATATTTTCATTTACCTTCCGAAACTTTTTATGTCGGAGTCGGATACGGATAGATTTTTATTTTGGATATTCGATGGTTTCAGTAATGAAGCTCGATAACATCCTTAGTTATTTCACTGTCGCTTGAAATGTTCGCAGAATGTTTTTTTTTTTTGTATGAGATGGGTTGAATTCAGTTTATTATACTGCACAATTCACATTATTTCCTGTGAATCTGCATCATCTCACTTCTACTATTAGTTTGCCAATTTTCTAGTTATATTTCACTTGCCCCAATTGGCAAATAGCGCAGGCATTTGGCTACATTAGCGACGCACACACTCAACTGACGATATTTTTGTCATAATATGCATATTTTTGTAGATTTTAATAATTAATTATTTACATTTCTAGTACAGCTATTTTTTTTTATGTCACTAGGTCGGTAAACAAGCGTACGGCTCACCTGATGGTAAGCGATTACCGTAGCTTATAGACGCCTGCAACACCAGAAGCATCGCAAGCGCGTTACCGACCCAATCCCCAATCCCCCCAGGAGCTCTGGTCACCTTACTCACCAACAGGAACAAATACTGCTTGAAAGCAGTATTATTTTGCTGTGATCTTCTGTAAGGTCGCGGTACTACCCCAGTCGGGCTGCTCCATATTTTGAGCAGGAAATTCCTGCTGTGCCCTACCTCAGTTAAAAAAAAGCTATATGTATCAGTAGTTTCATTCTGAATTTCCAGCCGTGTAGGTATGAGCTTTAATGTCCGACCGAAAGTTCGGTTTCGGTTTCGGTTTCGGCCGAGTTTCGGCCAAAAATCAAGTTTCGGCGACAGTTTCAGTTTCGGCCAAAATTGGCCGAAACTTTTGCCGAAACCGAAACTGATTTCGGAAGTTGTCGTGCACGCTCGCCTAACTTCGTTTCTCGCGGCAACGCTTTAGCGGACGCTGACGGCCCTGTTCGGGAATTGTCGTGCGGCGTTCGGATAGCTCTGTACCAACTATTAATGTACTCTGTGGTAACAACAAAACCTAGTGCTTTATTGATATTGATTATAGATCACAATTAGTAGGACAGTCATACTTACTAAGTATGACTGTCCTACTAATTGTGATCTAGGTATCTTTGTTAATTCTAAATGTGTGATTTGATTATCTTTGTTGAGACTGGAACTAAGAGTGTAATAGTAATTTTAGTAATTATTATTTTAATATTTTTATATAAGAAGTACCTAAAAGAGATTGATGATTCTACAAACCAAAGTATTAATTAGTAAGATTTCAAAATACCAATACTTAGTATTTAATAAAACAGTAACAATTAGTGATTTGATTATTGATAACTGATAAAAATTTTGCAATGAGAACTTAATTTTAAAAAATAATAAAAATATTTTTTTATATTATATTAAATAAATGATTACAACAAACTTAATATACTGTGTTTCCATTTCATGTCCTAATGAATCCAGAATAATGGGTAAAATGCACCAAATTTCAGTATTTTAAGGAATTTTATACATGACTACGTGAATTTCGGTTTCGGTTTCGGTTTCGGCCGAAACTGAAGCCACGGCCGAATATTCGGTTTCGGTTTCGGTTTCGGCCGGAAAACCAGTTTCGGTCGGACTCTAATGAGCTTCATTATTAAAAAAAATTGTAAAATCGCAATGGTAGATACTTAGTTTGATATTTTAATTATACTTTAACAATATGTATATCATTATACCTACTTATGTAATGCTATTATTTTATTGAAGCAATAAATTTTGTTTTTTAATTTTTTAACGTCTAACTGATCAAAATATAATTATTCTGTTTGAGATTTTCGAATACAAATTTTATTCAACGAAAAAATGTTTTATCGTTTCGCATAAACTCCTGTTTTATTACTCTTGACCCTCAAAGGATCCCATCTAAAAAACTGTAAATAATGTTTTTTAATGAATTTGAAGGTTATCAAAATTCAACGCGAGTGTAACAGGAACGGACGTCCGGTATCTTTTTATATCTTCAAACTTTCTAATAGCCCTTGAGAATCTTTTACTATTTGTGTATGTGTATGTACATGTCTGTGTTTAATTGACAAGTCGGGATTAGCTTCGAGTCTGGTTAACGCAATCGTACGGTTTCCTACTCGAATTGGATTAGCGTGCGTTCTCACCGATTGTAATCTGATTGTGTGAAAGATGGTGGACTACGTTATATCTATCGATGTGTGTTAGTATTTATATTGTTTTCACCACTTACTCGACATATATGACATGGGAACCTTGAAATAAATATATAAACATCTTAAACTCAATGAGATGATTTCGTCTGGGGTGGGGGTCCAAACATATAGGACAGGAATACCGACGTATAGATTATGACAAATATCTGTATTTATACAAGAATGCGTCATATCGTGATAAACAAGCGTTCTGTCCCCCTGATGGTGTGGTGAACGCCTGCGACACCACAAGCGCTTTGCCCGGTTCAGGTGTAACGGTAATTCTTATGTTGCTTTAACATTTTATAAACGTAGGAAATTAATATTTCGTGACTGTAATAAGATTTTTCCTTGACCAAAAATATATTTTGTAGTAAAACTAGCTGACCCCGCAAACGTTGTTTTGCCATATATCTTTATAAACTCCTTAAACCCCCCCCCCCCCTACAACTTAGGGGTATGAAAAATAGATGTTCTTCGATCCTCAGACTTACCGATATGCACACAAAATTTCATGAGAATCGGTCAAGCCGTTTCGGAGGAGTTTAACTACAAACACCGCGAGACAAGAATTTTATATATTAGATGTCCAAATAACCAATTACAAAACTTCCAATCAATAAGTACCTAGTTTACGTACATATACAGTATAATTACATAGGGGAGTCGTACAAAGGGTCTATCGCCCGCACCGAGCTCGTTTGAAAGCCCTGTGGCCTGGAAGCTAGTCGTTCAGCTCCCTCATAAGGGCTGAAGGAAATATTCGGGTTCAAACTTTTGTAATTTATACTAAAATTACATGTGTTTGACATTTATCTTTCCGTTAGACCTTTGCTAGACTAATAAAATGTAGGAATGACTAAAACTGTAGATTAGTTCTAGAAACTTTATGATGTAATTATATCTATACGACCTCTCTCTTGTAGTTGTGATCAAAGTACCCTTAAGCTTATTTGTACCAATGTTATTTAATTCTGATTTTTATGCTTCATGCATCTGACCTCTTAGATCACGTAAAGACTTTGTCCCTAGGTATTATTATAAACGATTTAATAACAATCGTTATTCTCGGTATATAAATAACCAGCAAAATTACAGCAGAATAACGTTTTATTAGAGATAAGTTCGCCCTTCACTCGCCCTTCTACCCTTCTTCTTTCATTGTATGTCTAGCAACTATGTAAGTACAAAGAAATTATTTACTACATAATGTACATACTACATAATGTCAACATCGAATCGACGATCGTCCAATGTCGAGGACAGGGCCAGACCTGCGGTCAGCAACCCGCCTGCCCAGCGTGGTGACTATGGGCAAAACACAAGAGTCCGTGCCATAATGTCTGGCGCGATCTTATGGAGGCCTATGTCCAGCAGTGGGACTGCGATAGGCTGAATTGATGTCGACCTATTTAACTTGTAACCAAGTTTTTTAACATGTGGTCAGTAACTATTACTGAAATTCTAAAATGGGCTGGATGACAGTATCCTATAGTAAAAAGTTTTTGATTCATTGTTCTTTCTTACCATCGAATTCTATTATATTTATGAGATATTTCTATTGGTATGATATCTTAAAGTTGCAGATTAGAGAAACAGGTCCTTCTGGCCTATTCTACCTCCCGTTGTCAAAGTATTTGTATCGTCATCCGTCTAATACTATTATCGACAACTGGTGAAATATGTCATTACCATGTTAGTTGATCATTTTAAGTTCCAGATAGCGTCATGGTCACGAGAAAATTAAGATAAAATAAATAAATAAATGGAACATAAATATGCATGAAACTTCGAACTTAGTAATCTTAGAATAATTAACGACTAACATGCTAAGTGATATCTCGTTTTGTCTTTTGGGCACGTATCAAAAGACGTAGGTGACGACGCGAGTTATAACTATCACAAAATAAATTACATTTTACAATTTTTATTGCCTAAATTTCGCTAATAACAATCTAAATGCGTTAATTAGCGGTTCATTTTAATTTATTGCTCGTTTGGAACCAGTTGGAAAAATATTTTGCTTAAACGTAATACTTTTAAATATTTCGTAAGCATTTAATTTCCTTATTTTGTTTACGGCTAGATAATTTGTAACAAAATTTAGTTATTTACTGTTGACTGCACTGCGTATTCGAATGACTATGAGAAATCTTTAAATTAGAAGTTGAACGTCCGCCACGCTTAACTTTTTTGTTTACTACTCTAAACATTCTCTTCCTTCGAGTTGTGATACTCTTGTTGAATAAAAGCACATTTGAAAAGCACATTATTAGACGTTGTTAAAAATCAAATCAAAATCGTTGGAAATATTTTCATTCTTAAACGAAAAAAAACATCCATATAACCAATTATTTTCAAATGAAATCCATTAATTTCAGTTCATTTACATTTTATACATTTATACTTTTAAAGGCTTAAGCGTGGAGAAACATAAATAATTAAGTTGATTGGTAAGTGGATCAATTTCTATTTAGTACTAGCTGTACCCTGCGTGCGATGCTACGCTGTTTTTTGGTCGTACCAAAATACCAACTCGGAAACCTTTGTGGGCTCATGCACAACACTTTGCTGAAGATCATGACACGATCGGCGTAGGGTGGCCGGACTGTCGGTTTTTAACGGATGCACTTCGGAGAGTGTGCGCAGGAACTCCATGGCCTGACCGCCTCCCCCTTCCATCATCGTACAACCAGACGCTCTGCGTTACGCCACCCTTATATGGTTGACATTCCCCCTATACGCACTAAGAGATTCGCTATTAGATTCTTGATCTGTACGGCCAAAGAATAGAACTCTCTACCAGCGTCTGTGTTTCCGGAAAACTGTAATCTTTAAGTCGCGAGTGTTTACGAGTAGGTTACTTCTAGGTAAGCGTACTCCATTTTAGACCGCATTTTAACTTATCATTAGGTGAAACAGTGGTCAAACGCAAGCCTATCATTGTAGAAAAAAAAAGATCAAATGCATAGTTTACGATTCTATAACGGACATACAGAAAAACATACATTTATATATATATATATATATATATATATATATATATATATATATATATATAGATTATTTGTTTTGAATTAGTAATTTAACGTAGAAGGATTTAGTATACACCATCGTTAAAAAGTTTATCCTTATATAAAATAATAGAATCATTATAAATGATGTAGTATGTACGTAAGTAGGTATATTAGCAGTGGAACAAAACGTCGAGTCAGCGCGCCCTACATTTTGTGTAATAACAATGAGTGACAGAACGCTCATGACAAACGTTATTAACTTTCCATTACTATAAATTACTTATTTACAGCTGTTGGTAACATCATGAAAAACATTTAAAATCAAATTTTTATAATAAAAATCAAACGTAACAAGGTCAATGAACGTATTTTTGTATAATAAATAACATACGTATGTTTATCGATGACTTTATTGATCAACAACTTTCTAAACTTAGCAGTCACGTGACACACAATTTTATAGTAAGCTAGAGAGATATAAGAACAACAACAGTAAAGATTTATAATTAATTTTAATGAATATAAAAATGTTTTAGTTTTGTAAGTTGCAGATAGTTGACCTATTTAACAGCGTTTTACAGACTATTGAGGAAAGGACTTAATAATACATCGTGATATTATAGGATGAAAAGTAGTAACTAAAGAAATCTGAATAATATCGATACTCTGGGTGTATGAAACCGCGTGGAAATTAAAGTCGTGTATATAATATTTTGCTGTTACCGTGAATGTCAATCAATATAGAAAGCGTGGAGCCGGTAAATAGCAAAAAAATACATCGCGCAATTTCTATTCGAAACCGTTTAACTTGGCTCCGCGGTGCATGATATTTTAATCTTACTAAATTGGACAACGCAAAAAAAGCAACGATTTAAACATTTCTAACATTCAGACATCATCGATTTAAAAAAAAACCATAATGGCGGTTTCAAAGCAAATCAAATTGCACACAGTTATTACGGAGCGAATTAAAAAAAAAACACAAACAACTGACGTCATCTTCAACATTCGAAATTCAAAACAAATATTTATAGCCCCGATTCCGATGTGAGAGTACGGCGCAGTCGAAACTCATCAAACGAGACGATTACATACATAGAGATAGTTACAGCGCGCGCGTAGAGTGAGTGACCTTCGCGAGCGGGCTGGCAACAGTATACCTATAGCTACGTGTTGAATCAACAAAGTTGTTATACTAGCGACGTAGCTTAGCACGATGACCCGGACCGCCATTCTGTGACGCATCGCGCGCCAAACGCGAAACAGCGTAAACGACACGCGCCGCGCTCGATATCCGCTCTTATATCACTTGAATAGAATTGAATAATGCGTGGGGAGAGCGTCGCTACGAGTGGCTGAGTATTGAGTGCGGGCTGGGAAAGTGTTGTATTTATTTTTGTGCGCCGTCAGACACAAGTGCAGTATTCCGAGAAGCGATTCAAACACGTTGCATTACTGCAACCCGCTGTTTATTCATTTGTTTGTAGGAGCACTACCAACACTTCACGATTGAAGCCTAGAGACGTACATCCGTCCGTATGAGTACATTACATTGTTGTTATAATATATTTGTTATATAAATACGCTGCAGATAAAATTCAGGTATACCTATGTTCATATTTGAGGTTACTAGTAGTCTCTTACACTCATTTACTGGCCTAGAAGGCTAATTGAGACTTAGCTGGGTATATCGGAGCTCGGTACGATTCTGTTATTCAAACGTTTTCTTATCAATTATTGATAATTTTGCGATTGTATTATAACAATGAGAGTGTCGGATTAGCTTGTAAATGTCTCTGAGTTACATGCATATGCATATGTATGAATAAGTGTAATAAACATTACTTTCGTAATGTTTATGTATATTGATAATTTTTATCGTTTAATCGATATTCATGACATTAAATTGTCATCCACACATATATGAAGAATTGTATATGACCAAGCGGCATAAACAAATTTCTTAGAAACGCTAGGTAGCCTTTTCCTCACGCTATTTTTGTGCCATCACGTTCTTTGATGTCATAGTAATACGAACTCAGAAGGAAGTCGTAACTCCAAACCGTAATGACCTTTAGACATACACACATAAACACACACATGTCTATCTCTATAAACACATTATATTATCTATCTATCTATCATTTGAATTTATAAAAAACAGTTAGGTATTACTTTTTGCGTTTCGTTATGAAAAAATCTGTTATTGAAGTGAAACTCCTTTAGGACTTGGGTAGTAAGCTGATGAATTATGAAAAGTGAGATCGGGAGAGACGAACAGAACTTGAGAGGGAGATATGCTACTGAAGATAGAAAGAGAGAGAGAGTGACGTTTCTTAAGTTTTACTTCAGTCGTGTGGTGTAAAGAACTCGTTTTATATTATACTAGCTGACCCGGCGAACTTCGTATCGCCTAACACAAACTTTATCATATGGTATTAAAGTTCAAATTGACTTTTAAGTATTATCACAAATCTTTTGTATGGGAGTATAGAAAAGTGTTGTTTTTAGACTTTTTCAGGAAATTTAATTTTTTTTTTTGAATTTTTCGTACCATCCAACCATCCTCGTACTTTAAGGAATATTTTAAAAAAAGAATTAGCGAAATCGGTCCAACCGTTCTCGAGTTCTGCGCTTAGCAACACATTCAGCGACTCATTTTTATATTATAGATATATTAAGGTGATTTTTATCAAAAGCTTATAACAGATGTAGTCTACTAGATCTCCGTCATCTTGAGGTTTTTGACCACACAAAAAAGCTATAAAAAGTCACCAATTACCGTTTTAAAGTAAAATCTTTTGACCATCTTGAAAATAAGTACAAAAATTCCAGCGAGGAAACAGTTTCTTCATTTTATCTCGACTGAAATTAAATTACAATGAAGGCCAAGATGCATATTCTATGAACGAATATATATAAGTAGTTCGAAGTTTCGGAAGCGGTTCTCAATCGTTATATAATTATATACCTCTAGAGATGAAAAATGAATAGTTGATAATTTTACATTCATTTTATTGTAATTTGATAACTAACTAGTGATACTTAAGTACGCATAAGTATGTCACTACTTTCATTTTGATATAATTTGTTCTGTTGGGTTTAAAGTTTATGAGATAAGAAAGTAAAGACTTGTTTCTTTTGATATCACTTTCTATTCTAATCATATCTGATATCAATTCTTAGCTTTGTATGTGTACCTGCACTGCTATCGCTTTTATGTTCGTTAATATTTATCTCTAAACTTTAAGAGTGAGGTCGCATAAGTCCATAGGTAATGGATGTTTCGCTGACAGTCGTAGGTTCGATTCTCTTATGACATTTTTTCCCCATCCCTATTGTTTGTTGTTATCTGGACTTATTTTTTTTATGCAAATAAGAATCGCTAAGTATGATCAATTTACTTTTTTTGGCAGAGGTATAGGTTGAGAACCGCTGCCGGTGTGTGTCGCTTATCGCTGAAACGCAAAAAAAAAAACATTTAAAATTCAATCGCTTTGTGTTCGTTTTTTGGGTCGCTAACGGTACGTTGCATGCGATATACATTTTATTTGCAACATTTCGACTACGTCCCGCTTTATGCAAATCCGATGTATCCTTTGTCGATTCTTTCCGGTTACTGGGCAAAGAGATTTTATGTTTTTTTTTTCACAATGGTTCTGTTAGTGATGTACGCGGATTTAGATTCCAGTTCCTTTATTATACCGCGTGTATGTTTGGATAGGTGTAGATTTTTTCTACAATTTTATATACTTGAATTTTTTTTATTTATATGTATGATGAAATTAATAATTTCATTTTCAAGGTTATAAGATCAAACGTGAACAACAATTTAGTTTTGAGACTAAACTTTTGTATGTATCGAACCATACAAATACATTTTTATCGGGTCTAGTAACAAATTAATCGTAAATATTTTCATTAGTCAAACTGATACAATCACGATTTATCCAAATTGTAATAAAGAACGATTTATAATCACTTCATAAGTACTATTACTACGTCGTCTTACAAAAGGCATTACAATATTTACAATTCTGCAAACATTTGTAAGATAAGTGGCACATTTTTACTCGGGTTCGGTGTTCATTGGGTTGTTTGTGCGTATTTTGCGATATTCAAAATATGTACATACACGCGCGAACGTTGACCCGTTGCATAGAAATGAAATAAAAAAATATATTCTACTAGAGGAAACGTGTTATAAAACGTCAGTTAATCGTAACTTTGAGTCATATCGTGATGGTTTACAGCCTATAAGATATAAAAAATTATTGTGTTTGCTCGCAAATGAAAAAAAAACCGACTTCAATTACATCGACGAGTAATACAATGTAGATCGACGAAAAAATAGTCAAGTAACTACGCGTTATCAAAGATTACTCAAAAAGTAGTTATCAGATCTCAATAAAATTTATATGTGACCACATGACAAACATCAGCTTTCGATTAAATTAAAAATTATTAAAATCAGTACACCCAGTAAAAAGTTATTGCGAATTTTCAAGAGTTTCCCTCGATTTCTCTGGGATCCCATCATCAGATCTTGGTTTCCTTATCACGGTACTAAACTAGGGATATCTCCTTTCCAACAAAAAAAGAATTATCAAAATCGGTACATCTAGTAGAAAGTTATGCGGTATAATACAACGTAGGTCGACGAAAAAAGCGTCAAGTAAAAACGCATTATTAGATATAACTCGAAAAGTAGTTCTTAGATCTCAAATAAATTTAAATGGGACCAATTGGCACACACCACCTTTCGATCAAAAGATAATTTGTCGAAATCGCTCCACCCAGTCAAAAGTTCTGATGTAACATACATAAAAAAAAAAATACAGTCGAATTGAGAACCTCCTCCTTTTTTGGAAGTCGGTTAAAAAGACTTTCTAATGTAATTTTTTATATAAGTTAGAACTAAAATAATTCATATAAAAATGTTAAGCATAAATTTAGTTCCATTCTATTTTTATGTAATTTAATAGTGTATTGTAATTTATAATCAAGTAAATATCACTGCGTAGTCGGTAAAAGCGATAAAACTTAACGTATAATGTTAATAAGTTAGTACGCGGCATTGGAACACGCACGCGTAATCGTATCGAGTCCCACATGACATTGAGTGCGGTTATCGAATGAGTCACAGGCTCACAGGTCACCTCTAGAGTGAGTTCGGTTCCCCAGTCGGTCATACGAATCATCACGTTTTCAATAAGGTTGACTGAATGTGATTTTTTTATTTATTTCTTTATGGTCGAAATTGTTTTTTGGGTAGTTTGCGATTTACGTAAATCTGTTCGTACTACAAGTGCTGGAGCAAAATTATTAAAAAAAATTACAGTAAATTATTATCTAGACGTAGCCTCTATATAAATAAAATAAATACGCGAAATGTACGTACGCGCCATGACATACAAACGACTTCACCAAATTTAGCAATTATTCTTTTTGTGTTCATTATTGAAATATCACATTAATAAGCGTTCTGGTGTAGTGGTGGGTGTAGTCGTCTAAAACACCGACGTTTTGCAGCTTCGATTCCCGCTCGGGATGGATATTTGTATTTGGACAAATAGTTCTTTCTGTTTTGGATATCTGTCCTTGTGAGCCTCCCCATCGTGTCTCGGAGAGCACGTTAAGCCGTCGCTCCCGGTTGTTGTCATACATACCTGATAGCGATCGTTACTCGTAGTAATGAATGTATATGCCAACCTGCACTCCACTGCATCCTTCTACATGGAGAAAGAGGCATATGCCCAGCTGTGGAATGGAACGGCCTAAATCGCGATCGATCGTGATTGTTCATTATTGTGACGACAAGGATTGCTTTTACGTACCTAAAATGATACATTCACAAAAATAAAAATGTCGGTACAAAGTTTGTCAGGTCAACTAGTAAGCTTACAACGTCACAACGAGACATGCAGTATGAAAACACTAGTCAAGATATCTTGATACAAGTGAAACCAAGTCCCGCATATAGTTAAAAATATCGTTGATGTAGTAACCCTGGTCTTGACCGCTCACCGTGACGGTCAGTGTAATGTACAAGTTTTTGTAAGGGGTAAATAGAAGACATTGTAATATGTAGTAATTATCATACGATGAAATATATTCTGAAGTGTGTATAGTTATCGGAATATTATGATACCCACATACGCGTCGTCCTCCCTTGACCACGGTTGCTGTAAAGTATCCGAAACGTCGGGCATTAAAAAAACATAATAAACCGGGATAAAATCCGAAAAAGTTTTTCATTATAATAATACACGTATTATTAAAATTATTATATACATATGGTGTATATTTAATTATAACTATTTCAGATACCTTAAATCTAACCATATTATGGTGACTCAAATCGAACTATTTTTAGCCAATTCTATCATGGTTTTTACGTATTTTTATTTAGCTAAATCTATATCAATGGTCAATGTAATGGTCGAAATAAGGTTTTCAAAAACAAATTACTTCTTTCAAGACGCTTTATGTCTAATTTAACTTCGTGTAAAGATACTAAATACTACATTTGAAGATAAAAAAAATTCAAAGCTTCATAATATTTGTAGAACTGTACATAGATAAGATCCATTTTTTAGTAAACCTAGTTATGTAACGTGTTGACCACATGCGGAAATCTATTAATTTTTTTCAGTACAATGATTTTGTATCTTCACTTGTGCGTCCTAAATGTGTCACATAAATCAACTCTTGTGTGAACCCAAAATCCATATGTTGTATTTCTTGTTAAAATTCGTAAGATGTAAAGTCAGTTGATCAGAGCATGCACTTTTGCTGGGTCATCTTGGCAGTTTTAATTAAATAACTTTTAAGCACAGTAATCTTGTCTGCCGCAGACAGAAGTAGGGCACATTGCCTGTTTAAACTCTGGAGCAGCCCAACTAGGGTAGTACCTCGACCTTACAGATGATCACAGCTAAATAATACTGCTTTCAAGCAGCGTTCTGTATCTGTTGGTGAGTAAGGTGACCAGAACTCCTGGGGAAACAATTGGGGATAGGTTCGGCAACGCATAAGCTACGTACTTGCAGTCGCTTACCATCAGGTTGGGCCGTACGCTTGTTTGCCGACCTAGTTGTATAAAAAGAAAAGCTTATAAAACTAAAATCAGTCTGGCGCAATCAGTAGGCTCAAAACTTGTCGAGTCTGTTTTAGTGGCATGTCAAACAAGTCTAGAAAAATTGCATTGTAGTATTCCTTAACACGGTTTCACGAGCACATAATGACAAATAACTCAGTGACCGTGAAAACGAAGCAGGCCGATCTATATATAGATAATCTGTGCGTCCGGTTGTTCACATCTTGTTTACGATTAATTTGATTCCACGTTCCAGACGCGTCTTCGTCTTTGTGCATTAACCGTGTCTGTTGAAGTGGGGTAATGTGTTTAGCACGTCTATTTGTGTCTGTTCTCAGGTAGAGTTGTTTGGTTAATTAAATGTCGTTAACGAAATGTTAATATAATTTTATGGAAGTTTTACTTATTTTTGATGTTAATGTTTTATTTAAAAAATCGAAGTGATTCCATAGACAGCCTGAATGTGAACAATTATTTAATTTATTTTGTTTTTGTTGACTTTCTACAGTGCGGAAATGACACAGATAATTTCGCTAATGACACGTAGAATGAAAGACGCGCGTGTAGTCAGGATTGTTTAGTGCAAAATTTCACTATAAAAATTTTAAGAAAGAAGAAATAGTTAAAATGTATCTATTTATATGTTGATATTTTCTATAATCTAAAATTTAATAAACCATATAATAGACCCCTAATAGTATAAATACTATAATTATACTAGTGGACCCGGTAGACGTTGTCCTGTCCGGAAAACAGCTACCACATTTGATACAGCGCCACCTACCGGGTCCAATTGAGATAAAAACTACCCTATCTTCCAAGGGGACCATATTACAGATGCTTACAAAATTTGATAAAAATTGGTTCCTAGTAGTTTCGGAGTTGATCGCTAACATGCATGATGACGTGACACGAAATTTACATAATCTCATATATGTATGTATACATGTATATAGTATCCGTTGGTCAAGGATACATCAAATTTTCAGTAACAACGCAACTAACTATCTACGTATAATACTACGTATTAAAAACGGACTACACGCCACAGGAAGTTATTTCCACATCAATTTTACTATCATCATTATCATCATTACAGCCTATACAGTCCACTGCTGGACATAGGCCTCCACAAGTTTACGCCAAAAATAACGTGAACTTATGTGTTTCAATTTTACTATATTCATAGCTATTGTCTGCTGTTTCGCTCGCCTACGTTTGGACTTAACTTACTTATTGAAACTTTTTCAGAAGTATTCTCAAAACTAGTGATCCACAATACCTACGAAAATATTTCAAAGGAATACTTAGTACTTACTTAATAGGCTACTTTCTTAAAATGGGGAATAACATAAATTGGTTGTCTGTAAAGTTGGTTTACAGATAATAGTTTAACGTGACAACGTCATAACAAAACTAAAAACATCTCCTCGGACGCATAGAGGCCAATCGAGTGGATGAGAGATAGATGCGGCACAAGCGTACACTGAGCGTAACGGGACAATGGCCGTAACGGGATGACAAGTCATCCTTTTTCGTGCATGCAACTGGCGTTCATCGATTTATTAGACGACACGTCAAAATTTTATTTAGGAATTTGCATTATATAGAAGTCTCGATTTATAAGTTTTAAATTGCTCTAAATTAATAATAGTATCTGATAAAAAAATCATAGTTTTATTCGAAGGTTAGGTACCTACCTTCCACCATATCGATATCTATAAATCCTTTTTATTCCTTCAACTTTATCGTCGGCTCAGACGTTACGAATTTATAAGTATATATGAATAATGTATAATCGTTTTCGAATATTTACTAGTTTTCCACGGAATACAGAATAACAAAATGTTACGTAACCTTCTAGGATTTTTTACACATTTTGGTTTTTTTGGTTTTGTATGATAAATTAATTAGAATACAGTTAAGTATATGCCATTCAAGCCCAATACGACATTAGTTGACATTAACAAGAACTACTTCTTTTTCACGAGTCATAAGCCTTATGTTATCTTATATAGCCTTATTAACCTTAATATTTGTAAAAAGTTTCATTTCGAACATATATACTTGCTTGATGTTTTAGTAAAAAAAAAATCGTTTTTATAAAAATCTTGAAATAATTTTTCTTTATTGTAGACGATAAAATTGGCGCTAAAATGAAATTTATAATAATTCTAATAATTTATTTATATAGAAGGTTTATTGCATATATAATTTAACGCACATTTAAATAATATATTTATTTTATACTAGCGACAATCCCCGGCTTCGCGCGGTTGCAAAAACTATCAGTGTTCCTCTACTATTTGATGCATATATTATACATATAAACCTTCCTCTGGAATCTATTTAGTAAAGAAAACCGCAGAAAAACTATAAGCATACAAACAGCTGGAAGCGACTTTGTTTTATACTATGTAATGATAACAAATGAGGACTGGCGGCACTGTCACTAAAATTTTGTCATTAGTGAAAACTATGTAGACGACGTGGGATACGTATGTAATATTTAATTACATATGAAAGTAGTTGTTGTGTACAACAGATGTACATTGAATATACATATATATAAATGGTCGTGACCTTGACCCGAGCCGCCGCAAGTCGTGACTCGATAACATTAAATTAATTTTGTTACGTAGAAAAACAATTACATATACTTATATACGAGTATTTTTAAAGCAAGGATATGTAAAAAACTACCTTATTTTCTTATTTTTTATTTTTATTTAAACAGGTGTAACTAAAAATATAATATTGTTTCAGTAATTATTTTAATTAACTACTCGTCATATTTAGGGATTCGTATTACAATGATATCAGTTAAACCATATTTTTAAAACTGCTAGGAAACTAGAGATCTAATTTTTACAAGCTGGTTGTTTTTGAACGCGAGTGAGACGGGACAGCCTTAAGTGGTATAACGGCATTCTTCACAAGCTCGTATTAGCGACCATTAGCGGATCTCGAAAGTTCTGGAAGTTTCTATGTGCTGTTCTATTTACAACTAGCGTTGTTTGAAATAAGAATACATAAGAAAAAAATGCTTTTATATACGTATTCAGGCGAATGGGAGCACAGATAATACAGTTTTTGTAAGTAGGGAGAAATATACAGACATAGTTAACGTAGTGTTAATAAAGTTTATTCAATTGTCTATTATTAGCGTCTATTATTAGATATGTGTGTATAATGTCATACTGAGAGCTTCTATTACTTTGAGATAGAACACATTGCTTGAAAAACTTAATTATTCTTTAAAGACATTCTAAGTCAGAATGTCTTTCTTAGAATCTAAGACATTATAAGTTGTTATAAGTATATCAACCTGCAGTAAATTAGCTTAGCGAATTGTGCTCTAATACACTTTCTTCACTTCTAACTTTAAAGATGTAGGTACAAACCGGTTATAGTATTAACATTTGTGACATATAGCCATTTTGGGTTATTCCACAAAAACAACATACAGTTAAATTGATATTAAAATATGATTTATTAAAAGTAAATAAAAACAAACTGAAATCATATCCAATACAATTAAAACGTACGTCGAAAAGCGACTCGCGGACGATAAACAAAATCGAACAAGAGTAACATTTACCTATATATTACTTTTACTTTCATAGGCAAACCGTTACGTACAATGCGGATATTGCCGGATTCGTAAAAACGTACCACCCCGACCACCCGACCTTTCCGACCTCCCGACCACCTAACCACGTGACCTTGATCGCTAATAATGCGTAGTTACTTGACTTTTTTTCATCGATCTACATTATACTAGTGGTCACCCAGTGGTCGGAATTCGACCTTAATTAAAAATTTAAACAAAAAAAAAAAAACAAAAATAAAGAACTTTTTTTAAAAATTTTCGTGCGTAAAATGCGTAAATATATTTTTATGCATAATTAAAAAAAATATTAGCATTCTGCACTCCTCTGTATAAACTATATGTGTATGAAATTTCATACTCCACGCAATTTTCGACCAATGAGTGGACCGATTTTACAAATACATTGTACAGTCTACACTTTCAATGCTATCAGGTTTAATAAAATAACTCCGAATAGTAGATTTTACTGGTGGTGCCCTAGTGAGACGTATATCGGTTTTACTGGAACAGCGAACAGAATAAAACACAAGAAAGCTTTAAATTTAAACAAAACTTTCGGTACATACCTATATACATATAAAATACCTATTCGTTACTATACGATTTGTGTTATTTTTTTTTTTACAATAGTTTAACTCCAGACCAGCAGTTCTGAAAATGTCTAGAGTTGCTAGGATGGTTTCGTGTTGGACATTCCTACCTATAGGTATTATTTAACCAACAATCTTCGTACATCGACAACCTCTTCTCTGTTCTCGCCGTTTATCTATATTATATGTGTAACGTCCCACTATGGACATAGGTTTCTTTCTAGATTAAGGAGAAGTATCGAAGCTTAATCCACCACGCTGCTCCACTGCGGGATGGTGGATGCATTTCTCACTATGAGTTAAGATCTATTTTTATGAATAACGTTGAAGACGCTTCATACGTTCTCAAATATCTTCTAAATATGGACGTTAATTATGTTTATCAAATGTAGTAAACATTTTCTCATAGTTTTGCAGTCGCATGCATGCACTAACTATCTATTAGTACAATTATACTGGGTCGATGAACTTCGAACCTCTGACGTACTTAATAAAGCTATAATTTCGATATTTACCGCCGACATCTTAATTCTCCTCCATTATAAACCTGCTAATTGTCAAAAGAAAGTGACTCACCACGATTCTGCCGCGTTGACTCATCGATAGCACCACGGTATACCGGTATAGGGCTGCTACGTCCTATATATTAATATAATTATAATTTATAAAAAAACTGCAGTCTAATTAAGAACCTTCTCCTTTTTCGTCGTCGAAGTCGGTTAAAATGACAATTCATTTTGATTTTGACCTTGCTAAAATGGATTCTCGGGTCTTAAGTTATATTAAAATATCATCATATTTATAACCTTTTTATGATAACTCATTAATATGTACATAGTTTAAAATAAAATGTTTTACGCATATACAAAATAAACGATTAATTATTTCTTGTATTTCAGTATATTTAAGTGTATATTTATATTTTTCTATGCTTACCATAAATTTTCGTAAAAATTATTCATATATTTATTTAAATCTAAATCAATTACTTTAAATCATTAAAGTGGCATCCCTACCCGTGACGGGTCAATTACAAACAATGGGAACATGGTAAACAATAGCCATTAGCAATACGAATACGAATTCTTTGAGGAAATTCGATATAAAAGTGTATTATTGTCTATAGCTTTATCATCTAACGTATTTCGGAATAAAACATTATAAATTATTTTTTATAAATCTATGTTAAATCAACTAGGGGCCAAGTATAAATTTACACCACAAGGGGTCGACAAAGTGTGACATAGTGTGCAGGGGTGGGGATGGGTCTCAAATTTGGTGTTATGACATTTCAATATACCTCTAATATATCTATAATATATAATTGTGAGTATTAAAACATGACATTACTTAAATGGAAATAAAAATATTGTCGAAACTCATTTGAAAAATTGCAAAATATTTGACGATACACTAGGACGTGTCTCATAAATGTGACAAGTGTGACAAGTGTCAGGGACGGAGGAGGGGTCAAAAATCGTTAAATCCGTGTGACGTAATTTATGGATGGGCCCGAACTGACACGATAAGGCGTCTAGTCTTGCGAACTGTCAAACTTAAAAAGTTTAATATTGTATTTTTTCATAAATATTTCATTTTTATGCGCTATTATGGAACTTCTACAAAGATTAGAAAATAAAAAAGGTTGTAATTGATCCAGCCTTTAACATTATTTATATTTAATATTATTATAATTTTTCAGTACAAGAGTGCTCCTAATTTATTGTAAGCCTCGTAGCAAGAAGAACAGCTTCCAAAGAGAAAAACTGATGACGAATACGATAGTACGGATACGATTTCCTCGACTTCTTAGCAATTTAAATAATATTGTTTAATGTTATTATATTTACGTTACATTTGTAATGTGTAATATGCGTCATAAAATGATAACTGTTTAAAATTAAATATAGTCTCAAATTAAGAAACTCTTAAAGAACGAGTCAGCGAGTTTTCTGTATTATGTATGTTGCGAACATGGATACGGTAGATATATTTCGGATTTGTATTTAAAGGTGTTTCGATTTTAAAGTTTTACAATACAATACAATACAAATACTCTTTATTGTACACTATCAGAGAAAAATTTTACACCGTAAAAGAAAATATAGACATGTACAAAAGGCGGTCTTATCGCTAAAAGAGCGATCTCTTCCAGACAACCTCTAGCATGAAAAGGACATGACTAAAGAATTAGACGGCATGGAGGTGTACATACATAATATATACATATAATACGTAAATATACATACAAACACATACACATATATATACATATACATACATACATACATATATATATATACATATACATATATACACATACACACATACATACACATATATATATCAAATATATATAAACATAATATATAAAGAATATGAAAATACGAATATACATACGACAGAAGAGAGGAAGGACCGCTAAAGTCATTGTCAGTAATATTTGTAGTAAATTAAATTTATAAACTTATAATGTGACTCATAAGTTTAAATAGTGTTTCTTTAAGTAACTTTTAAAAGTGTCTAGTGATTGTGCCCGCCTTATATTTACGGGTAAAGCATTCCACAACCGAACAGCCTGTACCGAAAAAGAGTTAGTATAAAAAGAAGAAGTATGAGAAGGAATTTTAAGAATAAGATTATTATCCGATCGAAGAGACCGATCGTGACAGTTTGATAGTAGCTCAAAGCGCTCTTTTAAATAGGAAGGCGTCTTTGGATTAAACAGTACGCAGTAGAGAAGTGAAAGAATGTGAGTATTCCGGCGAAGTCGAATTGGGAGCCACCCGAGCTTATTGTTTTAATCTATACTATTAAATGGAATGCGGGTATTTTTGTTTGGCAATACTGGGAAAATTACTGAACCTATCGGAACAATACTTATACCATAAGTTGCAGTGTGTTTCGGAGAAGGTTTTAGTATATAGATATGTTGGTGATAATTTATCGCGTAAAAAAATATGGATGTACAGAAGTCGCTAGTTAAATATAATTTACTGAGGTAGCACAGCAAGAATTTCCGGCTCAAAATATGGAGCAGCCCGACTGGGGTAGTACCTCGACCTTACAGAAGATCACAGCTAAATAATACTGCTCTCAAGCAGTATTGTATTCCTGTGGTGAGTAAGGTGACCAGAGCTCCTGGGGAGATTGGGTCGGCAACGCGCTTGCGATGCTTCTGGTGTTGCAGGCGTCTATAAGCTACGGTAATCTCTTACCATCAGGTGAGCCATACGCTTGTTTGCCGAACTAGTGATAAAAAAAAAATTGATTTGTTAATTAGAGAGAACGGTAAGCGTGTTTTTAAGGAGTAAAGTCGCGTGTTGGATGTGGTAATTAGCACAACGTTACGATTAAATACTAGTTCTGACAGGTTTATCGTAGGTTAACAATACTTTGTGTATTTTTGAACGGTGACTCAGTTGTTAGTCAGGTGTCGCGGATAATCTAATTACTCATATGAGTGTATGGGTATGTATGTAATTGTGGGCGTTTGAAGAATACCGTCACGCAATTTTTTTTGTTTTATTGTTAATCGAAATTTTAATTGTTATATTTTTTTGAAACACGTTTGTTCTTAATACAAACTGAAAATGATACACCTTGTTATTAGAAGCTGTTATTTAAATGATATTAGAAAGAAGAGATTTGATTTTCGTACAATTATTTTAGCTGTAATTGATGAATTAGTTGAGAAATATTTGTCTGTTTTTCCCGTTTTTTTATATTAGAAATTACGCGCGTCGAACCGTGCTTTAAGCTTGTGTAAAACGCATTTTCTGTTACTATTTTTGCCAAATTAATGTAATGGAATATATTCACGTCATAATGTCAAATTTAGTTTGTAACAAGGGGATACAAACACGTGTTACTCGGACGACGTCTGACGTTGCGCTGTCATAAAAATTAAAGACTCGTGTCTCGTGTTAATTTTTACGTACAAATACACGCACACATACAAACATGATAACGATGTGTTAAACTATTTAAAGATATCTGTGTAGCGTCGCAGTACTTTTGATTCTAATATATGTATTTTGATTATGTTCATTTAAAGTAGGTTATGATATATTAATTGTCACTCGGGGTTTCAGAATTTATTACCTACAAGCCAGCGTATATGTTTTTATCATCACTTCAGCCTGTCGCAGTCCACTGCTGGACATAGGCCTCCACAAGTTTGCGCCAAAAATGGCGTGAACTCATGTGTGTTGCCCATAGTTACCACCCTGGGCAGGCGGGTTGGTGACCGCAGGGCTGGCTTTGTCGCACCGAAGACGCTGTTGCCCATCTTCGGCCTGTGTATTTTAAAGCCAGCAGTTGGATGGTTATCCCGCCATCGGTCGGCTTTTTAAGTTCCAAGGTGGTAGTGGAACTGTGTTATCCTTTAGTCGTCTCTTACGACACCCACAGGAAGAGAGGGGGTGGCTATATTCTTTACTGCCGTAGCCACATAGCACGTAGTATATGTTTTTATAATGCTAGGTAAAGAAGTGTAGATTATATTTTCTTATGTTACTTTACTGTGGTTTCATCGTAAATATTGATCATAAAACTTTAAACGCGGGTGAATTAGTCATTTGCCTCCGAAATCAGACAATAAAAAAAAAAAAAGATGGTAATCATAATTTACATATTCATAAAAGGGTGCAGGTAAAAATTACTGCAATTATGCTTTAAAAGAATCTTGATTTAGGTACCATTAAAATGTATTTCAAGCTGTTAAAGGCGGTGTTAAATTAAATACACGTATTTATACATATTAATATCTCTCCAAGTGGTAAAGATAATTGGTAAATATTAAATCACAAACTTCGATAAAAAAAGATATTTAAATTTCAACCAAGCAATTTACATAATATACTAAATTTTAAAATAATGACACAGTAATCACTGCTAATTCTATTATGTGAGTACAAGTCATTTGAATGGTATGGTTCTTTGAAACGATCGAAATGTAATGATTAATTAATGTATTTATACATAATAACAACAACCGGTCGCCGGAGTTCGTACAAGCGAGGTTATCGATCAAATATTTGAGAGTTCTAATAGTTGTTTTTCTATTGATCGGTAGGTACTTGTGTTCACTTTTGTAATACCTATTTTTGTATTACAAACTAGCTGACCCGGCGAACTTCGTATCGCCTAACACAAACTTTATCGTATGGTATTAAAGTTCAAATTGACTTTTAAGTATTATCACAAATCTTTTGTATGGGAGTATCGAAAAGTGTTGTTTTTAGACTTTTTCAGGAAATTTAATTTTTTTTTTTTAGAATTTTTCTCTCCGTAAGAACCATCCTCGTACTTCAAGGAATATTTTAAAAAAAGAATTAGCGAAATCGGTCCAACCGTTCTCGAGTTTTGCGCTTAGCAACACATTCATCGACTCATTTTTATATTATAGATACCTTGGGCCCACTGTTGTAAAAGTTATTTGATGGAAAGTTTATGTGTTATTCTTTTTCACTATCGAATTCCACTCTATTCATGGAATATTTCAAAACTTATAGTTTATTAATTAGGACGAAAAAAGTCCTAATGACATATTCTACCTCCCACTGATAGTCTATTCGTAACTATGTGCACAATAAAATTTATCCAAAGCCGGAGGGTGAAACGGGCCCTTAGTCTCTCTTACAAAATGATCAAAAAGTGGAGTTATCGTTTAATTATTTTTAATCTCTCGTAGTCTATATAGGTAGAGACGTAGAGAGAGATACGTATAGTATGTAAGCAAGATTATATATCATTAATAAATAAATAAACTTATAAATCTATGGAATCTAAATAGTAAATAAAATTTCTTAAATCTTGAACAACTAAGTAATCAATCATGTTTCAAATTTGATATCTGTAAGTAAAATAGTTGCTATTGTAGCATTAATCATGGACAAGAAATATTTCTTATTTCCTGGTCCGGAATCTTTACCATATTATAGTTTTCAAAAAATGCTTAATGTGTTCAACTCGACAACAAGACATGCATATTGTTTTCCCGGAAACGCAAGCAGTACAAACCTACAAACACGCCACGACAAACATCCGTGTGACGTACACAAATATTTATCACCAGTTGGAATTGAACTCGCGACCACAGCAGTGCCTCGTGCTCATTACTCATTTGTTTGTTGAGTTCGAAGAAAAATAATACGCACTTTTATGATATTAGTTACGTTACTGACAAAAATGTGTGATGCCAATTTTAGTACATAGGTATTAAATTTACTTTTTATTATTGTTATGTATGATTCAAAAGAAATACTGTTAACTTGTTCAATTGGTTAAGTAATTGTAAAATAAAATGAATAAGATCAATTTTCGGTATTTTAGATTGGTTGCTAGGCCAATGTCTTTGACTACGTTGTGTTCATCTCAATTAAAACTTTAAAAAGTTGAATATTTGTACTATGTGTTTTATAAGTTGTATTTTTTACATTTTAATTTTGTAGTAATAATTGTTTGTTGTTTGATGTAATTTACAGTTTGAATAATAATAGTTTGTCGTTTCCAGGCCCGGGCAGAGCGAGCACGGGCCCGGGGCGCTGGCGTACGGCGGCAAGCAGGCGGGCGGGGCGCCGGCGAGGCCCGCCGCGCCCTACGCGCCGCCCTACTCGCCGCAACTGCGACTGCACCAGCCGGGGTATGGCTCCGCTGCCTTGTCATACAGGTGCGTTTACTTTGTGAGGCGTTGGAGTGATGTAAGGGGTCAGAGGGGTCATTACTATATAAATAATAAATGTTTGGTATTGGTAAGGAAAAAACTACTAGGTAAATTTTTTGCTTCCAATCTTTTTGTTGTTTTCCAATTGTTTTTTTCCTCTCACATAAAATACGTTGGCGATGTAGGTAGACTAGATAGCGGATATAAGCTCGTTTTCAACAAAGACCAAGGTCTTAGACTGAACAACATCAAGATACGTTAAAAAATGATGACTCAATCCTACACTCGTGTTCATTTGGTTTTGTTAATAACATCGTTATTTGTTACTCCTGGTAGAAAAAATATCTTCCACATTGGAACCTTGCGAATTAAACTTCAGCTTTAACACAATAATACTGGCCCCGGCAGAATTTCGTGTGTGTTTTCCTCATTGTCAAACGCGATTTCGTAAAAACCGTCTGCAAAGTACCTATATAAGAAGAACCTATAAAAAATGATTCCAAATTCGTCCAGCCGTTCTCGAGTTTCGCACCTAGCAACACGTAAACTATTCATTATTATTTACAGAGATAAATTAGAACTAATGCATGAGAAAACGCGTTAAACAACTAGTCGGCAGTAAAAATATAACAAGTTTCAGGCGACTTAGAGATTGTTATAAACTGTACGTGGGAAATCTGGATAATAATACACATTCTGGTGTTTTTGCTGTGGGAGTCGTACCCACGGTGGCTATTGTGCCGTCGCGGAAGCGATCGAGCGGCCGATTTATCACGTAACGTCTAGGCTTTGTTTGAACTGTTTTTGGAAATTTGCCATCGTTAAACTTCATTTGTGGGGAACATTATTTTATATAAATTACGAGTTTTTTTTTTTTTTTATTGAGTATCAAGTAAGTTGTTTGTTCTGTGCTCAAAACAAAATAAATCATTTTCAAAAACACGACATATAGTCGTTAGAGAAGAATTTGTCTGTCTCTCATTTGTGTTCGTAAAAAGCTATACCAGTAATTACGATCTTGGCGAATGTACTATTTAGTTTTCGATTTGATTACAATATTTCTTTAAGCTGTAGTAGTAATTACGATGTTGTTGGATTACTATTGATAGCGTCGTGAATCGACGCCGGCCTAATGATAAATGTATCCTACGAAACTAAAAATGTAATCACAAAACTTTTCGAACGAATATATCGACATTTTCCAAGTAATATTACACTAACTCGATTTGTCGTATCTACCCATAAGGGCTTCTAAAAAATTTCGATATCGATTGCAGCATTACTAAGGCAATTTTAATAAAATTTATGAATTAAATTATATTCGGTACTTCATAGTAGTAGAAACATAATATTCAGATATTTATGTGTTTTTTTTTTAAAACATAAACGTGTTGGCGTAGTATTCCTTGAAGTATACCTTAGGTTATCGTTACTCCTCGTTAGTGAACTATTCGCTAACCTACTGCAGGTTCTTTTATCTCTGTAACTTGCACTGTTTCGTTTCCGTCTGAAAGTCGACCCGAGACGTCGTACGCGAAAGTGGATTTTGTAAAACATAAAACGGTTTATCCTCCGACGAACCGACACACGAGGCGAGATATCAGATTCTCATCTTTTTTCTTAATTAAAACAACTGACGGATAATTATTCTCATAATAACCGATAATTATTCATCCTTATTTAAAAATATTCATTTTAACCGACTTAAGAGTTTCTAAATTCGATTGTAATTTTTTTCTTTCTTTATATCCATAACTTTTTCTGGTTGTATCGATTTCGATGTTTCTTTTTATATTAGAATGTGGTCCTGTTTGAATTTGGAGTCCTGGCAAGTAGCTTTTAAGTTATCAGTAATGCGTATTAAAATGACTGACTATGTTGATTATCTTTTCATTTTATATCTTGTCGATTGAAGTCGGTTCATTTTTGTTAGAGGACAATTATTTTCAATCAGATCATATTTACACTAAGATTTAATCAGAAATGAGTGTCTCAAATAGGCTTATTGTTCTATAACCATCAGTTGCTAGTCACAAGCTAAATATTCTGTTTCAATCTGTCCGTCCGTCTATTTCAATCCCCTTTACGTAACGGGCCCCGGTTGGCGGCCATCCAGACTGTTTTATTTTTCACTTCGAACGATGCCCATCTATTTGTAATTTGGCAAAACTTTGACTCCCACGTTTTACTTAAAAGTAAATTTGTTTTTATCAATTGCACTAAACTGTGTATGCATTTTGCCCATCGTTACGTATGCAACTTGCATCGTGTTTCCAACGTTTAACTAAAAATTTTTCGGTCACCTCAGCAAAATACTCAATGTATCTTCTTTTTCTAGTGACCGAAAATATGTACAATAAATGTTATTAAAAATATTTAATACGATTTTTTAATACGATTTTTTTATTTTTTGTCGTTAATTTAATCTGCCGAGTATTTTGAATTTGTCTGAAAGTTATCTCGACCTTCAGCTTGAAGGAAAACTGCGTGGAAACCAACTGCAATATAATTACCGTCACACGTTTTTAAGGGGAATATGCCCGTTTAGAAAATAAGGTATGGGTAGTTATAGAAAGCTATTCTTTAGCTTGATGAGGATTGATTTATCTGGATGAGGATTGCGGTAAACCGCGATGTCTGGCGCGAACTTGGGGAGGCGTAATTCTATTTTAGAGTACGATAGGCTGAACTAACTGACTGATTCTTCATCACACTAACGTTGTAGAAAAATATGACTCAGCAATAAACGAACTCGCCAATGTTGGCCCAGACTGGCTGTTGTAAATAAAATACATAAAAATAAAACCATATGACTTTATTTAACACATGACCCCACCAATGATCAGATAACGTATAAATGTACTTGTATCTTATCGCACAGGATATGTAAATTTAAATTATAACGGAATTTACATATTCTTTTAAAATATCGTTAAAAACTTAAAAAATAGACAACTGTTATTCTTATCTATTTATTTGATTTATGTACATTATAAAGTAGTAATAAATTTATATATGAATTTTAATTTTAAAAGTAAGTTATTTGAATGCAATAGCTTTATCTATATTTATACTGTACGGAAAAAAAAAACTAAACAACAAAAACCTACTAACTAAACTAAAGAACGTTATCAAACGCAGCGACGACTGAGTCATTGAGGCAATTTTGGTAATCTATAATATATATATTGATGTCTTTTACATTATATACGCCTTACTCGACTGTGCAAGAGGGTAATATAATAACGTAAAATTACTTAGCACACTGTAGATAAGGGAATTTTATTTAATGACATTTTATTATCTAAAGCTAATGTTTATAATTTGTGTACTATTTAAATATTACTATCAACACAGACACGATAAACGTAATTTTAAAACAATATAATACGGACATCTAGATAAAATGCGTTGGCGTCCACATCGATTACTCACGAATTTAGCGCATTGCACTCGCGCCACGAGCGACCGACCTGCTCGGAATAACAATAAAAAACAGCCGCGCTACAGTTATACTCCCCCCTCCCCGCAACCTTGGCCTTCTAGCGTCCCCTCACCCGCGACTCCCCTCCTGCCACGTCACCAGGCGGACGAAGGACGAAATGTTAAATCTCGTAATTTTGAATCTGTTTTTGTTACTTACTATGTAATATGTTAGGTTCTTGTGTATTATGTGCTTTATGATTGATGATTTTATACAATAATTAGGTATGTGTAGGTATAATTATATTGTATAAAAAACGGAGAAACAGGAAACGTTTTGTTGCCTATGTTTTTTAATGTCTTATATAAGAAACAGTTGATAGTTTTTGTGGTGTTTTTTCTCAATATTATTAGTATATAATTATTATCTTATACGATATTAGGGGGCTATCATATCTATCTATATATCTATTAATTACGTGAGCTATCGTGAGCGATCAGGTAATACCTAGGTGAGATTTTGTGAGATTTGCCCAGATCCCCTTTCCTTACGTTAGATTGGCCTTAAAAATATTTAAAACTAAATTTATTTTTATTATTCGGGAAAAAATATATCGTTCATAGTTAATTTATTTAAACTAAATGAAATCGAAAGCAAAAACATTTTTTCCTTTTTAAAATTGTTTTGAACTAAATGATTTTAATAGCCTTGAGATTTATTTTTGCGGGCAAAAAGAATACTCAAAATAATTTTTGTTTTAAAATCTATAATATTTTAAGTATATTTTTTTAAAGTTGAGGTGAGATTTTCGATTAAATCCCCTCGGTTTAAATGAGATTTGGTGTGATTTCATTGGAACCCTCCTCCCTTCTGAGCTCACGTAATTAATGAACCTCCCCTTAACACTTGCTTGCTTTTTTTTATTTTACATTGAGATAATTTAATTTTCTATGATCTTAAATCTTTTATAATATAATATCTTAATATCTTAGTTAATTTATAATATCTTATATTATTATTATAATCTGTTTGCTTGTTGATTGAATAATTAATAGATTTAATAAAGAAAAACCTTTAAAATGCTTTAATACTGATGATTAGCCGTTTCACAGCGAGTTTAGGTTATTTGTCAAAAAATGCGTCAGAATGTCATTCAAATATCAGACTAATATCTATATGATAACGTACCGATCAATCTTCTTCACGTTTTTACTACTCTACATGACATTGGCGAAATCATCTGTGCCACTTTGGTACCATATAAGCTATTAGACAATAAAAAAATTAGTGACAAAACCAAAAATGTATTTAAAAATCAAACTAGATTAAGTAAACATGTTATATAATTATATATATAAAAAAAATATGTTAATGATATTGACTGTAATAATGTTAACAAAAAAAAGTATAAGGGTAAATATCAAGTAATACTTAATAATACGAGGAAGGTGAATGTCTATCAATCAATATAGATAACAAGATATCACAAGTATTCTGCAGTTCTCCATTTGATAAGGTGACACATATTCCTTCAAGTGGATTAGCTTTCGATAACTGCATTATGTTAGACTAGCCTTTGCCTATGACTTTTGACTGGAACCGCCAAGGGGCCATTCATTAATTACGTAAGGGTCCCGAGGGAGGGGATGATATCTACATACCTTTACTTGGGGGGGGGGGGCGGTGTCAAGGGATAATTGGCAGTCGTCCTTGCCCACGAATGCCTACTTACCATAACTTGGGTCGTACGCTGTTTGCTGACCCGGTTGTAAAAAAAAACTCCATTATGCTGGCTAAAGGTAGCCTAATACTAGTCTAAAACCTACCGTTATAATTTCAAACAAACCCCTTCAGTTGTTCTAACGTAAATGATTATAAATCCATTAAACATTTTGTATTTATAATAATAATAATAATAATAATTTGCTATTCCTGTCATCAATTAAGGTTTTAAAAATTAATGGACATACAGCTTAAATGTTAATAAGTAATTTTATTTAAAAAATTTAAATAAGTTAGTTTTTGTTCAAGGAACAAATCGAAAACTTGCACAATAGTTCATACTGGGAGCAGATAAATGAGAGACATTAATTGATTTATTTATTTATTAAAATTTATTATTACTTTGTAGAAAGTAGTTTTATTCTATGTCAAGGTTATTACACATTTCTCAATTTTTAACCGACTTCCAAAAAAGGAGGAGGTTCTCAATTTGATTGTTTTTTTTTTTTTATGTATGTTACTTCAGAACTTATGAGTAGGTGGACCGATTTCGACAAAAAAATAAATTTAATCGAAAGGCGGTGCGTGTCATTTGGACCCATTTAAATTTACCTATTTGAGATCTAACAATTGCTTTTCGAGTTGTATCTTATAATGCGTTTTAACTTGACTGTTTTTTTCGTCGACTTACGTTGTATTATTATACCGCATAACTTTTTACTGGGTATACCATTTAATTTCATCGAGATCTGATTACAACTTTTTGAGTGATCTTCGATAACGCGTATTTACTTGACTATTTTTTCGTCTCCCTACGTTTTATTACGTGTCGATGTAATTGAAGCCGGTTTTTTTTTTCGTTTGCGAGCTAATATAATTATTATATTATAAATCTGTGAGTAAAATAACAGGTTAAAAAGCTGTATAAAAACAGCCTCAATAGGATACTTTATCTCTGAAAGTACTTACACCTAACCACAATATATCTGCATAGCCTAGGTATATAAATGTTTGTCATAAACCCACACCCGCAGTCATTAGAATACAAATAGCCAGGTGCAGAGACAACTGTAACTTGCTTATCTAATCATAATTAATTTTGAAATCGTTTCAACAACTTACCTACACACTACCTACTATACTATCTTACTTGTTAATTGTTGGGTCAATTATGGTCTGCATTTGTGTATAGTAGTACAGTATAAGATAAAATACATTATGATTCAAAAAATAAATAGAATTCTCTTAATCTACCTAGTAGATTCTAAGACCAATGCAATCAAAGACAATGTGCTTTATCGTCATAGATGAGTAATTCGTAAGAAAAAACAGACATATCTTTTTTTCAGTCTGCCTTGTTAAACTAATCCTTCAAACATAGTTGTGCTGTATTGTCATAATATAAATGAGTAATTCTTATGTTTGTCATTTCAGGGATAGCTATGCCCGAGGCGGAGGCGGAGGCGCTGTGGGCGAGTACCGTGCCGGGGCCCGCATGTCCCTGCTGGGCTCTTCATACCTACCGCCGCCCGCGCCGCCCGCCCATCACCCTCCACCCGCCGACCCTCCGCCCTTCAAGAAGATCCGCCTCGCCGCTGAACGGCCCTCAACTGCGCCGCACCAGCAGCTCAGAGTTGACACAAGGGTAAGCAACAGGCAATAGACAGAAACGTAGTCCCTAATAACGGTCGATCAGATTAGTTTAGAACATAAAAAACTCAAGGTCGACATGAATTACTGTGTCAAGGCGTCTTAATGACAGTAATTCAGGATATGTCCAAAGAAGACCCTGATCAACACAAGGATGATATGAGTTACTATGTCAATCCTGATGATGCTGCTCAAATAATAGAAGGAGATTTTTTTTTGTTAAAAACAAGTACTGAATATGTAAGAATGAATATTCATAAATGTCAACAACACAAAATTTTCCTACCCTCTTGTTTGTAAAATGTTTTAGTATTTATCTCTAGTCCACATTATCTTAATTAAACACATTTTAATTTATAATCTTAAACATAATTTTTTAAACAACAACCTATTAAACTCATGTCATAGTTATAAAAAATATGCTCATTGTCAATATATAGTTATATACAATATAAAAACTAACTAAACCTATAGTTCCAAATTTCAGTAGATAAATCGTTAAGGCCAGTTTCTATCATACCATTAGTATCAGAACATTACTTAAGAAAATATCTTTATGTTAAAATTTTTTTTTCCAGGAGTCGGTTATGAACCCGTATAACAACACGGTGGAGGTGTTATCCCCCAACCCCCCTTCCGAACCTACGGTCGAAGACCAGAGCTTTCGGACAACTAAAGATGATCTTCTACAGCAAATATCTAAGGTAATTCTGATGGCATTCCTCGTCGACTACATGAAAATTATAGATACCCACCTAAATATCTTTGACCCACTTAATACAATTGCCAATATAATTATTACAAGATAGAAAACATTTCGACTCTTGTAAATCTTTTGGGTCTTCAAAACAAGTCTTTCGAAGATTACTATGCATCAAACATAAAAGGGATCATATTAGTTAAGAGGATAGTCAAATTCAGACAATAATAATTATTTTTACAATATAATAAAATGGTAGGAAAGTCAAAACTGTACATTAAATATTTTTTTAAAAGAATACTTGGGGTGTGATCTACAATCGATACCGAAGCCAAAAATATAGTTTTTAAAATTTTTGTCTGTTTGTCTGTATGTATGTCCGGGATAAACTCAAAAAGTATTGCATGGATTTACTTCAAATTTGGCACGCATATTATTAAGAAGTCGGGTCAACATATAGGCTACAAATTATCACGCTATCACCTACGGGGAACGAGCAGTGAACCTTTATTTCTTCAACGCATTCTGTAACAACGTGTAATTTAACGACGCATATTTGAATGTTGTTGTTATTATGTTATTAACCATGCTAGCTAGCTAGCTTCACACTATAAATAAAGACATTCAGTAGTATAGCACCATTGCATTGCTCAGTCAAGTCAGCATTGCACCCGTGCGAAGATGGGGCGGGTCGCTAGTTTTTACATAATTATTTTACCTAGCAATAACTTTAAGTAACAAATTTTAAGTCACTCAGAAACATACTTTGTAGCATTAAAATTAATTATTTCTTTAAAAGCAAAACTTTTACAAGTTATGTGAAATTTAAAATTTTCTCTACATTCCTTTGATGAAATCTAAAAATTTCCAAAAATGATAAGATCTAACAGAAAGTAATTTATAATTTCAGGTGGATAGAGAGATGGCGCTGTCGGAAACGACTCTGATCAAACTCAAAAAGAAACAAGAAGAGTTGGAACAGACGGCTTCGAAGCCGGCAAGAGCTGAAGAGCCAGAGGAAGCGCCGCCCAGGCACAGGAGTCTAGCTCAGTGCATCTACGCGGATAACAGGAAAAGGGTAAGTGCTACCAATGGAATACCTGTAAAGAATATATCAGGAAATATATCCCGTTGATCATCTTAACCTGAAATAGAAACATGCTCATTGTTTTGATAAAATTCTTGGCACCACTTTAATTTTATTATAAAATATTACTTACTTTCTAACATTTCTTCATAAAATTTTTCCCTCACGCGGCTTTCCCCGTTCCACTCAAATTCGAAATATAAGTCGTACCTCTCTGTGCGTGTCTGTAACATACCCATTCCACCCGGCTGTGTAACCATTCTTTCTGTGATACCTGCTACGATTCATCGCGGCAGCATCAGATATAATGCTTATTACAGAGTTTATTTTGTAAGGGCTTTTCCTACTTTGAATTAGATTTTTAATTTAGGAGTAATGTTTTCTTGAGTCGTTTTGTCTAATAACTCCAGTAATAACCATTTGGTGGCTGTCTTGTTCTTGACAACGCTCTTGTACCCTTATTAGAAAATCTTTGTTCTCTTGTCTTTCAAGGCTAAGTTATCATGATTGGAAGCAAAGAATTTAGGATGGCATTATTGTTCTTAGTGTTTTGGGTTCTGTATTTGTATTATAATTTTTCTGTATTTCTGTGTGGTATTTTTCGTTAAATGATTAACACAAATTAACTTTTAAGTACAAGACCCTTCCCACATGGAGAGGTCCTACATGGAGAAAATGGCATCTGCCCACCAGTGGGATGTAACATGCTGAATTTTCTAAAATATTTGATCACAATCTAGAAATGTCTACTATATAATTGATGTAATGAAATGAAATGAACATATTATTTCGACATAAGGTAATTAATTAAGCACACTTACGAACGTCAAAAATATTGTTATCATTTAGTATTAAATAAACATTCGTAATATTTCAAATTGTGTCTAACATGTCCACCAAGTGTTGAGTATGTTCCAAACTAAATAGTTTGGACAAATGGCACAAAAAAGAAACGAATGTTGAAAGTCCTGACCAAAAGAAAAGTTAATTTCCTTTTTCTAAAATTTTGAAGATATGGACAGCTTAAAAATCTAGAGCATAGTCAGTAAACAATACCTTTTGATTTCAGGCGGCAGCAGCGCACGCAGTACTGGCTCACTTGGGTCCGCCAGTACTTTATCCCCTTTACAATCAGCCCCAAGATACCCTAGTTTACCATGAAAATATTAGGAAACACCGTGCATTTAGAAAACGTTTGGCGGAACACCTAAGAAGACTCAGAGCCGAGGTTGAAAAAGTAAGCTGGTCAATTAAAATAGAAATTAATCTTCAATTACATAAATATCTAAAAGTACTTTTTTTTTCAAGTATAGTAACGTAAAACGGATTTCAATTAATCATAAAATAAATAAATAAATATTTCTACTAACTCATACCACTTCCAATTCTAATCAATCTATGCATTTGTATAAAACTAGTTTGTCAACAACAGTACAAAGTATACACAGATACCCTCTTTAAAAAATATTATTTTCTGTATGTTTTGCGATTGTTGCTTTGTTTCGCCGCACATCGTTATACTATTTTGTTTGAGAATTTAATTTGATGTTCTCACATAAGTTACGTTTAAACTATATATGTTAAAGGTTCTACATCTACAACAAATAACAAATTATATGTAATGTCGTGATATTATCAATTACATAAATTGATTACTCAAATGAAATCATGAAAAATACGGGTATTATTTATCCAGGATTTAATTTTACATAAGGCTTAATTTTACAGATGTTTATGTGTGATTTCATTAACTCCTATTAGTTATTTATCAATTGTTCTAATTTATAACCTCACTTTTCAGCGTGAAGACGCGTTGACAGAGGAATACAGCAGAAGGGCTCAGGAATGGATGAGACGCGCCGAGAGGCTGGAACAGGGTCAAAAGAGAAAAGCGAAAGATGCAAGGAACAGGGAATTCTTTGAGAAGGTTAGTCATTGAGCGTAATTAGTACAATAATTAGTATTTTAGACTAGAATCTTATACTAAAATATTTGAAGGTGTTTATATATGTACAGTATTTCTAAGTTTTTTGCATATTGTTGAATAGGGCTCGGAGATTTATGCCTGAACTTTCAATTTTTCACCCTTTTCCCCTTGTGATTTCATATGCTTCGTGAACCACATCTAAAATTTTTGCCTAAGTCTGTCTCTCTAATATTACTAACCTTGTTAATAGAATTAAGTGATTGTTATGTTATTTTTAACCGACTTCAAAAAAGGAGCAGGTTACTCAATTTGACCGTATATATATATATTTTTTTTTTAATGTATGTTCGTGGATAACTTCGTCGTTTATGAACCGATTTTGATAATTCTTTTTTTTTTTGGAAAGCAGATATCCCTCGTTTGGTACCGTGATAAGGAAACCAGGATCTGATGATGGGATCCCAGAGAAATCGAGTACCGATTTTGATGATTTTTAATTTAATCGAAAGCCGATGTTTATCATGTGGTCACATTCAAATTTCATCGAGATCTGATTACAACTTTTGGAGTAATCTTTGATAATGCGTATTTAATTGACTATTTTTTCGTGTACCTACATTGTATTACTTGTCGATATAATTGCAAACACAATTATTGGTTCTTCGATACGTGAGCACTCCCTCATCCACCACTCGGGGACGCGGTCGATGGGGAGTCCAACTATATATATTATAGAGTATAACAGCCAAACAAAATTGCATACAAGTACTCGTAGTGTTTCGTTCCTATAGTGAGTAGGGTTAACAGAATGCATGGGGATGTCCCGTCTTAACAGCGGGGATAGGATTGACAAAGATTTTGGTTTTTAAGGTGTCTAAAGCTATGGCTAACTGCGTATCTTCTGGCAAACTGTAATCATGTTTGCCATTCTAGGGTTATGAAAATTCCTTGAAAACCCGGGGTCATAAATACATTGTAACGCCGCTCCTCCCCCGCAGGTGTTCCCGGAGCTCCGCAAGCAGCGCGAGGAGCGCGAGCGCTTCAACCGGCTGGGCGCGCGCGTGAAGTCCGAGGCGGAGCTGGAGGAGATCGCGGACGGGCTGCACGAGCAGGAGCACGAGGACAAGAAGATGCGCTCGCTCACCGTCGTGCCGCCGCTGCTGCGCGACCCGCGCGACCCGCGCCCCGCGCGCCCGCCGCCGTTCGACACCAACGGTGAGTGTGACGGTGACGTGACGGTGTGACGGCGTGACTGCACGAGCAGGAGCACGAGGACAAGAAGATGCGCTCGCTCACCGTCGTGCCGCCGCTGCTGCGCGACCCGCGCGACCCGCGCCCCGCGCGCCCGCCGCCGTTCGACACCAACGGTGAGTGTGACGGTGACGTGACGGTGTGACGGCGTGACTGCACGAGCAGGAGCACGAGGACAAGAAGATGCGCTCGCTCACCGTCGTGCCGCCGCTGCTGCGCGACCCGCGCGACCCGCGCCCCGCGCGCCCGCCGCCGTTCGACACCAACGGTGAGTGTGACGGTGACGTGACGGTGTGACGGCGTGACTGCACGAGCAGGAGCACGAGGACAAGAAGATGCGCTCGCTCACCGTCGTGCCGCCGCTGCTGCGCGACCCGCGCGACCCGCGCCCCGCGCGCCCGCCGCCGTTCGACACCAACGGTGAGTGTGACGGTGACGTGACGGTGTGACGGCGTGACTGCACGAGCAGGAGCACGAGGACAAGAAGATGCGCTCGCTCACCGTCGTGCCGCCGCTGCTGCGCGACCCGCGCGACCCGCGCCCCGCGCGCCCGCCGCCGTTCGACACCAACGGTGAGTGTGACGGTGACGTGACGGTGTGACGGCGTGACTGCACGAGCAGGAGCACGAGGACAAGAAGATGCGCTCGCTCACCGTCGTGCCGCCGCTGCTGCGCGACCCGCGCGACCCGCGCCCCGCGCGCCCGCCGCCGTTCGACACCAACGGTGAGTGTGACGGTGACGTGACGGTGTGACGGCGTGACTGCACGAGCAGGAGCACGAGGACAAGAAGATGCGCTCGCTCACCGTCGTGCCGCCGCTGCTGCGCGACCCGCGCGACCCGCGCCCCGCGCGCCCGCCGCCGTTCGACACCAACGGTGAGTGTGACGGTGACGGTGACGGCGTGACTGCACGAGCAGGAGCACGAGGACAAGAAGATGCGCTCGCTCACCGTCGTGCCGCCGCTGCTGCGCGACCCGCGCGACCCGCGCCCCGCGCGCCCGCCGCCGTTCGACACCAACGGTGAGTGTGACGGTGACGTGACGGTGTGACGGCGTGACTGCACGAGCAGGAGCACGAGGACAAGAAGATGCGCTCGCTCACCGTCGTGCCGCCGCTGCTGCGCGACCCGCGCGACCCGCGCCCCGCGCGCCCGCCGCCGTTCGACACCAACGGTGAGTGTGACGGTGACGTGACGGTGTGACGGCGTGACTGCACGAGCAGGAGCACGAGGACAAGAAGATGCGCTCGCTCACCGTCGTGCCGCCGCTGCTGCGCGACCCGCGCGACCCGCGCCCCGCGCGCCCGCCGCCGTTCGACACCAACGGTGAGTGTGACGGTGACGGTGACGGCGTGACTGCACGAGCAGGAGCACGAGGACAAGAAGATGCGCTCGCTCACCGTCGTGCCGCCGCTGCTGCGCGACCCGCGCGACCCGCGCCCCGCGCGCCCGCCGCCGTTCGACACCAACGGTGAGTGTGACGGTGACGTGACGGTGTGACGGCGTGACTGCACGAGCAGGAGCACGAGGACAAGAAGATGCGCTCGCTCACCGTCGTGCCGCCGCTGCTGCGCGACCCGCGCGACCCGCGCCCCGCGCGCCCGCCGCCGTTCGACACCAACGGTGAGTGTGACGGTGACGTGACGGTGTGACGGCGTGACTGCACGAGCAGGAGCACGAGGACAAGAAGATGCGCTCGCTCACCGTCGTGCCGCCGCTGCTGCGCGACCCGCGCGACCCGCGCCCCGCGCGCCCGCCGCCGTTCGACACCAACGGTGAGTGTGACGGTGACGTGACGGTGTGACGGCGTGACTGCACGAGCAGGAGCACGAGGACAAGAAGATGCGCTCGCTCACCGTCGTGCCGCCGCTGCTGCGCGACCCGCGCGACCCGCGCCCCGCGCGCCCGCCGCCGTTCGACACCAACGGTGAGTGTGACGGTGACGTGACGGTGTGACGGCGTGACTGCACGAGCAGGAGCACGAGGACAAGAAGATGCGCTCGCTCACCGTCGTGCCGCCGCTGCTGCGCGACCCGCGCGACCCGCGCCCCGCGCGCCCGCCGCCGTTCGACACCAACGGTGAGTGTGACGGTGACGTGACGGTGTGACGGCGTGACTGCACGAGCAGGAGCACGAGGACAAGAAGATGCGCTCGCTCACCGTCGTGCCGCCGCTGCTGCGCGACCCGCGCGACCCGCGCCCCGCGCGCCCGCCGCCGTTCGACACCAACGGTGAGTGTGACGGTGACGTGACGGCGTGACGGCGTGACTGCACGAGCAGGAGCACGAGGACAAGATGCGCTCGCTCACCGTCACGCAGCACCACCAGCAACGTTGTGCGTGACAGTGTGTGATGCCACGTGCCAGCCGCATGACTGTTGCGTGAACGCCACGTACTGGGCGGCAGATAACGACACCGACCATCAATTACTTACCCTTGGGTAGCAGACTAGCATGCGAGCTTGAGGATTAAACGTATAATATTCATAATAAAGTCACACCATTCAAATGTTATCAGCGCCATCTAATGGCAGACGGAACATTATATACATATATTTGTACTGTGATTGTCATTTTGACACTCCCGATATTTTGGCGATGTTGCAGAAGCCATAGTTATTAATGACTCTTGACATCATTGTGACACTAAGTCATTGTGCTCCTTTATTGTTACATACAATGTCTAATAAAGTCCTTAATTTTCCAGTACGCTGTATGGATATGGAAGCAGAACACAAGGGGCTACTGTTACGCAATGTATGGACGCAGGGTGAGCGCGAAGTATTTCGGGAGAAGTACCTTCAGCACCCTAAGAATTTTGGTCAGATCGCTTCCTTCCTGCCGCGGAAGAGCGTGCGCGACTGCGTTAGGTATGGACAATTGAGTAATTATTGTTAACTTAAGTTTGGACGGTAATACCAAACTGTAAGGTTTTTGGTATTTAAAGCTTATCCTTGCTGATCAAGCTGTAAGGCCAGAAATATCTACCACTGGACTGCAATAGGCTAATCTGTCCGAACTTACTAGGTACTTACTTATTTCTCTAAGTTTGTAGGGCAAATCAGAGGAGTTAGTGTTGACCAAACTAAAATCAGAAATATTTGCCCAAAAAGTAGACGCAATTACATAAATATTTTTTCATTCGGTTTTTCGAAGAAAAAATTTTTTTCTTTGTTTTGTACTTAAACACTTCTAATATTGATTTTAGACATTTTATAATCATTGATTAATATTTGTTTGATATAAATTTTTCTAAATTTGTAGTTTCTGTGCTTGTAGATAGTATTATCAACGGTACACTCCAAGTGTAAGTAGTTGCTGGACAAAATGTAGTAGAAATAAGAAAATTTAATGCTTTTTCATTTAGCTAAATTTTAGTCATTTTAGTAGCTAAGTATTAAAATAATGAATTACTTTTTATTTTAGTTTACCATTATTTATTATTTTGATCATGTAAGGAAAAAAAAATAAGTGATGATAAGAACTGATACTATACAATATGTTATCTACTAAATGTGAAAAATTGAATATAACAAATAATAAATATAAATATCTTATAACATTCATACACGGTCATCTGTGTCTAAAGTAAGCAATTTAATGCTTGTTTTATAGGTAACAGCCGATTGGTATAATATACAAACAGAAATATTGCACCCAGACTCAGTGCTGCTTCATTAAAGTTGTTATTAATTGATTGTAAAAAACTTGGAAAATCCGTTGCCTGATTAATTAACCAATACATGATTGGAGGACTTGCTTTTTTTAAGAATTCCATCCCCGCTCACGACAAATATTTATTGTTTGTGCCATACTGACACTGGCAGGGACTTTTGTGTATATATTTTATGTGTTATCTGAGGTAAACATATCAATAAACTCGGGACTATTAATTGTAAGATTCATACAAATATTGTCCCACGGTGTGGGCGTGGAACCTGACTTACGATTGCAATAAACTGATGGTTTTTAAATAATGTATAGTTATAGATCAGTCAGTTTAGCCTATTGCAGTCCACTGCTGGACACAGGCCTCCCCAAGTTCGCGTTAGACATCCCGGTTTTCCGCAATCCTCATCCAGCCTACACCGGCAATCTTACGTAGGTCGTCGGCCCAACGGGCCGGAGGACGTCCCACACTGCGTTTGCCAAGACGCGGTCTTCACTCCAGGACCCGTCTGCTCCAACGGCTATCGGTCCTGCGACACAGATGACCAGCCCACTGCCACTTCAACTTGCTAATTCTGTAGGCTATGTCGGTTACTTTCGTTCTCTCGTGGATAGTCCCATTTTTAATCCTATCTTTGAGAGAAACCCGAAGCATAGCCCGTTCCATTGCAAGTTGAGCGACTTTAATCTGGTGGACCGGTCCCTTCGTCAATGTCCAATAGTTATAGATAATGTACAGTAATATGGTTTATATCACAGTTTATTGATATGAACTATTATCCAAACTGAATTCTTTCCATAATCTCTTCCCCCGTGACCAGGTTCTACTACTTATCTAAGAAGGCGGAAAATTACAAACAATTACTTCGGAAGCCGCGACCGAGACGGCACGCAAGGCCTAGGCCGGCGCCGGAGCCCGAGCTACCGGCAGGGGTCACGACCAGGTTACAGCGGTCACAGGGTAATTTGATTTATTTTTATTCCCTTACCTTACCTTACCTTTTCGAAAGTTGGTTAATTTCTATCGTACCAATTGAATGAATATTTTTAAAGATTGAGATACATAATTTTTTACAATGTCAATGTCTAAAATAAATCATAAAATAAATACATATTAAAATGTATTTTAAACCGTTTAACCATCAAATTTGATTGAGAATGCTACCCTGAATTAAGGGATCTTCGAGTTAAGTACAATCTTTTGTAACATTATAAACAAGAAAAAAGACTGCTCTTTAAAACTGAACTTTAAATTTGCCCAACGTGAACCAGTCATAAGACGTAAAGTGGTCGCGGTCAGTCATTGACTGTAGCCTAAGTATGTGAAGTACTTATATGTGTGACGACAACGAGTAGTCAGTCAGTCTGACTCGGTCCGTGTGGCAGGGTCGGCCCGCACCGTGGACAAGGAGGCCAGCCCGGAGGAGCTGCCGCCCGAGCCCACGCCCGTCAACTGCATCCCCGTGCCGCCGCCCTCCGCCGCGCCCGCGCACCCGCACCCGCGGTACGTACGCACTACACTCTACACGCGCACGCACACTACACGCACGCACACTACACGCACGCACACACGCACACTACACGCACGCACACTACACGCACGCACACTACACGCACGCACACTACACGCACGCACACTACACGCACGCACACATACACACGCACACACGCACACTCACACACGCACGCGTGCGCGCTTGCTTGTGTGCACGTGGCAACAAGGACGCTTCTATTATAGTACACATACTTCTTCGTCTTAAAAGAGCTTATTTATTTATTTACTAGCGACCCGCCCCGGCTTCGCACAGGTGCAATGCTGATACTAAATATACTACAGAATGTCTTTATTTATAGTATGAAGCTACCATATGATATGGTTATTAACATAATAACAACAACATTCAAATATGCGTCGTTAGATTACACGTTGTTACAGAATGCGTTGAACAAATAAAGGTTCACTGCTCGTTCCTCGTAGGTGATAGCGTGATAATATGTAGCCTATATGTTGACCCGACTTCTTAATAATATTCGTGCCGAATTTGAAGTAAATCTATGCAGTACTTTTTGAGTTTATCCCGGACATTCATACAGACAAACAGACAAAAATTCTAAAAACTATATTTTTGGCTTCGGTATCGATTGTAGATCACACCCCAAGTATTCTTTTAAAAAAATATTCAATGTACAGTTTTGACTTTCCTACCATTTTATTATATGTATAGATTAACCACCGACAGAATTATTCCTCTGAAAGAAATTTTATGTATATTTAATACTATATTTAGGTTAGATTTGTGTGTTTAGACTTATTGAATCTTTGATAAAATTTCATTGAGGAATTCATTTGACCAATAGACTATTTGTGTTTTATATTTGTACGCAAAATGTTAGGTACACATACAGATATATTTTTACGTAATTTAATTTAAGCGGCTATTTTAAAGTTATTGGCACAGTTTTCTGAAACATTGCTTGATTAATATGAAAGTGCTCAAAGGAATTTCAATAATAACGCCATCTATCGGATTCTACAAAACTCAACATAAGTACTCTGAAAAACGGAGACAGCGCCATCTTTGTTCATGCTTAAAATACTTCTTAGCGTACTGTTTTAAAACGATGCACTATGTAAACAGGTACGTTACACTAGTTTTTGCGGTAATTTCAAAAGAAAAAGTAAATTATGTATTAAATAAGGTGAAAAATTTTAAAAGAACAATACATTCTCATTTTATCTAACAATCTATGAATAATAACAATACTTGAAATAATTTTTAAATCAATAAATCAGCAATTTATCGTTTTATCACACATTGAAGAATGTTTTAAAAATCTATAAATTAAATTAATTATGGGTTGATAATATTTCATACTATCTGTGTCACGACTTCGGCCGCGTTTAATATTGACTTTGGATATATCTTTTGGTTTATTTTGGACTTATAAGCACTGTCGTTTGGGTATTTACATGTTCAATTGATTCTTTAAATTGGCATAATTTTTTTATTTATGAACCGATTGACATGAAACTAACACTAAATGTTTAGTGGAGCTTACCACAATATATTAAAGAATATTACATCAAAATAGGATAAAGCGCTTCTGAGATTAGCGAGCAAAACGCACAGACAAACAAACAAAAATACTAAGGATTATTGTTTTGAATGTTATTTGCATTGATAAAGGTCCCTAAAATATTTTTCTCATATATCTTCCATGTACCGACAGCTATCCGTTAATTCTTTTATTATATGTATTGATTGAGTCGCTGTTTTCATACGGAGGATTAAATATTACAGCTAGAAATAATATTTTAAGTTAAAATGTTCGAGTATTCTAACATTTTATTTAAATTATTGTATCAAAGAACTATTTTTCAATTTTTTCACTAAAAAAGCGCGACAAAGTTGCATAAACCCGTCGAATATCAACACGAAATAAAAATAAAATCAACCGTAACAAAATGCCTTCATCGTCAAAATCGAATCACAATGGCGTATTTTGGTCAAACACCGGATACCGAGGCAGTGTCAATAGAAACGGGCGAGCTTTTTAATTACGCCGTGTCAACACCGCGCTGTATTATTCAATACGGTCGAGATGAGCCAGAGAGATTTAGGGTACCGCGGGCGAATCGTGGAACGATTACTTCGAAACTTCTTTTTTATTAAGGACCCTTTACCTTGTTACTGCTACTGGAGAATATGTTTGTATTTTTAAATGTTTGTTATGAATAAATTGGAAAACTACTAAAGCGACTCACTGAGGTAGGGCACAGCAGGAAATTTCCTGTTACGAAGCAGCCCGACTGGGGAAGTACCTCGACCTTACAGAAGATCACAGATAAATAATACTGTTTTCAAGCAGTGCTGTATTCCTGTTGTTGAGTAAGGTGAGCAGAGCTCCTGGGGGAATTGGAGATAGGGTCGGCAACGCGCTTGCGATGCTTCTGGTGTTGCAGGCCTCTATAAGCTACGGTAATCGCTTACCGTCAGGTGAGCCGTACGCTTGTTTGTCCTAGTTATAAATATTTAAAAAAATAATAATGTAAATTCTTTTTGATTTACGTTAAATCGTGACAAACGCTAAAAAATATATATAAAATTGCCGTCGATAGATTAAATTTAAATATTAGAATTCTATATTTGTGTTATTACAAAGCAGTATTTTTAAAATTATTACATAGAAACAAAATTGTAATTATTTATAGTATTTTCGTTAAAGTAAAAATTAAAATCGTATACAGAACCTAACAAATACGCAGAGCGTTAGACTTATTTGTATGTTTTATAATAACGTATATTCGAACAGATTAGCAGAATCGAACTTTATTATTATTTTAACTTTATCACACGTTAAACGTTGTGCAAGTTTACTATAAATAAAAATTATATTTTGTTTTATTACTGAGGGATTTATTTATTTATTTATTTAAGCATATAAAAAACAGGGATTTAATTTATGTCGCTGCAATTAACAGAACTAAAAAAAAAGTATATAAATATAATTATGTCGGATAATAGTTTTTTCTGATATCTATGGGATATAGTTATAAATTATATAATAATATTAATTTTTTAATAATGAATAACTGTCGCTAGTGATTTTTTTCTGATTATTCGGGTAAACCAACAGCTTTACAATGGGTATAACATAAACGGTATTTAAACAAAATTTCTTACCATGAATTGATAAAAATATAAGTCCATCGTAGTTGACAGCTACATTTGAGTGATTTTGCTCTACTAAATTGTTTCCTTAAAGTTTAAATTTTAACAAAAATAAATTATCTAATAAATTACGTTATCTCAAAAGCTGAAGTAAATCTAATCACCATAAAACGTTAAAAAAGGCAGCGGCGAAGGGGTAGTTCGTGAACCGTCTGCTGTTTGCGCTCCACTCTCCGATATGAACTTCGTTTCGGGCCGATTTTTCTTTTATTCCACATTAAACGTTTAAAATTCATACTCCCGTCCAATTCACTTAAGCTCCGAGATGGATTGTATCTTTATGTTTGTCTTGCGTTTTGAACGAGGAATTTGATGTGGAAGTGATTTATCCGAACCGCTAACCGTATATTATTAATTATAATTAATATTTAAAAATAATATAATTTTAATTTGTACAATCACGATTTAAAATTGCTATGAGCATATTTATAAAGAAACTGTTATCATTCTAATTTGTTAAAGGATGATTAAAAAGAGCTTTCAAAGCTTCATCAATTCAGTTTATCGTAGTCCACTGCTGGACACAGGCCTCCACAAGTTCGCGCCAAAAATGGCGTGAATTCATGTGTATTGCCCATAGTCACCACGCTGGGCAGGTGGGGGTTGGTGACCGCAGGGCTGGCTTTGTTGCACCGAAGACGCTGCTGCCCGTCTTCGGCCTGTGTATTTCAAAGCCAGCAGTTAGATTTTAAGTTCCAAGGTGATAGTGGAACTGTGTTATCCCTTAGTCGCCTCTTACGACACCAAGCTTTCCAAACTTACTCGAATAAAAAACTTTGTTTTTGGTTTAAGATTATCATTTATAATCGCTTTCTTCAAGTTTGGATCTAGAATCTACATCAAATGCCATCATGGGTCAAAGAACACAGGGCCCGTTTGTCATCATACAGGTTTTAGCGATTGATACTCGTGCTAGGAGTATTTCTGTTACCATTTTCATCGTATTTCCCACTCAATTAAGTTAATATGAGAGAAATAGTTTGAATAATAGATGAGTTTAAATCATACATAGTCTCATATTTATCAAGTGATTATTTCAACTTTTCCACACAATATGATTTCATTGTATTAACACGTATTACAAATTAAGATTTCTATTTGACTTAACGTATTAAAAAATATTCTTTGAAGCGAAATTGGCTTATAGAAAATGAAAAAGAAAATGCAAATTTGTGAATTTAATTTTATTATTATTACTTTAACTAGCTGACCCGGCGAACTTCGTATCGCGTAACAGTCGATTCTTTAATTTTATTATTATTATTTTTTATTTTTTTTAGAATTTTTCTCTCCGTAAGAACCATCCTCGTACTTCAAGGAATATTTTAAAAAAAGAATTAGCGAAATCGGTCCAACCGTTCTCGAGTTTTGCGCTTAGCAATACATTCAGCGACTCATTTTTATATTATAGATAATAATTTTTTATTATAATTATATTACATCATTATTTTTCTTATGTTCATTGAATAGTTTTAAGTTTGATACTTGGTACGTGTTTCATAGCTTGATCTAATATATCCTATAACCATTCTGGATGAACAGATATAACCATAGTGGAGAGCTTTCGACTCCAATGTAAATCAAAACACGAAAGCGAATACGATTTTCACAATTATGATGCTGGAGGTCTAACTTAAAATCTTTACTAAATCTAAGTTGTCTTACAATTAGTATCGACTACTGTTGTCTTTGCTATTCATAGGTGTACAAAATCGAGGGTAAAAGCTTGTAATAGTAAATAAGTTGGTAACTTAAAGATTACAATAAGGGTGAAAAGTTATGTTTAATTGCTTATTGTTAGTGCACTCCGTAATGGTGAAAAGAACCAACGTAAAGGTAATTATCAAATTCAGTTCACAAATGTGTCAATATGTAGTTAACGTCCTCCCGTGACCATCGTTGCTGTAATGTTTCCGAATTGTCGGGCATCAAAAAAAACTTAAGAAACCGCGATAAAATCCGAAAAATTTGTTTCATTGTAATATTGAACATGTAGTAAAAAATGTATTTGCAAATTTTGATTCTCCTTTTATTTATTTATTTATATAGGAAGCCAACATAGTATGGTTTTTACCATTCGTACACAGTTAAGCATAGAATATCTTACACGATACACCACACTAAAGGCGAACTCACCATGCAATACACATTAAACAGCTGTTTCGAAGCTTATGCTAACAATAAATATTTATCTTATGACAAATTAACCCATCAGTTAAAAGTATGAAACAAACTATAACAACAGTATAATAATTAAAACCCGCGCTGAAAAGGTTAAAAAAATATTTAAAAGATAAAAGTACAAATATGACAGACAACAATTGCAAACTTTTAAAAAAGAGTAACACATCGCGAATTTTGTAAATATATATAAAAAAATAAAATATAAACTATCTATAAGTAAGAACGGTTTGAGGTATAAGAAATCACTCGATATAAAACATAATGTAGCACACATTATACACATAACTTCATACAATAGGTAGCTAATTTGAGTTCAAATGTAAAAAAGTTTTACATTTGAATTCTCTTTAGTTGAAGTCGTTTAATAAACTAAGACGTCTCACTCGAAGCTCATATTGAATTTATATTAAAAAAAGACTAATAAATCAAATGAATAAACATTTATATTAAATTGAGCAAATTAAAATAAACGTATGAAAAAATAACAGACTTATTTGTATTTACTTCAAACGGGCGTTTCATCAATGAATCAAATAAAAAAACGCCCCCTCTCCCAGAGGAGGGGGGCCGGTACGAGAGGAATAATAAAGGGATATGCGTGTGTTGACAATCACTCTGTCTATTATTTGCTGAGGAGCCCCGGGGACCGGTGCTGCCGAAATTACTTGTCGATACCTATATTGTAATATTTATTTAAAACGGTTGAATTTCATTTCGTCTGATTGGAAGATAATCGATAGTCGATAACGAAAATTTAATTTTATTTTATTAAATTTTTTAAAATGTATATCGATTGATTAGGTGTCTTTGTTAATTTGCAGTCAATTTTTTATAATATCTGTTCGAGCGCGGCTTCCCGGTGTGAATTATACGATTTTGGCTGGTCCATTATCTCCCGTTTGAATTAGCTTTTGTCACTCAGTAATAATAACGTAACATTCACTAAAAAAGGTGATAAAAGAAATGTCGAAATCGGAGCAGTAGTCTGAGTTTATCCATTACAAACAGACGTAAAATCAAATCTTCCCTCTATAATATTACAGATATACTTGGTTTGCGCCAGTGTCAATGTTATGATTTAATTATAATGAATATTATATACAAGTAAAATATAGTGTTTGATAGCTCAATCAATTATAACATTCCCGCGGTACCGAGAGAGAGGTCCTTTTATTTATTTTAATTTATTAGCTCAATGAATAATTGTAATTGGCTTATGAATATTATAATTGTTGATCTGATTTTTTTTTAAATTTAAACAGACGAAAGAAAACGTTTAATTCTTCCTGATACTTTAAATTTCTGAAACATATGTAGCTTTTGATTTTTAAAATAGGGCGCTTGACATAACTTCAATAAATATCAAATGTTCTCAAGAAACGCGCTTCCCATCAAATCATTCTTACTTTTTATTTCAAATACCTATGATTATAAAATATCGATAGAAGCAGATACAGTCCCGGGCGCGTCCCTAGCCGTCTCCGCAGTTGTTTAGATTTTTACGCAAACAGCGGCCATCTTTTTAATTGCCTTAATTAAAAGCACCAATCGTGGAAGCGAAACTCGGAATATCAAAAAAATAAAGTTTTTTTATATTACTCGAATTCTTTGAAATTGTGATATTGGTATCCAATTTTACTTAATTAAGAGTTATAGCTAAGTTAGTTATTACATTTTTGTGTATTAAAAAAAAAACTAGCTTAAAATCTAATGTTTGTTTTTAAATCTTATGCCTATGTAAATAAATAATTAAATAGAGTCATTTAATTTCAGTGCGGCCTTCAATTTCTATAAAATATGTTCAACCGTATTATCTAACGTAGAAAGCAATGCTACGTATCGCAATTTTACTCGCGTAGGTAACTTCCTATCAAGTTTGAGATAAAAAGTAACTTGTAGTGTTACTACTACTGCTAGATCACCGAAAAAAGGTTGCCAGTCTAACGGTCTTTTACAGGTTGTACTTTGGAGAGTGTGCCCTGGAGCTGCACTAGCTCATACCCCCATCTCTTTTCTTCCATCGGACTTTCAGACGTACCGCAGGCTTTCATCCCTACCTGATTGATATACCTTTCATACGTACAAAGCGCTTCGAATCATCTTTTTTAATGCGCACAGCCAAGGAATGGAACTCCCTGCCGGCGTCTGTATTTCCGAGTTCATATAACCCGAACATGTTTAAAGCGCGAGTGAACAGGCTTCTTCTGGGCGAACTCGCTCCATCTTCGATCTCGTTTGTGCTCTAGAGCTAGACTGAGGTCAAGAGTAAGCCCATATCGTAATAAAAAAAAAAAAAATAGATCATCTCCGGCTATCAACGTATCCGTTCACTACTTTTACGTGTGAAATACTAACGAACCTCTATATAAACTTTCTTATTTATATTATAATATTACTACGATTATTATAAAGATGAAATGATGACGTTATTATATCCCGGTTTCACTCGCAGTCACGCTAATGACAACTTTTACATGTCATATTGTCATGATAGCTTAAGTAATTTCAAATCAAATTATTTTATTTGAGACACATTGTTTAGAGAGGAGTGAGTCACAAAAATCATTATAATACAAAACATAATAAAAAGATAACGTGGATAATATTACTATTTTATTATTATTAAATCATTTAAAAACAATAGTTTTAACTAATTAATCAATTACACACAGACAAAAATGTTAAAATTATATTCTTATATACATAATATATACAGATTAACGCTAAAAACATTATTATGTACAATCTTATTAAAACGAACGAAGTATCGAATTTATATATACGAGCGAAATCACGGCACTCTACTAGTTTAATAAAACGAATGATGTACAATGGTTAATCCGACGCCGCTGTTAGCTCAGCCTCGTTAATTACGTGGCTCGTTTTAATTGGTCGAATTTTGATTACCGGCCCGCGATACATCGAGGGTAGTCCGAAATTATTTATTATGACATTTGATGTACTACTTCCCGTTCCCGTTCTTACCCGTTCATTGTTTTAAATCTATAAGAATTCAGTGCAATTGTGATTATGTAAATAGTTATAATTCAGTTTTGCTGAGTTGATTCTTGATGCTAATGAATTTGTATTCGGTATGTTCTTCTGTTATTATTCAAGTTAGGGGATGGTAGTTTAAGAAATGTAAACAATGTTACACATAAGGAGGTCGTGTCCACTTTTCTTCAATTCCACTTACGACGTTTGAATGTAAACTCGTTTGTAATAAGCAATTTTTGAAGTGATAACTTCTTTTGCCGTACCGCACACACATTTATTCGTAGTTAGGCTGATCCGTCGCGCTTTGACGCGAAAGGCTCGATCGGGTGAAATCGGGACTTACTGCGTTATTGCTTGATTGCGATTGTCAATGAAGTTTACACTTCTGCTGTGCGGTCTTAAGCACACACTCTGTTTTTTTTTTTAATGGATACTTAAAATTATTATTTTGGAATTTAAATTATATTAGACTAAGTTTGAAAGGAATTGTTTTCAACTCTCAGTTAATTTAATTTTGTAATTGATTTTGAAAATTACCTTCTGAACATCCTGTTCTGTGTTCATACACTGTGTTCTGTGATATATTTTTAAGGTTAACATAACTGATGTAATGTTTAGTTAAGATTTTTAAAAGTTTTTTTTAAGATTGTTATCATTAATAATTGTGTTTGCTCGCAAACGAAAAAAAACCGACTTCAATTACATCGACGAGTAATACAACGTAGATCGACGAAAAAATACTCAAGTAACTGCGCGTTATCAAAGATTACTCAAAAAGTAGTTATCAGATCTCAATGAAATTTATATGTGACCACATGACAACATCAGCTTTCGATTAAATTAAAAATTATTAAAATCGGTACACCCAGTAAAAAGTTATTGCGGATTTTCGAGAGTTTCCCTCGATTTCTCTGAGATCCCATCATCAGATCCTGGTTTCCTTATCATGGTACCAAACTAGGGATATCCCCTTTCCAACAAAAAAAGAATTATCAAAATCGGTACACCCAGTAAAAAGTTATTGCGGATTTTCAAGAGTTTCCCTCGATTTCTCTGGGATCCCATCATCAGATCCTGGTTTCCATATCATGGTACTAAACTAGGTATATCCCCTTTCTAACAAAAAAAGAATTATTCAAATCGGTACATCCAGTAGAAAGTTATGCGGTATAATACAACGCAGGTCGACGAAAAAAGCGTCAAGTAAAAACGCATTATTAGATATAGCTCGAAAAGTAGTTGTTAGATCTCAAATAAATTTAAATGGGACCAATTGGCACACACCACCTTTCGATTAAAAGAAAATTTGTCGAAATCGCTCCACCCAGTCAAAAGTTCTGATGTAACATACATAAAAAAAAAAAAAAAAAAAAAAAAAAAAAAAAAAAAAAAAAAAAAAAATACAGTCGAATTGAGAACCTCCTCCTTTTTTGGAAGTCGGTTAAAAAAATTAAATATATTCTCTGGTCTTCAATTATGAAAGTCAAATCGCGACTGTATTTTAATTATAAAATAATCAATACAACACACATTTAAACTGATTAATGCGATATTACACGAGAGCAAACAGCGCGAAGGGGCCGCGTGGTGGTTGGTAAGAGAGGGGGGAGGGGTAAGGCAAACATAATTAGCACAATTCGCCACTCTTTATATTAACAGTTTACCCCGCGGCGGACGCTCGACTCGTTAAACAGACGAATGTTACAATTAATTCTTAAGCGTCCATAAAACTTTATTATGGTAGTTTTATTATTTTTTATTAATAACACGTGTATTGCTTTTAAAGCAAAATATATATTTAAAATTACTTACCTGCTGTAAAGTAAATGGTCAAACGGATTTATGTAAATTTTTTAGTAATTAATGATTATTTATGAGTTAATTTTTAATTTGTTTTTGATATTTTTTCCATTAATAGTATTTTAATTATTTTTAATAAATGTTAGCTTAGTTTTACTAAGTTAATTTAAAATTGGATACTAAAGAAGTAAGGCAGTTATTTTTATCATACTCATTAAGTTACATATCAATGTTGAAATATTGCACAAATTTTCAATGAAATAGAACAATTAAGTAGATGTTTGATTAATAATTATTAAAATCATGTATATATGTACACTACCGTCCAAAAGTTTGGAAGCACACCTGATTTCAAACAAAACAAAAGATTGCCGACTCCCTGCGGTAAATAATAGCAATAAAATAAAGTTTTATGACCTTTTGTGATTTTTTAACACAAAACAAAAGGACTACTAGTGCATATTCCTTGAGTTTTAACAAATTCCTGGATTTTGACGAAACACGTGTTTTATTACTTCATCCGCCGGGGACTTTCTTTCATGCATTGATGCGGTTTTATTGAAAATATTTTGTAGTTTATATCTTTTTTGGACCTTATTTAGTCACACTTGAGCATTAGAACGCGAAGGTTGTGATATTAACATCGTCTGTATTCAAAAGATTTCGACTACTTCCTTGACCGTCTTTTTTTTTTATTGAAAATGGCAAAACGCAAGCAAATCACACTTGAACAGCGAAGCGCTATTTGTACTCTGCGTGAGGAAGGCTACAGTGAACGCCAAATCGCAAAAAAACTCGGAATTTCTTGTAAAGGTGTCCACTACACCCTCGCTAGAAAAAAAGAAACTGGCAAAAATGAAGATAGAAAAAGGTCTGGTAGGCCCAAATCCACTACAAGTCAAGAGGATAACTTCATCAGAGTTCTTTCTAAACGGAATCGTCGCTTAACTGCACCACAAATTACCGCATCTCTGAATGAAACGCGAGGAACACCCGTGTCAATAACAACAGTTAAAAGACGACTACTGTCTGCGGGGCTAAGAGGTTGTGTTGCAGTTAAAAAACCAAAACTAACAATTCGGCATAAGAAAAACAGACTAGAATGGGCAAAGGAACATAAAAACTGGACAATAAACCAATGGAAAAAAGTTCTTTGGAGTGACGAATCGAAGTTTCAGATTTTCGGGTCCAATAGACGTGTTTTTGTGCGCCGATCTAAAGGAGAGAGAGCTTCAGAAGCTTGTACAGTGCCTACTATCAAACATGGTGGTGGTAATGTCATGGTTTGGGGGTGTTTCGGCAACAATAAACCCGGAAGTCTTGTGAGGATAACCGAAAAACTAAACAAGGAACGCTATTTGAAAATTCTTAAGGATTTCGCCATACCCGGTGGACTGAATCTTATTGGTCCTGGGTTCGTTTTTCAGCAAGATAACGACCCGAAACATTCGTCCAAACTGTGCCAGAACTTTTTAAGGAAGAAAAAAGATGTGAAAATCATGCAGTGGCCGTCTCAATCACCTGACCTTTCTCCCATTGAACTTGTTTGGGATGAACTAGATAGAAGGGTGAAAAATCAATCTCCTACGAGCTCAGAACATTTGTGGCAACTATTACAGAGCGAATGGAAGAAGTTAGATGAACAGTATTTTATGAAATTAATTAGTAGGATGCCTAGAATATGCGAGAAGGTAATTAAAGAGAGGGGTGGACACTTCGATGAAGCTAAAATTTAATTTAATTTTTATATTACTTATTTAATTTCATTGTTGTAGAAGTGTGTTTTGTCTATTTTTTTAATTCTGTATCAATAAAAAAAATTTAAGATGGCTTACTTTTATTTTATTTGATTTTATCTTGTTGCTTCCAAACTTTTGGACGGTAGTGTATATAGAATAGATCTTTTGGTATTATTGTAAGCCATTAACCAAAAAAAACGAAGAGGTATACAATTACCACTGTTAGTAAATTATATATATATATATATATATATATATATATATATATATATATATATATATATATATATATATATACATTTTTAAATTATGAAATAAACAATAGTGTAACTTATTTATCGTAAATAGCATAAATAAAACACGCAGGTTTATGACAATGCTATTTAGTAACCAATGAGACAAAAAGAATAATCACACATTTACACACCCTCCTATTTGAAGCAAGCTGGGACTGAACAGAACAAACAAACATGCACACAATCAAATACATCGGGGCTATCAAGTCACAATTGTATCAAGAAAGTGACTTTTAAGTTTACTTTTTAGATTAATTGACGTAATACTTTCAATCAATTCTGTCGGTAGATCATTAGGTATTTATTGGTCGAGGCACTAAATAAGCAGTAGTTCATTCGCCATACATGTTGTGTACGCCCCTAATCGTCCATAACCGGTTTTTTGCGATTGCACGGGTGTAAGTAGGGTGTTTCACATATTGCCAGAATTTTTGATTTAAATAATTTTCTTTAACATTACGTACTTAAATTGAATGTCAAATTTTAAAATATGTTTAAATTTTTTTAATTCATCATCACATAGTGAATATGAATGAAATGAGAAATGATAACATTCTATAAATCTTAATTATTATTCTAGTCTCTCCTTAGTCCTCCCGCGATAAAATAAAAATTTGTTTCATTATATACTTAATTCTACGGTTTTAGCACCATACGCTACTTAGTGATTACTAAATCAGATTTAGATATTCAAAAATTATAAATTTTATGTAACTTTAAATCTAATACTATTTTTTTACAATGGAAAAATTAATAACAATTACTTCAACAGCAACTTTGATTTTGATAACTAAAGGTATTCTCCGTATTTTACTTACCTACCATTAAACCTAGTTTGTCTGTTTTTTTGAATTATTTTTTTTTGTATTAATAAGCTTGTTAACATAAAATATTTGTTTGTACCTTCAGGTCAGAGTTGAACAGGACACCTCCTCTACCCCCCTCCCCGCCGCCCGCGTCCTCGGCACCCCCGGGGCCCACGACCAGCACGAACGACACCAGCGGTGTCGGACCCAGCGACCTCACGAGCACGAGCGGGATCACCGGCACCAGTGGACTGTCCGGCACCAGTGGGATCACTGGCACCAGCGGGATCACTGGCACCAGCGGGATAAACGGCTCCAGTTCTCTCAGTAGTAGCTCGAGCGGTTACAGTGGCTCGAGCTCGTGCCTGTCGCTTTGTTCGAACGTTATGACCTCCAGTCCGATTAGTGGGCTGAGTGTGTCAAGTGGGTTGAGTGTGTCGAGTGGACTGAGTGTATCGAGTGCTCTGAGTGTGTCGAGTACTCTAAGTAGTGTATCGAACGCGTTGACCAGTACTAGTGGAGTGAGTTCAAGTGTCAGTGTAGTGACTTCGAGTGCGTTCAGTGCGAGCGCGGCGGGTAGCCCAGCGGCCGCGCCCACGCCCACGCCAACGCCCGCGCCCACGCCCACGCCCGCGCCTACGCCGCCGGTGGGGGACACCCCACTTCCGCCGCTACCGGAGCCGCTTCCGGCAACGGTCGCCACTATTACAACTACTGTTATTACAGTGAGTGCTTGAAATACACTTCTATTTTTTAAATAAAATTTTCGAATTCATAAAATTCCTTTACATCATTGCAAATTTCAATTAATGATAAAAAAAAAAAAAATCGTTCCAATTCTTTTTTTAAAAATTGACAACATAATGTAAAAGTTTGTATTGTATAGATTTGACTGGACCACGTTACCCATTGACCCTAATTTGTTAACTGAAGACTGACACAAGTACCCGTAACCAACAAAAGCCTTTTATGCCTATTCAAAAAATAATTCACCGCGATCATAGCTGCGAGTTTCATTTCTTGCGATAATAATTATGTAAGTCATAGATATATATAGAGCGTGTATCCCGATAGTCATTTACATAACTGAAAATTAATTGCCAAATTTGTTGTGCTGGACCAATTTTGCCATTTAAATGGAAATTAAGATAATTTGAAAGTATTTGATGACTACATCTGGGCTTTTGTATGTATTTTGTGCGTTTCCGGATCCACGAAAAGTAAATCCCAGTGGGGACGGTTGAGTGTTAGACATTTTATTTATGTACGTTATCTCCCGCGTGTAGACGACGTCGGTGTCGTCCGGCGGCGCGGTGTCGACGGCGGGCAGCGCGCCGCCCACGCCGCAGCCCGCGCCTCCGCCCACGCCCACGCATCCGCCGCCCACGCCAGAGCCAGGTCAGTCCCACTCTCGCTCTCCCGTGGTCAACCACGGAGACGAATGATTAAACAGTTATATATTCCTAGAGTTTGAGAGATTTAAGTTTTGTTTGTTTATTTTTTGGGAATTTTTTAAATTTTAATTTCTATTATTATTGTGACGTAAATAATTTTTGATAACTCGTTTTAATAATGAGATATTGAAGAATTTACTACATAAACAACCTAAAAATTTAGTCACGAATTATGTTCTGAAAATATTTACAACAATTTTAATAAAAAATTACTAGATGTAATATCAAAATGTATTATGATTTTGTAACAGAAAAATAAGAGATTTTTAACTGGCTAAAGTATATTTCAAGGCTATTAACAAAGGCAGATTAAACGCTTGGGTTAAACAAGGTTGTTAAAGATTAGCTATTTCTAAAGTAAATAATAATTTGTATTTCTTTCTATTGTGGTCATGTCACTTGTTTTATTATGATTTTCTAATGAAAGTTGTATTATTATTTTTTTAAATTGAAACATACCACAGACTAATTGGAACAAGATTTACATAGTACAATCGTAAGCTTTTACTTCACCCTGTAGCCAAGAATCTCTTTTCCTATTTATTTATTTATTAAAAGATAACCAACAAAAAAATACATTAATAATAGTTTGTTACACATGAGCTTACAATAAGATGCCAATGCTCTTTTAATTATAGCTTATCACAACATTTCATTATCACGTCGAGTAATACAATTAGTTAATGAGTAAATTTGTCAATAAGCAATCATTAATAAAAATTCAAATTCAATTCCTATACAACCTGTATAAAGGAATCAAATTAAATACGTCAGGTTGTTACACTATGAATTACCGGATAATTTCATTTAATTTTGATTGTTTTATTTTTGTGATTTGCTGCACAAAATTAGATTTGATGATTTTAATCTAGGGTAAAATGTAACTAGGATTCAGCAGTTGCTGAAATGGGCAATAAATAACTAGACAAGTCAATTTGTAAGTTAACACTGTCCGTCTGTCGCGCACAGCTCACGAGTAACCGGTAAAGTTTATTAAACCGCGCCGCATTTGATATAAAATTCTCTCTGGATTACATTTTAAATTATCATCTCATTACGTTTATATCGCTATAGCCGTGACCGCGGCTTCATCTGCGTTATTTTTTTATACTTTTTCGGAATGTTTCTATGGTAATCACTATAATTATATCAGCCTGTTGGGTTGTTTTGAGGCCTGTGAATTTTCACTATAAACTCACTATGGCATTAAGATAAATTTTTCATACTGGATTAAAACAAAAAAATTATTTAATTATTTTATTAATCTTATACTGAGTTGTGAAGATTATTTTAATTTTTTTTTTTGAAATTATGAATTCATAGTACGATTTGTCATTAAGGTAGGTTTCACAATAAGTCCAAATTGATGAACAAAGTATCAATGAACTCTTGAACTTAACTGAACTTCTAGCTGGATTCTTATTTTGGAGTTTTGTTAGGTACATTTGTTATAAAATATATTGTCATTATTACTGTTAACATTGTATAAAAAAATATTCGAATTTTCCATTTCATATAAAATTAATTAATTTTCATTGTTTAATTATAAATTCTGTTATTCGGATTATTGTACAACAATTAACTTAAGTGTATTTAAAAATGAAACACTATTTATTTATTTTAATTAAACATTTATTTCAACAATGGTAACTAAATTAATTTAACCTACGATCAGCTCCATCCGATCACTCGCGGGTGCGAGGCACGGTGCCAGTAGTACGGTGCAGGGGGGCACGATCACGCACTGGAGGTGGAGGGTTCGGGCGAGTTTTGTCCGGGGTTCTCGTCCGCGTGGCAGCGCTTGCGGTGCTTGTGTACGAAGTAGTAGGAGGGGAACTTGCAGCCGCACGTCTTGCAAGGGTAGTAGTGGACGGCGGCGCGGCGGCGGCCCGGCCACTCGCGCGCCGGCGCCCCGCCGCGCCACGCGCTGTTGGGCACGCGGGTGAAGCGCACCGGCCCGTCGCACGACGCCACGTCCAGCACAGCGCCGCCCCGCGGGGGCGCTTCCGGTTCCACGTGCTCCACGTCCAGCTCGCTGGACGCGCTGGAGGAGGGCGAGGGCGGGGGCGGGGACGCGGGCGGCGACGGAGCCCTGGCGCGCCGCGGCACGGGCCGGTGCGCCCCGGGCGGGGGCGCCGGCCTCGCCACGCACGGACTCGGCCCGAGCCACGCGCGGTACAGCGACAACATCCTCGCTTCGTCGCCGACGACGGACTGAGCGCGCGCCCGCGAAGCGAGCTTTATATACGACCCGCCGAAACTTGCGGCACCGAACGTCTTACGGGACGCGATCAACTATTAACGTACGAATAATTAATGCGAAAATAATAGGGTTTAGTTTTCGGCTCGTTATAAAAATGGCCCCCTGAATGTGCGACACACAAAATCCCGATGTTTTAATTCGTCAGAACCGCGAGGGGCGTACTTTAAAATGTAAATACGAGATCTCGACAAAGCACTTGACATTTTTTTGTGAATCTCGATCCACAATGGCGTATAAAATATTCCTCTCGGCGTAATAACCGGCGAGTGTCTGTAGTCTACAAACACTTAATTCACTTAGAGGTCCCCGGGGCCGGCGGACCTTGTTCGACACCGCTCCGTCGAGAGTTAAACGCCGAATCTAACTAGTATTCATAACTGTCTTTTGTAGGACTACTTTAGATTTTAGGTAAATTAGCCGCCCATAGGAATATTACGTTTTTTTTCGGTTATAACTTCTATACATCATCCGTAGCATTATTTCTAAATCACAGCATTGTTATACGTAAACAATAAAAAATCTAAATGAACTATTAAAATCTTCAACATTTCATTCAGAATATTAAAATAAGTAAAATTTTAATATAATAATAATAATCAATCTAGAAAAATGGAATTGTCCGTAATATATAACAAAAGGAACGAACAATTGTCGTATAAAATCTTGGAATGTCTCTCTTCACAATGAGTACTTTATTATTCAAAGCTATTATTTCCCTGAGGTTGACTGCTTACATTTTTTATATTCAATTAATAAATACACAACGTACGTCAAGGACATTCTTCAACGTTAAAAAAACATCCATAGGGAATAAGATCCGCTTTTATTCTATATATAAAATAAGTTACATATGTGTAACTACCCTCTGAGTAGTAGGCAAGTACCGATTAGAATTTCCTTAAAAGGTAAATTCTTTCATAGGCTTTTTCGGCAATTCCATCAGGACGTCAAATCAACATTCGTCCGCCGGCTTATCCTCGTCACCCGTAATCCTGGCTCCCGTGACGTCGACGTTCACACAGAATACTAAATCAACCCTGTCTCACTTTAAAAGGGATATTTGCCGTGCTTTGTCCCGAACACTAGAGCTCTCGAATGTGATTAAAATTTTAATTAATGTTATTGATTAATGTCTTTTTTATTTCACTAGACGGTCGGCTTGGTTCCACTCGCGATAGAATTCGATACACATCAAATAAATTATATTTGTGGTTGCTGTCTCAGCGGGATATTTTATATCGTCTTGATAAATAGACATATCGGATCAGTAGCTATTGAAACTACTGCGTTGAAACAATTTCTAGTTTTATTTTGTTGGTACAAATATAATATATAGAGACTCGTTGAAAACGATGATCAAGTAATAATAGGCTACTTTGTAAATAGTTTTATTACAACATGGTAATAAAGTATGTAATATTATAAAATATTATGAAGTACATCGAAATATCCGAATCGATCCATATATCAATATAATCGAGGACTCTCTAAATTAAACAGCGCCCGGACGTTTAATCTGCAAGATGTCTCCCCCGTGTTTGGTCCGGGTAAACGTGGCTGTCAGCAGCTCGTTAAATTGTCACGCTCGACATGACGACGCAAATACGCGACATGCAATCACGTACAAATCGCCCGGGCTCACTCGGAAATAAAATCAATAATATATATACACATACCAAATTAAAAATAAAATAAAATAAATATTTAAATTTTTATATAAATAATACAGATATCTTTCATCATTATTATTAATGTGCTGTGTGGCTACGGCACTAAAGAATTTAGCCACCCCCTCTCTTCCCGTGGGTGTCGTAAGAGGCGACTAAGGGATAACAAGGTTCCACAACCATCTTGGAACTTAAGAAGCCGACCGATGGCGGGATAACCATCCAACTGCTGGCTTTGAAATAGACAGGCTGAAGACGGGCAGCAGCGTCTTTGGTGCGACAAAGCCAGTACTGCGGTCACCAACCCGCCTGCCCAGCGTGGTGACTATGGGCAAAACACATGAGTTCACGTTATTTTTGACGTAAACTTGTGGAGGCCTATGTCCAGCAGTGGACTGTATAGGCTGTAATGATGAATACAGATATCTTTAGATATTTTTTAACTTTTTTGCTGATTTGCCTTAGTTACATAGTACGTCAATATTTGATTTATTTTATGTGAAAAGGAAATAATTAAAATAATATATTTTTTTTTCAATAAAAATTAGACCCACGTTGGGCGCCATTCCTTCAATCGCTAATGAACGCCGAATTATGCTGAGTTTAATTACACAGAATAAAGCGTGGAGTCGGATCCAATTAGTTCTTGTACAAATATCAGTAATTGGTGGATTAATCGACGGAGCGCGCTTGGTTTTAGAGTTAAATTCGCGTCCTTATTTATCAAATGTTTGAAATGTAGTTTTTTATTGTAAATAGAAATGCGATAATTTAAAAGACGCAATTATTTCTTATTCTTATTATCCTTTAAATGAGTAATGTGAACTATAATTTAATACTAAGAATGATTATTTATAATATTTTAAATTAAAATAGATTTATAGTCACCTGTACAGCTGAGATGTAAGACATCAAGAGATGAAATAATACAACGAAAGTTGATTCTCGATATTAACAAATTTGTATAATATATTTACAAGTAGATATACGTCACAGTTAATACTGACAATTAATTGTTAAACATATGCTATTTTTTACATATAACCAGGTAGGAAAAAAAAAGAAACGGCTCACCTGATTGGTAAGCGATTACCGTGGCTTATAGACGTCTTCAAAACAAGAAGCATCGCAAGCGCATTGCCGACCCTATCCCCGATTCCCCCAAGAGTTCTGGTCACCTTACTCACCACAGGAACACAACACTGCTTGAAAGCAGTATTAAGTAACTGTGATCTTCTGTAAGGTCTTGTACCCCAGACGGGCTGCTCCATATTTTATAAGTAAATAAATATCTACACAATACACACACGGTCGTCTGTTCTAAAATTAAGCAACTTAATGCTTGTGTTATAGGTAACAGCCGACTGGTATATAGCTACAATTTTTTTTCGATAAACATACTTATAAATAATACATATATAAATATATAAATAAATATTTATATTACACCCTGACTCGAGTTGGGAATCGAACCCACAACCCTCGGAGCAGAAAGCAGGGTCACTACAAACTGCGCCAACGGGCTAGTCATATTTTGAGCAGGAAATTTCCCCGCAGTGCCCTACCTTGGTTAATTTTTCTCTGTAAAATTTATTTATATTTAGCTTTTGTTTAATACAATACTCATATCGTTATTTAAATTAAAATACAATCTTAATTTTTCTTATCTTTGTACATAGTTCATACGTCACTGGATTGCGTTTTACAATACACAGCTTACGGTTTTACCTAAAACCACCGACAAAGTAAACTGGACGCTAGTCGGTTGAGTTCTGAAGTGCAACCTCAGAAGTTAAATTATCAGAAGGAAATGCATTTAACGCTTGTTGACTCGCTTCAAGTTTGTATTAGCAGACAAACGGAGCTTAACATTTCGCGATATACTTTCTTTATAAAACATCATATAATAACATTATAAAACTTGTAATAAACCTTTATTATCACAATGTTATAGTTGCTATACTATTGTTTAAGTTGTAATTAATATTTCCATATTAAACGTTGAACGCTTAAACGTTGCACTAATAGGTAACAGTCGAACAAAGCGTTAAATAATGTACAGTAGATTATAAAGCGCCCCCTCCCCCCGCTAATCTGCTTCGCTTTGCAAATTGGAGCCCAACGTGGGCCTGAATATTGCACGTCCGTCTGATGCGCCCTGATTCGGGAATTACCTCACGTTCTGATTTAAGGCTAAATGTTTAATTGTTTAGTGAGATCCGGATTTGATAGTGGTTTAATTGCATTGCGGTCGGGTTTGTTCGGGTATTACGTTACGCTAGTCGAACGAGTGCGCGGTAATTATTCATTAAAATGTGTGATCTGTTTTTGACGTTTGTATATTAGAATTAGCCGGGAATCTAGCAGTACATCTTTAAATATAAAATATTCATTTAGTTATGATTATTTGATAAGCAAGAAGATTCGTTCCAGACAATTTAATTTCAATTTCGAAATCAAAACATGATTCATACGAGTTGGTTCGAATTGCTAGTAAGATTAGAATATTTCGTAAGCAACTTTATTTAAAGTCAAACATCCTCCACAGCGGTAACAGAGAGAACGAGTACACCGTCATCGACAGCCCCGCCTACGAGCACGACGGGCGCGCCAGGCACGACGGGCGTGACCAACGCGACCGGCGCCGCTGGCGCGACAGGCGTGACGTGCGCGGTGTGCTCGGGCGCGGAGGGCACGCGCGCCGTGCCGCCGGGCCGCTTGGGGCAGTACGGGCTGGAGGGGAGCGTGGGGCCGGCGGGTGGCGGCGTGCGGGTGTGCGAGGCGTGCCACGCGCGCTGTGCGCGCTCGGGCCGCAGCCGCTGCGCCGTGCCCGCGTGCGCCGGCCCGCGGCACAAGCGCCTGCGACACCTGCCGCCGCGCTGGCACGACCTGCCGCCCGACCTCAAGCGACCGCTGCTGGACGAGTTCCGTGAGTATCACTAGCTTCTAGCTGTGTGTCGCTCTTGTTGACGGTAAATTGAAAAGTCGTTTAAACGTATGTTATTTAGTAATTATGTAAAGAAATTGATCGTTATTACATCTTGACAGTAAAATTTCAACTTTAACAAAAAAATTCGCAAGAATGGCAGTTACGCATCAAAGCTCCTAAAGACTCGTATCGCTCATCGTAGTAACATATTATAAAACGTATAAATCGATTTCGACAGAGATCCCGAGCGACCTCAGCAAATGCTGCCTGACGTGCTTCAAAAGGATAACGCGGCGACTCGAAAGCATCGGCGAGGGGGGCTCCGGCGAGCCGACGGAGGAGGAGGCCGCCAAGTTCCGCGCGCTGCTGCGCGAGCACGGCACGGCGTGGGAGCGCATGGCGGCCGCCAGCGGCAGGCCGGCCGCCAGCCTGAAGGCCTTCTACTTCACGCACCGCAAGCAGCTGCAGCTGCGCGCGCCGGGCGGGCCGCGCGCCGACTCGGACAGCGCGCCCAGCTCGGGCTCCGACTCGCCCGGCGCCGCCTCGCCGCGCCCGCCGCCGCTGCCCGGCCCGCGCACCGACGCCGCCGCGCCGCACTACGACTCCTCGGCCACCGAGACCGCCGACGAGGAGAACGACTCGCCCACCTCCAAGGTACCTCGCCCGTACCACCCGCGTCGGGTGCGTTTTCACTGATGCCGTTTAACGTTAACGTGTGTGGGTAGTTTCAAATTTACCTTACTGAATTAGGTCGTTTACTATGTGGGAAGTTTAAAATTTTTTCGTTTCACAATGTTCTGGCTAGCCACCGTCATACCCTTAAATAAATTGTCGCGATCAATTTTCCCATTGAATTTACAAAATTTTTTGGTCCAGTCCAATCCTTTTTGAAAAAAACTCATTTTCCATAATTTTCAGACAAAATAACATGTAGTAAAATAGCAATAGTCCAAACAAGTTTATAAAACATTCCCGTCTAACTCGTACGGCACGATTTCTCAGCGGATATCACTCTCCTCTCAATCTTACTTTACGTTTCACTTATAACCCTCGAGGGAGAACACGGCGCGCCTTTGTAGATCTATTGAAATGTTTGCCTCTATAGTGCGTTACGCGCTTGAGATTCCCTACAGTTTCATCTGTTTTAAATCCCGTTAGATTCCTTGATATTTATATCTTTTGTTTATTGTTAATTTCTATTATAAACTTTATTGTGTAGAAATGTTTTGAATTTACTGGAAACATTTAATACTTCTGATTGATAGAAACATAGCTCTCATAGTTTATAATTGTTATATTGACTTTCGTGACATAGCCGGTATAATTGTCTATAGAATACAGACGTAGCAAAAATTTGGGGACTTCATTAATAATCTATCGTCCTCTATTATTATATAACCATTCTCTTTAACCAAACAACCAAAAGCCAAACCAAAAGGTCTACAGGATAAGATAGGGTCAGCGGACCTAGAAAGGTATTTTGAAAATAATTTGTGTTGCAACTTTAGCTAGATCAAACTTACCATTGGCAAAATTTTTGCTTTTCATTTCGTTGCGCTTTGGAGGCGATTGATCAAACAGACGTTAGAGCGGGTATTTTTCAAATTAGTTTTTCTTTTCGTCAAAAACTATCGTAGCTACACTAATGAAACAAAATGTATTCATCACACGAAATATAAGTCTACAATCTTTGATTTTATAGAATTTTTGTATTGTATTTACTATTTTTTTTTGGTTCGTATTTCATGATTTTATTTATAGTTCACGGAAAGAACACAGAATAAAAATTTATAATCTAGCTTACGATGTCTATAATACCAAAAAGTACATAAATATAATAATGGCAAAGTATATAATATCATAAGTGAATAAATATAAAATGGGTTCAAAACTTAAAAAAAAAAAAAAAAAAAAAATAAAACTTGTTATGAGCGTCCTCGGTATAGTGGTCTAATATCCGAACCCAAGTCGATCTTCGCCGAGCTGATAATAGAACGAAACATACTTTATAACTAGCTGACTCGGCAAACGTTGTCTTGCCGCTAAACGCTATTTAAAAATAGGAGTTGGAGGTGAAGAAGAAGGGTGAAGATTTAGGGTTGTATATATTTTTCAACGCCAAATCATAAAAATATAAAATTAACAATTTATCTAAAAATTAAAAAAAAAAAACAAAAAAAAAGGTGTGGATTACCATTAACATTTAGGGGGATGAAAAATAGATGTTGTTCCATTGTCAGACCTACCCAATATGCACACAAAATTTCATGAGAATCGGTCAAGCCGTTTCGGAGGAGTTTAACTACAAACACCACGACACGAGAATTTTTTATATTTTATTATTACGAGAATTTTATGTTTCATCCTATTATCAGCTCGGTGAAGATCGATTTAGGCTCGGATCTTCTGCCAAGTATGATATCCGGCAAAGAAATGTATACCCTCTTGTGTTGATTGATAATGAACAACTAGGTATGCTAGAAAGTCACGTTTTGATATAAATTAAAAATAAATTATTACCCAATGTGCTCTAATATGGCCTCCCCGCAGTCCGTGGCCCCGGCGGCCCCGACCGCCCCGCCCACCAGCGCGCCCGCGCTGACGGTCCGCGACGTGGTGCTCAACATGATCGAAGTTAGCTTGCTCAAGAACTCGCGCCCGCCGCCCCCGCCTCACTCCACCCACCACCAGCCGCCTAAGGTGAGTCACCACCGCTGCGGCACGTTTCATCTAGTTTGTTTTAGTGTTACAAAGGTGGCAATTACGCCACCAATACCATAAGTATTGCCACTTCGTCGCCAACTCTATCTCCGACCATCCTCAGGAATTTTGGCCACCTTACTCACCACAGGAATAGAACACTATTTGAGAGCAGCGTTATCATCTGTAAGGTTGAAGTACTTCTTCGAATTGAATATCCTGCTTCTACCTAGATAATTAAAAATATATCATTATTATTGTACATTTTCAATATTAACTATTGTATTTTTATAAGATTGAAAATTGAAATTATCACATTTAATTTTGTTTTTCTTTAATTTGACACACTTAAACCCCGTTATTCTGAGATAAAGTTATTTAACTAGTTCGGATACCAGGTGCACTTTAATTGGAAATAGCTTTCTTTGTACCACCATAACGCAATAGTTTTGTTTGCTTCTATGAATGTGTGAGTCAGTATAGCTAGTCAGTCCTATACCCGCTACCCGCTCGTGTCGCAGGGCCCGGCGCACGAGTCGCTGGCCACGCTGACGGTGGTGAGCGGCGCGCACGCGCTGGCGCCGCAGTCGCCGCAGCGCGCCGCCACCATCACGCCGCTGGCGCCCGACGGCAAGGAGCTGCTGCTGCTGCACGTGGACCGCGCCGAGCCGCTGCTGGACCTCAGCGTCAAGCGGCCGCGCCACGAGCCGCCGCCCAAACCCGTGAGCTTCCGTTGACGTACCGACCTACGCCCCTCCCGCGAGCTCTGGACACTTCACTCACACACACACACACACACACACACACACACACACACACACACACACACACACACACACACACACACACACATTTCAGCCTATCGCAGTCCACTGGACATAGGCCTCCCCAAGTTCGCGCCAGACATCCCGGTATTCCACAATCCTCATCCAGCCTACACCGGCAATTTTACGTAGATCGTCGGTCCAACGGGCCGGAAGACGTCCCACACTGCGTTTGCCAAGACGCGGTCTCCACTCTAGGACCCGTCTACTCCAACGGCCATCGGTCCTGCGACACAGATGACCAGCCCACTACCACTTCAACTTCAACACTCACACACCAGGATTAATTAGCTGCGATCTTCTGTGAAGTCGACATACTTCCCCAGTCAGACTGATTCAGATTTTAGCAGGATGTTTGTTTCTATGCCCCACCTCAACAAAACCCCCCTGTCTTTGTTTTTCCCTCACATGTACGCGTTGGTCGATTTTATACTTGTTGAACACCGTAGTACAATATCAAATAGCACTCGGAAATTTTTAATACAAATAAATTGTTCTGCCACTTTAAAATATTAACACATCCTTATCCTGTCAAATCTATTCGACAGCTAGCTTCTATATTTACAGTTTAATCTTCTCATGTTCTCAATTTTAATGTGTGTATTCTTCCCCAGCCTCACCGCAACGCCGAGTACGCGACGTATCGCACCCAACCGGAGCGGGAATCCCCGACATACAACGCGAAACCCAAACCCGTTTCGTCCCCTCGACCGACCCTCAAACTCTCCAACCCTAAGGGCTCCATCACGCTGGGCACGCCCGTGGAGACGCGCTTCGAGCGTATACCTTCGGACCAGAAGACGGGGTCCATCACTGCTGGAACGCCTGTCCACGGGCCACACCACCTACCCGAGAAGCGGAACCTAGACTACCACCGGCGCAGGAGTCCAGGAGTTTACTACTCCGGAGCACCCAATCAGCCACGACCGCAGTCACCATCATTTTCAACAGTACGTTAAAGAAAAGTTTTATCGGACAAATTTTCAGAAAGTGTTTTAAATTAATCTATATGGATACTTATTTCCATAAAAAATAAAATTTTATTTATTTATTTATAGCTTTTTAGGTACTCACAATCATGTTTTAATATTATTTGTTTAAAAATCCCGCCAAAACGCCACGTTATGTCATTTGAGAGCGTGTGACGTCATTTGGAGTAACAGCAATGAGCGCGCTCCATCTAAGACCCACAACGCCATCGATCACGACCATTAAAATTGCCGTTCCACTATCTTAAAAAACGCCACGGGCGTTGTGGGCGAATTTTATAAGTGGAATGCATATTTGAGCGCTGTTAAGTGTCAGACGTCAGGTGTATGCTCGCAAAATAGCGTCATGGTGAAAACATGATGTGGGCTTTGGGGACGCTTAGTGGAAAGCGGCCAATGCTTCGTCCTATAAATGACGTCATGTACGTCACGTAGAATGAATTATATTAAATTATTATTCGATACAACAATCGTAAAACAGTATATTTATTTTATCATTATAGATTTTAATCTGATTACTGTCCCATCCCCTATTATCAAGATATATATCAGATTAACAGTAATTGTCAAATTTCTTGCTGGTTAATAAATTAACTTTGTACCCCTATTAAAAGACACAGTTAATAATAATACATAATAACTTACAGGCACCAGGAGCAGCTGTGTCCCGCGGTCCGTACGGTCTCGAACGACGACAGATAATGCTGACGGACTTTATAACATCGCAGCAAATGCACGGCGGTGCGCGACGTGAACAACAACATCACCAGCAACAACAACATCACCAGCAACAGCAACACCACCAACAGCACCCGCAGCACCCGCAGCACCAGCAGCATCAACAGCACGCACCCGTGCGTCGGGATAGAGACAGCGTGTCGGTTATACAAAGGCATACGCACGCGTACTCACATCCCCACCCTCCACCAGGTACGTTGAGACAGGGTTTAACTTATTTAGTTTATTTTATTAAAACAATATAAGAGATATATAATGGGAAATTAGATCTATATGCGCAAACTACTTTTGTTAGTTTTAGTCATTGAGATTGAATTAAAATATAATAAACAAAAAATCGACTTACATTTCAATTATACTCCGAGTACTATTATTAACTTATTATTAAGCTAGAATATGGAACGCCCATTTGGAACCCAAACTACCAGACCCATAAAGATAGATTGGAAAGTATACAGATACGGTTTACGCAATTTTGCTCTATTGGACAGGACAAAACAATGCCCTACTATCCGCGGCTAACTAAGTTTCGGATAAACTCACTCTCAAACCGGTGCAAGCTACTTGATATGGTTTTCTTACACACACTAGTGAATGGGACTGTGGATAATTCAGAACTCCTAAGCAAAATTTCAATTAACGTTCCCTCTCGCATACCACGATATCCCATTTCACTATTTGCTTATAAAACTCAGAGAACAAACCTTGGTTATTATTCCCTCATCCCTAGACTGAGTAGGCTCTACAGAGAATTTACAGTTAAAAACGAGTCATTAGACATCTTTGCAGATACCCTAGCTATATTTAAGAAGAAACTATTAAAGTCACTTGATTCCTCAATTCAAAGGCTATGTAGCACTAATATTAATTTATATTCATTTATAATAGTAATTAATCAGTTCTTTATATTGTATTTTTGTTTAAATCGTGAATGTTCAAAATTTTTTTAATAGGCATATGACTTCATTATCTAAAGTGCATGCTGTAACTACTTTTAAGAGGAATTATATGTATATACTAGCTGACCCCGCAAACGTTGTTTTACCATATATTTTATCAACCTTCTCAATCCCCCCCCCCCCTATAACTTAGGGGAACGAAAAATAGATGTTGGCCGATTCTCAGACCTACCCGATATACATACGAAATTTCATAATATTTTATTAACCCTACCCCCTCCTCCTAGTATAGGATGGGGCAGAAGATTCTTGCATTTTAATTTTTAAAGATACTAAATTTTCATTTTGTTTGAGTTAGGTTAGGTTAGGTGGAGCGAATGCCCCACCTTGCCCCACTGTACGGTCACGTGGATCGTAGGTAACTAACCGCACTAACCGCCGCCCCGCAGGTCACGAGGCCTTCACGTCGCTGGTGAACGCCGCGTCCGCCGCGCCGGCGCTGCCCGTGCCGCGCGCCCGCGAGCCCGAGCCCGCGCCCGAGCCCCTGCACCACCCGCAGCACCCGCAGCACCCGCAGCACCCGCAGCATTCGCAGCACCCGCAGCACCCGCAGCATCACGATATGAGGTATGTATTTATACTCTACACCTACACCGTCAATATATCATCTCCTTTGCCCTAAGGTTGCCCGGAAGAGATTGCTCTTAAGAGAGAAGCAGCTTTTGTACATTTTTTTTTCTACAAATTATTGCTAATGTTGCTTGCTTATTTTATTTGTATGGTGTACAATAAAGTGTTAAATAATAATAATAATAATATGTAACCAGACTTGGCTGTACTTTTTTTACTATGACAATTTTTGAGTCTTCATCATAATTTGATTCTGTATATCACCTTTAAATTAATTTCCATTTTTTTTTTAATATATAAACACTATAATACAGTAATCAAGGCAATTATTAATTACAATATTATTGAAGAACATCCCACATTTTTATATAAGTTACGGGGAAGGATGCACAGGAGAGAACCCTCGCACGACAGAGATGTGTGGCGACGGAATCATCTCATCGCTCATCCGCTGCAATATACACAGTTAAACACGTCGTCCTCACCGCTTATTTGTTACCCAGAGCGTCTTGAAGATAGCATATATTAGGCTGCATAGTCTGACTGTACTGACATTCCCCACTGACACCCTGGTTTGATTCCCATGAGCTTCAGGAAATTGAACACAATATTATTTAAGATAAATTTTATATTTCATTTATTTTCGTTTCTGAATGATTGACTAATACATTTAGAAAGCCATAATATAACAATGTTGTTATATTCGATAATATTTTGTTTATAGCAGAGGGTCGCGCGAGTTTGCGTTATCGCAGAAGTATCACACTCAGTACCAGACCGACCGCCGCGGGCAGCAGAGAGACAGGTACACAATATATTATTGCCTATAAATATAAACTTGTAATGTAAGAGTACCTGTACGTCGGTCACACTGTTTAAAGATTCATTTAAGTAAACCGAATTATTATTATTAATTATGACATGGTTTTACGTAGCGCCATCTAGTGTAACTAATATGAAATAATTTTTTTTATGATATCTCTTTACTGCTATTTATTGTGTAAACATAAACAAAATTGAGATTTGTTGGTAACAAAATGTCGCTTATTTCTTCTACTCATAACATATTTTAAAAATTTGAAAATTATTTTACATTTCCAGTAGAGAACGAGGAATGGTACCGATCCAGGACAGACACTACGTGATCGAGCAGCACCAGCAGCATCCGCAGCACCAACAACATCCGCAGCACCAGCAACACCAACAACACCAGCAACACTCACAACACCAACAACTCCAAACACATCAACAACATCAACAACACCAACAACACCAACAACACCAACAACACCAACAGCATCAACAGCATCAACAACATCAACAACACGCGCTGATCGACAGGCTACACCTACAAATTGCACAGGTAATTAATAATCAATTATATTTCCACCCTAGATAAATGTGTGACTTGTATACGCTTATAAATTAATGTCCGCTTATAGCGCACCTTACCTGTCTGCTCATAACTTACTGGTCTTAATATAAATGCATGGCTCAATAGTCATATTTATTTATTTAACATCTAATTATCTTTGCGTATACATGCAAAATTAGATGAGACATTGAGTATAAGTCAAATTTAAAAGATATAGGTACGCCTTATCCACCAATCAGATTTAAGACGTCCAGGAATATTTGTATTATGTAGATGTACAAAAGTGATATAGGTATGTATAATTTATTAGAATTGTAATAATTTTACTCCGTTTCATTCAGAACGTTTCGAGCGAAGAGCGTCGAGGTGCGGCGTACAGTCCTGCGCCGGCGAAGCGACCGATGCACACCCTCGACAGGAAGGACGGGTGAGTGACTGTATTTATATGTACTCCTTAAATAAATTGATTGTATGTATATGTATAGCATGATCTGAATTGAATAATCATTGAAACATACCTAAACCGTTAAACCACTTAAAAACAGAGCAATTAAAACAAAATATTTCTGTCACGTGCGTAAGATCAGCTGCGCGCGAGAGAGACAGGTGTAATTTAAGCTAAATTAGTATATACACAAAGACCATTCCTAAACAATACCATTATTTAGTTAAATCAAAATACAAAACTTTTATATTTTGTATTTTCATTTTAATCAATCTTAATTTTCTCCTATTTTCGATTTTTAAACTTTACTGCCTTCTAGCTAAGAATGGCAGCATATAGGTATGTATCAGCTAGGCAATATTGATAGCTAATTTAAATGTGCACAGGTGCTCCCCGCACAGCCGACCGCCCGTGAGTGCGGCACCAGCGGTGGGCGTGGGGGTGGGCGTTGGGGTGGGAGTGGGGGTGGCGAGCTCTGCCCCGGGGGAGCGGCCGCGCCCCGCCGACAGCAAGCTCACCGCCGCCTCGCTCATCAACGCCATCATCACGCACCAGATCAACCAGACCTGCGACCAGCGCTTCCCTCCGGTGGGTTTCTAATACACCATATCTTTTGTGACATACCACAAACAATATGGCTAACCCGTCAGTGTCGGACCGTGTCCTAATTTTATGCAATTATCTTATTTACAATAATTTTAGATAATACGCGAAGGCGAACAACCAGCGCAGCCTGAGCGGATATCCATCGACTTAGCTCGCGAGCGCGAGCGCGAACAACAAGAACGTGAACGTGAACGCGAGCGCGAACGTGAACGTGAACGCGAACGTGAGCGCGAACGTGAAGAAAACCCTATTATGCACAAGAGCATCAAGTTAGGAGATCTGGCATCGAACATTATTGTGAGGGACTTTAGCAGTCCCAACACCAATTCATTGATGCATCATAAGTGAGTGTTTTTGTTTTCTGTCGTATTCTAGTTTTGCAAGGTTTCATACATGATTTTTAAAGTGCCTGTTATAGGGATTTTTTTTAATAAATTTCATTAATTATATTGTTTGCTAATTTGAACATATCATCAAACATAACAAATATTCACAAACTTTTTTTAATTAACTATAATAGTATACATAGTAGTGACGTAGTTATTTCATCAACTTTTAACAATTTTGTACGTAATTTCCAGCAATCGCTTCGCGGTGTCGTCCGCGGACACATACAGCAGCACGGCCACCGCGGGCTCGGCGGGCGGCGGGGCCGGCGGGGCGGGCGGCGCGGCGGGCGGGGCGGGCGGGGGCGGAGTGGGCGGTGCGGGCGGCGAGGAGTGGCGCCGCGACGCGCCCAAGCACGCGCCCTACCTCGAGCCCGTCAGCCCGCCCGACACGCACCACCAGGGGTGAGAGCTCTACCTACGTTTCACTGTGCGACCTGGACGTCGCACGACCAGTTCGCGGGTTAAGAACAACGTCGTATGAACGTTGCTTGCTTTTATTGCTGTACATAATGTCATGATGGATACTCATCCATCCACCCTATGCGCTATTTATTGTTTTTTTTTTTTTTTTGTAATAATAATAAATGAAATTAAATTGATACTTTCAAATATTATGCAGTAATTCTATTAAGAGTAAACATTTTGACTTGTGTCACTGACAGGACAGTGTTGATATACTTGTATGTGTAGTGTCATTGGTGGAATGTTTCAAAAGTATGCGACTTTTTTTTAAAACTGTCACCTACTCGTGTATATGTGTTCCGTCAAGACCACGTTGTGAGTAATAAGTAACTATTATACAAGTAGTAAGTCGTAACCCCTCTCCGCCGGGCCCGCAGAGGCGGCGCGGTGGGCGGGCGGCGCTACAGCGGCGTGGGCGGCGGCGTGCTCACCGCCTACGACTACGTGACGACGCGCATCGTGGAGGTCATGCGCAACGACGCCGACGAGCGCGCCAAGCCGCTGCCCTTCCCCACCTCCTACGCGTACCCGTACTCCGCGCTCAACGTCGCCACGCCGGCCTCCGACGGTTAGTGTCCAACGTTGTATAGTGCGTTCAACGAGTCGAGATACCAAATGTAAACAAACCAAATGCGAGGTCATTCAACTATGCAGGGTTTTGTAACCTTTTTTTTTACTTACACAAAATTTTTAATGTAAAATATATTTATATTTTGTAATTACTGAATTAAATATAATTAATGAAATATAATTATGTATTTAAGATTTGATACTTCTTAAATAATAATTATCGAAATATAAAAATCACCCGAGCGCTTCAGGATACGATATGAAATAAAAATAAATAATACAAATTTAAAGGGCCGTACGCGGTCCGATTGTTTTCAAGGCCAGTTAAAATATCGTTCGACCTTGCAGAGAGACGTGCAGCAGACAGCAAACAAACAAGATAGAAAGAGATAGACTACATTTTGTTTGTTCCGTCGTCGCTACGAAAAAATGATGGGCTTTGTTTACATTTGGTATCTCTTCTCGTTGAACAGACTTTAGTACTGTTTTGATAACCGTTCTGGTTTAGTGGTACGTGTGCCGCGTACCACTAAACCAGAAGCACGGGTTGTTTGCGGATTCGGTTCATGCTCGAAATTGATATTTTCTTTGTACAAATATTTGTTACTGGTTCGAATGTATGTCCTCGTGTGTCTCAACACCGTGCCTCGGAGAACACGTTAAGCCGTCGGTCCCGTTTATCAAATACACCTGATAGTGATCGGAAATTATATAATAGTTATAGTAGAAAATATATCCATCAACCCGCAGCGGAGCGGCGTGGTGGATTAAGCTTTGACTCTTCTTATACATGGAGAAAGTGGCCTATGCCCAATAGTGAGAGATTACAGTGATCGTATCAACCTGTAAAATCCCACTGTTGGGTAAAGGTATCTTTTTTCCCATGTATAAGGATCAGATCTTAATTCATCACAAGGCTCCACTGCGGGTTGGTGGATATATTCCCTACTTTGAGTAATGATCGCTATCAGGTTTATGATATTTATGATAACGACCGAAACCGACGGCTCAACGTGCTGTTCGAGGCACGGCGACGGCGGGATGAGCCACGAACCCAGTCATCCAAACTGGAAACAAACATTGGTACAAACCTTGGGCGGAGCGGCAGCCTGCCCGGCGCCGGCCCCGAGCGCGCCCGACCCCGTGTGTGCGCCCGACCCGTGTGTGCGCCCGACCCGTGTGTGCGCCCGACCCGTGTGTGCGCCCGACCCGTGTGTGCCTGACCCGCGTGTGTGCCCGCAGTGCCCGGCGCGGCGGCGAGCGCGGCGGCCGGCGCGGCGCCGCTGCCCGCGCCCGCGCAGCCCGAGCCCGCGCCGCTCATGTCGGCGCAGTACGAGCCGCTCTCCGACGAGGACTGACGCCCGCGCGCGCCCGCCTAGCGCCCCGCCCGCCCTGCGCGCCCCGCCCGCCGCGAGGAGCTTCAACGGACGACGTTCGGGTGAAACTGCGCTCGAAACGCGATTTGACGTCGACCCCCCCCCCCCCCCCGTCCGGCGAATAGCCTCGCTAGCGGCGCGGCGCGGAGGCACGGGGCTGGACGATTGTACATAGTTGTGTGAAGTGCGAGCGGGAATCTGCGCGGGCTCGCGGGCGACTGCAGCGAGACGGTGTGAATATTGAATTGTTATTTATTTGTTGTTTTTCACTTGTTTTGTCTTTTAATGTCGTAGTGTCCGCGGCGGCGGGCGGCGCGGCGTCTGGTGTAGTGGCTAGGGGCTGTGGCGAAGTGAACGCTTAGTGTAAAAATTAGCAAATTGTGACCGGTCCGCGTCGCCCGTCGCCGACGACTCGAGCGCCGAGATGGCTCCATGCGATGCACTGAGCGCTGCCGCTGCGCATACCTCAATAAATATAAGTGGCGGCCACACGTTAGCGAAACTGTAATATTGATGACCCAGTCTTCCATCTCGACACCGGTAGCGTAGGATCGCCGCGTCTTCGTCCATATCTACACCTAAGTATTTGTAAATTGTGTAAATGATAGTTGTACAGTCGACCGCGGCCGTCGCTCCGCAGATTCCTCGCTCGGTCCGGCGTTAGGCTTAAGTATCACGCTCGACGAGTTCTTATTTTCGTTTTGTATAGCTTCGCTTCGGATTCCGCCGGCGCGTCTCTCACCCGAGTTAGTATACGCGTAGTTGAATTATCATTTGTCTCGTGTAAATAGCGCATCGCCGATCGTCCGTGTACAGTCGCCGCGCGGCGGAGTCCGATAGATGGCGTAAACGTAAATTATATACATATTGTAAAAGCGTACGGTTATTATGTATACATTCTGTGCATTTGTAATTATACAGGTTAGTTTAACGAGTACGATAGAGATTTTTCATTTTCTAGTTAGGTCGGTCCGAGGGCCGGTATAAATATTGAGCGGGTGATGACTGCGAGTGCGCGCCGCCGCGACCGCGCCCCGACACCCACTGCAGGCCGCTACTGAACCTGTGTCTGTTTCCCTAATTGTAACAATTGACTGTGTTCAAACGATAATTTACATTTGATTGGAGTTCATTTTTTATAACTGTACATTAAAGGTAAAATAGTATTTGTATAGAAACAGTTTGGACACGCAAACGGGTGTGGTGTCGTTTATGCCTTCAAACATTGTGAACGAAACGACTGATTAAATTAATTTAAAGAGCGCGAGCCGCGGCGGCTGCGGCCCTACACATTGTGATTTCTTTATAAAAATGTAACGTATTAAGTAGTCGAAAGTGAAGATAATCCTTGTAAGTCCGATCATAAGCAAAAACAAAGTTTTGGGAGGACGAATCAATAAATATGATGCAAACCTATCTTGTGTTTTATTTCCTATAATTTTACTTACCTAACGGTTGTGACTTATCTTTGTATAGATAACTCAAGAGACTGATCTGGATTTAAATAAAATAATGTATTATCGCTTGATCAAACGAGTCTTGTCATGGAATCATTAACAAATATTGCTTGTATAGAGGCAGGATGCTGAGGCCATGGGTGTATGGTAACTGTATCTAGTAAAAAAAAAATGATACGAGGGTCATTCAAGTATTACGTAAGCACCGGAGGATGGTTACGTCAACAATAGTTATTTATTATTGCTTATTTTCTTTTTTGCAAAATTTAGTGGCTTTTAATTCAACCAAATATGGCTACATTACTTTTCTATAAATATTTTAATTTTTTATTATTGCAATAAAGTAACATGTATAACAATGAAGAAACCTGAATATATTTAAACATTTATATACCAGTCTGCTTTATTGCATAGCTGGGGGAGGGGTAGCGTTTTGCTGACTTTCGCTGACAAGGGGAAGGAGGGGGTTAAAAAATTACTAATTCTGCTTATATAATACTTAAATGGTCCCACATAATGAATTAAATATCGCAATGTATGTTTTTGGAATATTGATAACAAATTTATTGTTCATTGAATGATTTCTTATATCCGATGTTTCGTCACCTAAAAATTAAATACGTTTCAAAATTGAAACTCTAATATCGTGAAAAAAAAATTGTCAAGAACAAATAGATGCAGTTCTATACTGTGTGCGAAAAATATAACGTTAAGTAATCTGAAACTGATCTTTTTATTCCTCGAATATATTCAAATTTAACCTTCTATAAATGTATAATGTCGAAACTATTGGTGTCAATTGGCTACAATATCCACCATCAGTGACTGGTGTTAAGTAAATCATAAAATCGACGCAATAAATAACCTATTATCAGGCCTTCGAACTTGACGTCACTCTAAGTCGTAGTTGGTCTCAAAATAAACATTGAATTACTGCCAAGTACAAGCAATGGTAGAGAGTACGCGAGTAAGCTACGGGAATCCTAAAAATCGTTCGTGGACCGGAGTGACCGTGTTCTCCGCGTATTTAGTGCTACTCATGATGGAGATGTACATTGAGTTTTATGAAAAACAGTCCCATCTACGTGTGTATCGCAGAATATGTGATATCTTAGAGTACTTTTATAATTATATGTGACTATGTTGTACAAATATTATTGATTTTATGATTAAATAAAAAGTATTTTTTCATCAGTGTTTCATTTTTTTGTCTTAGCACCTTTTGGATATTAAAATTGTTATTTTATTAAGAAAAAAAGAACACGAAGTTACAAAATAACGAATAATAGATTCTTTAATAAATATATTTTTCTTCCTCTTTTCTTCTTTATCTGAATTTTACTAATACTCAATTTTGTACACCTACAAACGTCTGCTCTTGCACGTCCTAAGGTTGGCTGGTAGAGAATGCTTTTAGCATTAAGCCCGCCTTTTGTACAATTCTTTAATGTATTGTGCAAAAAAGTATTAATAATAAATAAATAAATATATCAGAAGTAAATAAATGTAAACACTTACCTGATTTAACATCATTAGCATTCAATTCAAGATTGTTTTCAAATTATTTGAGTGGTATTTAATCACATCATATAATTTTTTGTTTTTGTTTTTCGCGCCATCGCATATCGACCACAGCGTATACAATGCCGTGCTATCAAAAAAAGCAAAAGAATTAATGTATACAGTTTTTGGTCTACGGGAGTCCAGGACCCAAGACTTGTAGGTCAGGCGAGTGTGCGTTTTCGCGTTCCCCTATCCGCCACCTGGGGATACGCCCAGTAGGAGATCCAGCAACGCCCCTGGGTTGTATCGGGCACTCCTGTGACAAGCTATGAATACAACATCTATATAAATAAATACAATTGGAGTGTCTGTTTGTAATTTATGTATTTATTTATTTCTTCATTCATTTATTCATTCATTCATTCATTCTGTTGCCGCGCAAGGCAATTTAGTTTATATATTTTTTTATAGTAGTAATTGTAGAATTATTGTAGTATCTATTATTAGTTAATTAATTATTATCTGTAGTTTGCTTTATCTTTTGTATAATTATTATCTGTAGTTCCTTTATAGAATTCATTGTCTTTTGCATAGTCTTATATTGTCTATAACTTTTTCCGGCCCATCCTAATTCAACTTCTCACGGTGTCACATTGTATTAAAAGCAATTAATTAAATTTAAAATTTATATTGAGTTTTAATTAACACATTAAGGCTCCATTATGTATCAAATACACATTCATTCATTCATTCATTCCTTCATTCTTCAATACATTAAAAAACAATTCCTACATAATTCAATAAAGTCCCGATCAATTGACCATACAGTTGAAATGATAAAAAATTTGAAATGATTTGATTATAAAATTAAATTAACATTAATGAATAAATAAATCGTTGTTCTTTTAAAACTAAATAAAATAAAAAAGTTCGGAAGCGTAAGCACGATGACGACTATTCGGAGGAACTGAAGCATCTAACATCGAATATAGCAAATAAATTGGATACTTGGAAAGCTGAAATCCAGAATAACATCTCACAAATCAAAAAGTACTTAGAATCGGTACTAAAGACTGATTTTGATAAACTCAACACATCTTTCTCTGAAGTGAAATCGGAAATAAGTTGTGTTCGTCTAGAATAGCAGGAGATTAAAAAGTCAATGCAATCTTTTAAGTTGAAACAAGAAGAAACGATTGAAAAGGTTGAAGATCTGGAAAAATCGGTGCAGTTCCATAGTGACCAATACGATGACCTAAATAAAAAAGTGGAGTTACTAGAAAATAATAAAATTAATATAGAATCCCTCGAATCTAGAATCAAATTTTTGGAGAATGAGCACAAGCTATTAAAAATAGAGCTGAACTCCAACTACCAAAGAGATCGTCTTCTGAATCTGGAGGTCTTCGGTGTCGTTGAGACAAGAAATGAGAATTTACCAGACTTAATTGTCAATTGCAAAGCATGCCTGCGTGAAAATCGACTCTGATGACATTCTAGAAGTAAACCGTATTACCCCCAAAAACAAAGTTCAGGGACGCCCCAGAAATATTATAGTTAAGATGAAATCTCGTCTCCTAAAAGAAAATATAATTTCTGGTATTCGTAAAAAAACATATAATGAATCAGGATCTTGGTATAGTCGGTAATACCAGCAGGGTTTACGTTAATGAGCACCTTACTCAGTTCAATAACATTTTATTTAAGAAATGCAGAGAGGCGGCAAATCACAAGAGCTACCAGTACGTTTGGACAAAAAACGGAAGAATATTTGTGAGACGAAACGACACCTCGCCTGTTGTACAAATAAAGCAAGAAGAAGCAAGAATTGTTTAATGTTTAGTAAGACTACTTATTATGTTAACCTTTTATATATTCAATTTTTTATACTATTACTAAGAATGTTCTTAATTGTTATGATTTTTTGTCGCAATCAGTTACTACAAAGTTGCCTCTCTATTGATACATATTCTTTGATATTTTATAAACTTAAGTCTTTGACCGGAATGACTTGCATTTTGTATACATTGGTGATGCGACTAATGCAGGTGCGACGTTTTGCTCGCAAAATTCAAAATCGCAACTTTAACTACGCGTACATAATTGCACTGTTTGACTTATATTTAATATTTACTATATGCTTATATGTTATTTATTTTAACTCTAACATAATAATTAAACGTAATATAAAAATCATATGTACTTACCTCATTAATATACATTATCGAAATATTTTATTTATCTATATTAATACTATATTAAAATACATCAAAACAATATTTATATACATCCAAACTAGATCTTATTATTTTTATTTTATTATACACCTACATTACATTGATTACGGAATAATGAAATTACAACAACTTACTAATAACGCAACCTTTTTTGCTGAACGTATCATGATAGTCCGGCTTGTTATATGTTTTGCACACTACCCTTCAAGTTTCTTTATCGTGTTTCTGGCTTTTGTTCACAGTCGTCAACGAATTACTTTGTTTTTACATATTTCTTATGCGTTTGAATGCCTCTGTGATAGCTACGACATCCGTCATTTCAAAGTGTTTGGTCAATGTAATCTAATATATTTTTACTGTTTAATATAAAATTATGGAACAACGCTGTATTAATTGAATTAAGCAATTATTTTGAGATATATATCGGGTGTGTAAACGATTCTGATTATTTTATATGTCTTGTACTTCTATATTTAGTTTTTCTGTTATAAATGGCTACTAAAAAATTTGAATATCTATTACCAGAATGTTCGAGGTCTTAGAATTAAGTGTAATGAACTGCGACTAAGTGTTCTGAATAATAATTATGACGTAATAATACTGACGGAATCTTGGCTGCATGGCGGCATTTTTGACACCGAATTATGTGATGATAGATATGATGTTTTTAGGGCGGACCGAGACCTAAAGGCCAGTGGTAAGTGTACCGGCGGAGGAGTAGTAATATTAATACGGCGTTCACTCTGTGCTAAAGCTCACAACCTCGACGTGTCGCTTGCAAATGCAGAAATATTATGGGTTACTGTGCCGTCCCGTACTTGCGCCTCTAAATTTGACTTACATTTTTGCGCTGTTTACGTTCCTCCTGATTTGCGTGAAATCTCATTAAATTTAAAAATATTTACAAATATATTTAGAACATCAATTGAGCGTTGTCCTAATGATAATTATATACTAGCAGGCGATTTTAATTTGCCTTGCCTGTCGTGGAATGCTAATAGTTATTCATTATTAAAAAAGGGTGCAACTGAAGTCCAGGAAGCGGGCTTAGAACTAGTGCAAAACTTAAGCTATTATGGATTTAAACAATATAACTTTCTTAAAAATCACGCTGGGAATACATTAGATCTCGTTTTTTCAAATCTACCCGTAATTGTTAAACCAGAATCGATGCCACTCCTTAAAGAGGACTGTGCACACCCTTCATTTAGTTTTACCGTTTTAGACGTAAATATCATTCCTTTACGAGAAGCTCCTACGTTAATACGTAACTTTAAAAAAGCGAATTATGAAGATATTAATAAATACTTGCTACAACATGACTGGCACGCTCTCTTAAGTACAGGTACTATTGATGAAGCGACTGAAGTCATGTACAAAATTATTAATAGGTCTGTGGATTTGTATGTACCATATAGTCGTAAGTCTGGTAATCGCTGCTATCCCAAATGGTATTCGCCTGCATTAATACGTATAATTAAAGACAAGACAAAAGCTCATTCACGGTGGAAAAAATATGGGAATAGGTTGGATTACGATGAATTTTATTAAGATCAAGAGAACGGCGCGTACAAAAAGATTGCTTTAAGAACTTTACGTCGAATTGCGAAATTAACATTAAAAATAATCCGAAAACGTTTTGGACTTTTGTAAAAGCTACGAGGGGTGGTTCAGCTTATCCTAAGAATTTTAATTTGGAAGGTGTAGAATATACGGACGGTCAGGACATATGTAACGCATTTAGTAGGTTTTTTCAGAATGTATTTGGTAAGCCTTCTAAAAACTATCTACTCCCATCTGAGAACCCCTTATGTATTAATAACATTGTCTCTCGTGCTCAAACATCATTAATTACTACTAAAAAAATGCTAAAATCCTTAAACATAAATAAGGGAGCTGGCAGTGATGGCTTGTCTGCGGTATTTTGGTCACGATGTGCTAAATCACTAGCTCTCCCGTTAACTATACTTTTTAATCGTTCTCTTCGTGAGGGTATCGTCCCAAACGTATGGAAATGTGCTCATATAGTACCTGTACATAAAAAGGGATCGCGTATGGATATTAAAAACTACAGAGAAATTTCGATTTTGAATACTGCAGCAAAATTACTCGAAAAAATCGTGTATAATTCTATCTATGGTACGCTGTCTCAATCGATTCCCTTAGAGCAGCATGGTTTTATGGTAGGACGTTCCACTACTACTAATTTAGCATGTTTTTCAAGCTTTGTTTTAGAAAAAATGGACAGGGGGGGACAGGTTGACGTGATCTACACTGATTTTGAGAAGGCTTTTGATCGTGTGGATCACGTGATCCTGTTACATAAATTACAAATTCTGGGTATCCACGGGGACTTACTTCGGTGGGTAAAGTCATATTTGACTAATCGTTCTCAGGCGGTAGTCATGGCTGGATATCGCTCAAATTACGTCAAAATTCCAACAGGTGTTCCGCAGGGCTCACATTTAGGACCACTATTCTACAATGCATATTTGTTTGATATTGGTTCAAGTTTGAAGCATTGTAACTATCTTATGTACGCTGATGACAAAAAGATTTTTTATGTAATTAATACCATACAGGATTGTTTATCGTTGCAATGCGACCTTAATAATTTATGTAACTTTTATACAGATAATAATATAACAGTCAATGCTGGCAAGTGTGAATGCATCTCATTTACGCGGAAACAAAAGCCTATTCTATATAGCTATCATTTTAATGGCGAACAAATTAACAGGAAACAAAGTTTGAGAGATTTGGGGGTCTACTTTGATCAAAAAATGATACTATCAGATCATATAGAAAATATAGTAATGAAAGCATATAAAAACCTGGGATTTGTTCTTCGCGTGTGTAAACCGTTTACAAATATATCAGCTATTAAGTGTGTTTATTTTGCTTATGTACGGAGCATTTTAGAGTATGCTAGCCCTATATGGTCACCTCAATACCGCATTTATCTTAACCGCCTAGAACATATACAAAAAAAAATTCATAAAACATTTAAACTTTCGGTGTCGTAAATTTTGTGAGAGTTATGAAGATGGTTGCGCGGAACATGAAATGCTTTCGCTGGAGCAGAGACGTATTCTTTTGGATATGGGTCTGCTCTATGACATAATAAATAGTAAGCTTGATTGCCCACACCTAGTATCTAAAATCGGTTTTCGAGTTATATATGTGAATTGTTAAGTGTAAGTTAACTGCATCTCTTATAAGCTTTTTTTGTGTATCGGAATGTACTGATTGTGACTGTTGTTTTCTTTTTTGTCAACGATATCTCCACAATTTGTTAACTTTAGGGAAACCTGTTATTGGCTTGATTTTTTGTAATATGCTTTATGATATGAATAGTATATAAGAAGCTGTTGGTTTTCTGAATAAATAAATAAATAAATAAATAAATAGTATAATCTAGAATTGATAATTGAAAATCTATTTACATAAATTAAAAAAATATATATATATATATATATATATATATATAATTAGAGAATAAAGAAATCATTAAGGAACTATGTTAGGCGATTAAAAAAATCATCAGCAATTATATATTTAAATATTGATAAGTTACTCGAAAGAATGTCAATAGAAACATTAAAATCGGATTGTTTTACCTTTTTTTCAATGTTTTTTCTGCAATTCGATTTGTAAAACGAATTAAAACTCATCATCAGCCTGTTCATTGATGAATGGCGTCCCTGACGAGTACGGGTGAATTTTTCTATAAATGCAGTAAATGAAGATGGTCTTGCTGCTCTTGAAGGGGCATGAAAGTTTAATTTATTTAATAAGAAGGAACTGTCAATGACACCATTCACCAACTTGTGCAGAAACACAGATCGTAGAGACGTCTTTGATTCACAAGTGGTTTTTTCTCGAGAAAGAAATAGCCTGGCACTTATCCGTATTAAGGACCATGCCATTGCTTTGACACTATAATAGCAATTTGTTGTAAGTCGCCCTGCAAAAGTAAAGCATCAGCATTGGAACAGATTGGTCTAAATATCTTAAGATCGTTAGCAAATAAATAACAATTCGAATTGGTGAAACAGCTACTGATATCGTGAATGAATATGTTAAATAATAAATGTCTTAAATGGGAACTTTGAGGTACACCTGTACGAGCGGCAAATCGAAAAGAAGCAACAGTCGATGTTCTGTTTGTGAGGTATGATTGGAACCAAGCCAACAGTGGTCCCTCTATGCCAGTGTTTTTTAGTTTATTCGTTAAAACGACATGATCAACCTTGTCGAAGGCCTTACTGAGGTCAGTGTATATTGCATCCACGGATTTGCCATCATCAAGATCCTCAGTAATGTCTTCAACAAAGGAAACAAGATTCATGGTTGTTGAACGAGCCTTCACAAATCCGTGTTGCTCCCCTGCTACATGATGCTTGAAATGCCATGTGATAATAGGGCGGATGAGTAATTCAAAGGCCTTAGCGAAAACTAAAATGATAGAGATGGGTCTGTAAATTTTGACCTCCTCTCTATCCCCGCTCTTCGACTGCTGCTTTTCGAGTTATATGTAATAATGCGTTTTTACTTGACGCTTTTTTCGTCGACCTACGTTGTATTATACCGCATAACTTTCTACTAGATATACCGATTTGGATAATTCTTTTTTTGTTGGAAAGGGGATATCCCTAGTTTGGTACAATGATAAGGAAACTAGGATCTGATGATGGGATCCCAGGGAAATTGAGGGAAACTCTCGAAAATCCGCAATAACTTTTTACTGGGTGTACCGATTTTGATAATTTTTAATTTAATCGAAACATATAAATTTTATCGAGATCTGATAACTACTTTTTGAGTAATCTTTGATAACGCGTTGTTACTTGACTATTTTTTCGTCGATCTACGTTGTATTACTTGTCGATGTAATTGAAGTCGGTTTTTTTTTCGTTTGTCTGCAAACACAATTATGTTTATAACGATAGCAGTGTAGCTGAGTTTGATTAAATAAGATAGGTTGCAAAACAGAGCTTTGCGAATAATTGGTGGATACATTAGGAGTACACCGTCTCACGTAATGGAATCAGATTTGTGTATAAAACCTCTTTGTTTCAGAAGATTTTATTAAGCTGAAACGACTAAACGGCACAAATAATCACGTCACTAATTCCAAATTACATCGTTGTGCCGTTTGCAGTCGAAACACTTGGACCTTGGTGTAGCAGTGCTAAAAAAAATTAAATGACTTAACTCCTCGCCTTATTGGCTCCACTGGTGACAAGAGGGCTGGTGCATTTTTTGCCCAGAGAATCGGCATAGTGATTCAACGGGGAAATGCTGCCAGCATTCTTGGCACAATTTCACGCGGACATGATTTATACCAAAACTATCTGTAAATATTTAGTTCTTAAGAGCCATTTCACAATTTTACGCTCTGCAAGTTTAGGTAAATTTGGTCGCATCGCGCGAGTCGTACGAGCCGCGCGATCTTTGTGCTAGTACGTATAGTGTGACAACCAAAAGACCATCGTGATCATTTTCTGATGTATAATAAAAATTATAACTATGGTATAAAATGTTTTTTACATAATTAATTTGTTAAAAATTTCAAGTATGTTATATAACAACAGTCAATAAATTTAAAATAAAATTAAAAAAATCAATTTTATGAAACAATTTTTTTAAATTGATTTAGTTTTCTCAGTTTACGAATGAATCTTATATTTACGATATGAATAAAAAAGCATTTAATGACATCGACACCGACAAACATATTAATTAACAAATAACAAGACAAACAGATTGAAATGCCTATTTGTATTGATAATGTGAGAAAAGAAAATTAAATTATACATTTGTTTACAGAAATTATCATTATATTATTTTACAGTCATTTTCGTAATATGTTTATTTTATTTATATTTTATTATGAAAATATCAAATGCGTTTTATCCGCTATAACAACAGGCGCTTGGCGCGTGTGAGCGAAAGAGACGGCTGCGCAGAATTTGGCGTGGACCTTACCTCTAAGAGCGCTAGCGCTCGACTGATTTACCGGGCTTGATGCGTAGCAATATATACTATCTTTTTATTATTTAATATAAAATGTATTAAAAATAATTACATCTTTTAATTATTTTTTTTGTATTCCTTAATGATGTAAGTTTACTTTGATGAAGATAGTTCGTTAAAATTTCTTAGTTTTCTAAGAGAAATATCGCTTTTAAAATTGTACTTATTTGGAAAATATTCGTAACTTTAAATTTTTTTTTCGTTTAATAGAGATACAAATGGAATAAAAATCTATGATAGTGGACAACAAAATTATATTCCACATATTATGATATTTTTTTAAAATGGTTTCAACGTAGAGGTTATTGAAAAGTAGGACTTCAAAGTATACATTGCGACCGTTTACCCAGGGAGGAGGCTGATGAAAAGGTTAATAATTTTATACACATAATATAAATCAAAATTCTGATCGGAATATGGACTACAACAAAGGTTGCTCTATTATATTTCAAGAATATAAATTACATTATTGCATCCATCACTGAGATTAACGACGTCAAAATATTACAATTTCGCGAATTGTTACCGATTTTTGTGAAATGGCTCTTAAGTTGTGATTTGTAAATATGTATAATATTTAATAAACTATTGTTATCATTTAGCGGGTAATTTTTTATTGAAATCGATATCTATAACCCATACAAATATTAGACAAATTTATATCTCCAAATTTAGTTATTTCGTGGAAAAGAAAGCGTAAGCCGTCGTTAATAGAGGTCTACGATATTCTAAAAAAATGTTGAAGTCAATAAAAGTAAATCTTTGGATTTCTTCTCACTTGACACGTGGCCGAACAATATTCAAATAGCAAATTCAATTAAAATAGATATAATGAATATTAATAAACCTAAAAGAAACTATAGTACATCATATTTAAACAATCACTGTAAGAACTTATTTAACGAACAGTATAACGGATTTTACAACATTTTTACTGACGGTTCTAAGGATGGCCTACACATAGGTGCAGGTTTTTTTGATGCCGAATCTTTAGCTTCAATTTACTTTAAAATTTGTACTAATATTTCTCTCATTCACCCTGAGTTATTGGCTGTTTCTGAAGCGTTATCATATGTATTATCCATTGATTAAGACAAATTTGTTTTTTTCTCAGACTAAGTGCGCTCTTCAACATGTAGCTCGATGTACATCTAACGCTAGAAGTACTCCCATAGCATACAGAATTTTAAAACAAATATGTAGTTTGAGAGAACAGTGTAAAACAGTTTTATTGCAGTGGATTCCAATCTCATATTGATCGATTAGGTAACGATATAGCGGATACTCTAGCGAAGTATGGAGCTTGCGATGGTATAGAAATGATTATTAAGCCTATTTTTTCCGAGTGTTTACGTATAGTTAAAAATAAATGCATTGGTGGAATTGTGGAGAGAATATTTTGATAAAAGGTCGAAAGAAAAAGCATCTGGTACCTGACCATACAACCTTACCCGCCCAATGTACCTTGGAGACACAGTGTTATTGAATAGAAAAGACGTTGTCACAGCTTTACGGTTGCGGTCTGGACATATTCCATTCAATAAATTTGGCCATTTGATGGGTATAACTCCAAACCCTAATTGTTCAGTTTGTAGAGTAGTAGAGGATGCCAATCATATATTAATGGAATGTGTTAAGAACGAAACCAGAAGACGCAAATTTTTTCCTAATAAACTGTTTTATACGAATGTTGGAGAATGTACAACAAACTGGATTATTTTGACAGAACCAGAATCTATTTCGGCAAAAAAATTGTAGAAATTGGTCGATGAAGTTCAATTGATAGTGTCTTAAGGTGTTATCATGTAATTTTATTAACATATATGTATAATAACAGAGCGAAATAGTCAGTAGTAGTAGAAAAAAAGAAGTTATCACTTTAAAAAAAAGTCGCTTAAGTACATCCTTCTTTACCTTCTATTCTTTTATGTGGCACAAGGCACAAAAACGTTCTGTGTGGTAGAAAATGAATAAAAAAATAATAAAACAAAACGATAATATCTGTTTATTTAAACTTGAATATCTTTGAATGGTACACATCGCACAATGCAGTCACTCGGTGACAAAAAAAAAATACACGTATCACAAAAAAAAAAAACAATAAATATTCGTTAAAATGCAATAACCAAAGATTTAACATAAAAAAAAAACTAAGAAAAATTTATTCATACGACAATTCTCTAAGAGTTGTCAACCAGGCTGTGAAGACAATTCACTTATTCTTACAACTAATATATTCATTTAATTATCTTACAAACAGTTCGACAGTGTTCGTTTAAAGGTAAAAATACAGCTGTCTATGTTTAATTAATTCACTACAAGACTCATTTTGTTTCGACCTGGTCGTAGCTGGTGTAAAGCTTTACTTCTTGGCAAAGTCTTCACCGGTCTTGATGTTCTTCTGGAGTTCAGGGATGGCTGCCTTGAGGAGTTTCTTCTCGTAGTCGTTGAGTTGACCGAAGCCGAGGTTCTTTTCAACTCCGTTCTTGCCGAGTACGACAGGGTTTGCGAAGTATGTGGCCTCGGTCAGGTCTGATTTGATATACGCGCACTCCACCACGTTGGATTCACCCTGGTGAGAGAATAAAGGAATTCATCATAAGTGAGAGTTATCAAGAAAAAGTCAGATATTGTGTCAGATCATGTGTCAGAATTAAGATAAATTTTAATGAAGTAAGCTGGCTTACTTCAACTGGTCAATTTAATTTCCTGCTCAAAATATGGAGCAGCCCGACTGGGGTAGTACCTCGACCTTACAGAAGATCACAGCTAAATAATACTGTTTTCAAGCAGTATTGTGTTCCTGTTGGTGAGTAAGGTGACCAGAGCTCCTGGGGGGATTGGGGATTGGGTCGGCAACGCGCTTGCGATGCTTCTGGTGTTGCAGGCGTCTATAAGCTACGGTAATCGCCTACCATCAGGTGAGCCGTACGCTTGTTTGGCGAACTAGTGACATAAAAAAAAACCCAAGGCGTTCTAATTTACTTTCAATAAATTGGTCAAGAGGAGTGGCTAAGATAAATGACAGTGATGACTAGTTATTTTCTTAACATGAATATACTATAGTGATATGATAAACACTTATGTGGTCCTTACATTGAGTCCTCTAAGTACAGATCCAGTAAGCCTTGCTCCGGCGTAAGCCATCGAAAGTGTGGCAGAACCACCACCGGCCTTGGCTTTTACTACCTGTAAAAAATAAAAATGATACATGTTTTTATCACATAATTTTGTAAAGACAAACATTTCTAACTCTTTATATTACTATAATATATGTGTTTTCATTTTAACTACATTATATAAAATATTCTCGTAATTTGATGTATTTGAGAACTGTTGCAATTATTTAGTTGTACTGGTTGATGACGATTCATTGGCTAAAGCAGCCCTCGCTATACGCCTACACTTAATGCGGTTTTCAGCGTCTCGAGAACTCTGGACTATGGAGGTCTGTGTCACAGCTTGATTGTTTTAATACACTTTCTGAATGGTTTTAAAGGAATCTATTTCCTTCAGAAAAATGAGAGTAGGTCATGTACAGACTGTTAAAGACGGTGATATATGATAAATTAGTCTACAAACTATAAGTGTAATGAGAAATCCTTACCTCAGTACCAGCTTCCTGGATTCTCTGGGTAAGAGCATCAATCTTGGCCTGGTCGGTCAACTTGACGGCAGGTTTGCTCTGGCTCAGCAGGGGAATGATGGTTACTCCGGAGTGACCACCGATGACTGGGATGGATACTGTCTGAGGGTCGACTCCGTTGATCTCACCGATGAAGGCAGCAGCACGGACCACGTCTAGTGTGGTTACACCGAGGATTCTGTTGGCGTCGTACACACCAGCCTAGAAAAAATTATGTATTTTACTTAAGTTTCCTTAATATAATATTTATCTTTTTATGTTTTATGAGACATGACATGAAACATTACAAACAAGCTGTATATTTTATTGACAAATACATATAACCATATAATTATAATTTTATTTACGTGCAATTAATATACTTTACATAACATAACATATGGCAAGTTATTGCTATAATTAAGACATAATTACATTTTATACAAATACTAGCTTTGCCCGTGACTTCGTCCGCGTGGAATTTAACAAAAAGGTTTTTGTTCAGTTCTCAGAGTTATAAAATAAATAAATTTCTAAAATAAAAGTAGCCTCAATTACTTCTTACTACACCAGTGAAAATGCTGTCTAAATCGGTCCAGCCGTTTCAGAGATTAGACGGAACAAACAGACAGACAAAAATTGTAAAAATTTTTATTTTTGTATATGTACCGTGTATACGTGTGCGGTTATTTTAATATTACAAACAGACACTCCCATTTTATTTATTTTACATTACACAGATATGTAACTATTTATTAAATGTAATGTTATCATGTTTTTATCCAGTACAGTTTATACTGAATCTGTTGGATATTTAAATTTACTTTTTTTACGATTTCTGAAATTGTATATTGAGACAAGAGGTTCTAAGAGCCTAATTTTCATGATAAAGCCAATCAGTCCCTTATGTGTTAGATACACTTAATCCAAACCTGTGAAAAAACCCCTAAATGACTTATAGTAAAGCAACTTGTTACAACGTAATTCTGTCATCATCATCACATCACATCAGAATCCACTGCTGGACATAGGCCTCCACAAGTTCGCGCCAAAAATGGAGTGAACTCATAAGTTTTGCCCATAGTCACCACGCTGGGCAGGCCGCAGGGGCAGGGCAGGTTGGTGGCCGCTTCGTCGCACCGAAGACGCTGCTGCCAATCTTCGGCCTGTGTATTTCAAAGCCAGCAGTTACCAGCAGCCCGCCATCGGTCGGCTTTTTAAGTTCCAAGGTGGTAGTGAAACTGTGTTATCCCTTACTCGCCTCGTACGACACTCACGGGAAGAGGAACCTAATTCTATGTTGGCAATGTATTCATTTGTTACCGTATTGTACTGGCAATCATGTTATTACTATAACAATAAATTATTACTATTTATTCAAACCTATATTAATTTCTTGACAATAGCAGATCTATTCTACATACCTTCTTCAAGACCTCAGAGGCGATTGGCACCATGGAGTTCACGGGGTTTGTTATGATGGCCAGAATAGCTTTGGGTGAGTTCTTAGCGACGCTAGCGGCAAGATCGCGTACGATGGATGCGTTGGTGTTGAACAGGTCATCACGAGTCATACCGGGTTTACGGGGGACGCCCGCTGGGATAACTACTACATCGGCACCTGATAATTAAGATAAGCTAATGTCAATGTTACTTAGAAAGTTGGCTTCGAACTTTTAAATCACCCTTGGGATATCTTCTTTCCAACAAAAATAGAATTAGCAAAATCGGTCCATAAACGACGAAGATATTCGCGAACATATATATATACATACATATACGGTCAAATTGAGAAACCTCCTCCTTTTTGAAGTCGGTTAAAAACATTAAATTTAAATTTATGTCTTTATTATTTATTTATTTATACTTTATTGTTCACCACAAATAAATTTTAAACATTAAACACATTTAAAACATTTACAGACTGTGAAGTACAATGGGCGGACTTATGGCTATTTAGCCATTTCTTCCAGACAACCCAATTAAAGGAGGGATAAATTTAATATAATCTCGAGACAGGGTAGGTCGTGCAGTTACGTGATAAACTTACATGCCCATACATACATACACAATACATAACATTATTATAAACTAATTAAAAAATAATAATCATTATTATTTATAACCTTTAGTAATTGATTGAGTTATGGTTGAATGAGATTTTTCTTTAATCTTGTCACATTATTGAAGCATGCACACGCATGCTTATACCTATAAGTATTTTATCAGATAAAACAACATTTCGTCTCATACTAAAATATAAAACTTTCCCTCCATTACTCAACAAATTTACTAAGGACTAGCGCCCCGGCTTCGCACGGGTGCAATGCTGATACTAAATATACTACAGAATTTCTTTATTTATAGTATGAAGCTAGCTTATAGCATGGTTATTAACATAATAACAACATTCAAATATGCGTCGTTAGATGATTACACGTTGTTACAGAGTGCGTTGAAGAAATAAAGGTTCACTGCTCGTTCCCCGTAGGTGATAGCGTGATAATTTGTAGCCTATATGTTGACCCGACTTCTTAATAATATTCGTGCCAAATTTGAAGCACTTTCCATGCAGTACTTTTTGAGTTTATCCCGGACATACATACAGACAAACAGACAAAAATTCTAAAAACTATATTTTTGGCTTCGGTATCGATTGTAGATCACAACCCAAGTATTCTTTTAAAAAAATATTCAATGTACAGTTTTGACTTTCCTACCATTTTATTATATGTATAGATATTAAAGATTAATTCATCATGGAATAATTTAGAAGTTAATGTACTTGCCACCTTACAAACTTAAAGCTAATATATATATCAAATTAATGTATAAGATATATATTTCTTGGCACCTATTACTATATAATAAATAATTAATCGAAGGGAATGGTGCTGATAGCCGAGATACAGGCTATGCCTAGTTCGGTTACAGATGCTAATCTCATTACTTCTGATATAGTTGCCACATTATCATTATTATATAGTTCTAAGTTTGTGAAATAAAGATATTATTATTATTAATAATAACTAGCTGACCCCGCAAACGTTGTTTTGCTATATATGTTATTAACACCCTTAATCCCCCCCCACTTATAACTTGGGGGTATGAAAAATAGATGTTGGCCGATTCTCAGACCTACCCGATATGCCCACAAAATTTTATTAAAATCGGTCGAGCCATTTCAGAGGAGTTCAATGTTTAACACAATGACACGAGAATTTTATATATTAGATAGATAGAAGATTAAAGATTCCTTTCCCATTGCAAAAGTGTAGGGGAGTAATGTACAGACATATTTTTAAAATCACTTGATATTCAGATTTCTTTACTGAGAAGCATATTATTAATTTTTAAACAAATTATTTTGATCTGCATGCTTTATCTGCACTGAATATTTTGTTGATTGATTGAATGGTTGTATGGCTTTCAGTTGTACCAGTTGGGCACGGTTGATTCTGCCAATGTCACGTAGAGTGAATATTGTGTAATATGTTTAATAGGGTTGTTATGGAACTCAACAACCAAAACTAATATAATATTAACAAGGTTACTGAAATTCATATAGAAAATGTCATGACTAACATCCCTGGTGTTAAGCACTGGTATATCGATATTTCATAAAATTTCAAACAATGGTACATTAAGATTTGATGTAAAGAAATAATTTAATATTTTTTTAATGACTTTAATGCAAGCATATGTGTAGATACTTGTATATTGACACGTTGGCGCAACAGTCACAGCTCTGGTTTGTGGCTGTTGCAAGTTCGGTCCTCGCACATGACAAACATTTGTATTGGTCATACAGATTTTTGCCGTGGTCTGGCTGTTTGTGCAGTTCTTGTGGGTCTCCCCACCGTGCCTCGGAGCACAAATTAAGCCGTCGGTCCCGGTTGTTGTCATGTACACCTGATAGCGATTGTTACTCATAGTAGGGAATATATCCGCCAACCCACATTGGAGCAGCGTGGTGGATTTAGCTTTGATCCTTATCCTCCATGGGGAAAGAGGCCTATGCCCAAGAGTGGAATGTAACAGGCTAAAGCATATATTATATACTACCCCCATATAAGTGATACCAGGTTTAATACAACACAATAGTGTGTGTATATTTTTAAATGTTAACTGAGGTAGGACACAGCAGAAATTATCCTGCACAAAATCTGCAGCAGCCTTATTGGGGAAGTATCTCAACTTTGTAAGGACAAAATATCAGCTAAATAATACTACTTTCAAGCAGTGTTGTGTTCCTGTGGTAAGGTGACCAGAGCTTTTGGGGAGATTGTGGATGGGTTCAGTTACGCCCTTGATTCGTACCATATTATGATTGAAATATTTATAGTCATTAAGCTTAGATAATATGAATACATATATAATAATACTAGAATATTCTCTAATAAGAAATTCATTGCTTATTTTACAAGTCTCTCGATCAAGACTGAATAACAAGACCTTTAGAAGAGCGGGCAGTGTTTGAATTCTACTTATAATGCTAAAACTAAACTACACATACTAAAAGTTATTCAAATGACATTTAAATATCTGTTCACATTAAGTATTGAAAAATATTTGAATTATAATTTCGGCAAAATCCACTTCTGTTTCAGGAAATACTTTAATTTAATACTTCATTATAGAAATGACAGCAGAATTACAGTAATCTTTTATAGATATGTTGGTTATCTTGCACTTGACCTTGTTAGATGTCTACACTCAAAATATAGGTTATGTTTTATTATGTAACACTATTAGCGCGAATAATACACTATATAATGAATGAATATCGTAATTATTACCTTTGATGGCATCAGCGAGCTGGTCGGGACCCTGGTGGCCGGTGACCTTGGCCGGGGTGTCCATGTGAGAGAGGTCGACCGCCACTCCGGGGGTTACTGGGGCGATATCGTACAAAGCCAGCTTGGTTACAAGCTTATTTTGCTTCAACAATAAGGCCAAGGGCTGGCCGATGCCACCAGCGGCACCAGCAACCACCACTTTGAAGTTTTTCTACAAAACATTTTAAAATCACACGTATTAAGTCCATTTAACGCTGGAATAGATACAGTTAAATTAAAATTGAATTATTATTTTTATTTAATTGAAGGTTTTACCTGTGATGTAGTGGAAAAGTTTTTAATTCCATTTTGAGCAGCCACGGAGGCAACTGGTTTGATTGCGCGGGACAACATGTTTACGCGTTAAATATAATGGAGTTTTATTTAAATTGAACAATTCTGTAATTATGCGACGAACCCCTCGACCCGGCCGACCTTTGTGACTTCTCGGAGATAACTAGTGATGTAATTGCACGCAAATTGTACGTCACTAGTCGTGTGTACGATATCGCTAAAATAATAGTTATCTGACATTTTAGATTAAGATTAGCATTTATTATAATTTGTTTTTATATTATTTTAGAATAAGTAAATAAACGGGGTGTATAAATCGTAATGTAACATTTGTTAATGCAGAGATTAACTTCAATTGGGTAATTAATGGAAGATAGGTATTAGATAGAAATGGAAAACAAAAGATTAACGATACAAATTAACGAATTGGCGACTATTCGTTGATTTACTAGCTGTGCCCGCGACTTCGCCCGCGTGGAATATAACAAAAAAGTTATTGTTCAGTTCGCCGAGTTATACATTAAATAAATTTATAAAAAATTTATAAAATAACAATAGCCTTAGTTAGGTACTTCTTGCTACATCAAGTATCTGCCAGTGAAGGTCCTGTCGAAATCGGTCCAGCCGTTTCAGAGATTAGCTGGAACAAACAGACAGACAAAAATTGTAAAAAAATTTATTTTGAGACTGGCTTATTACTATATTTTAGTTAATAGAAAAGACCCAAAAGCATTTTTTTTTTCATATTAGCTTATAACTCGATATACTATCTAGCTAAATAAATTTTTTAATACGAAACAAGAATTTTGATTTTTACTCTTATTCAAACAAGTTATAGCTGTTGATGATCTTCTAATTTTGAAAATTCGCAAATAGTTATTTTAAATTCTTATTAGTTATTCGCTTAATTGTTGAACGAAATTAAACCGTCAAAGTCAGAATTCTGTCATAAAATATTTATTGATATTTTTAGTCAATTCTCAATTTCTATTTTTCTTTATTTCACGAGAATTGAAATAATATCCAAGGGAAATTAATATAATGCGTTAGAGTAGCTAACTAATTTTTGACTTGATCTCATTGCGACAGTTTTAAGTATTTGATGCGTATATATTTGATCTAATTAGAAGTTCTCGATTAATATATAAAAATGAATGTAATTCAGGCAGTTAAAATGTATATAACAAAAATGACCGAAGAAAGTGGACCAGGAATGAAAGTGATTTTAATGGATAAAGATACCGTAAGTCTTGAATATTGGAAGGATAGCGTAAATTAATGATTAGCTTACTATTATGTTGTGGGCGTATTTTTGTTAAATTAGTGGTTGCTCAAAGTTATGTAAATTGTAAAATGTTTAACACAGTTCCACTACTATCTTGTAACTTAAAAAGCCGACTGATGGCGGGATAACCATCCAACTGCTGGCTTTGAAATACACAGGCCGAAGACGGGAAGCAGCGTCTTCAGTGCTACAAAACCAGTCCTGCGGTCACCAACCCGCCTGCCCAGCGTGGTGACTATGGGCAAAACACATGAGTTCACGCCATTTTTAGCGTCAACTTCTGGAGGCCTATGTCCAGTAGTGGACTGCGAAAGGCTGCTGTGATGATGATGATGTGATGAAAGTTTCTTTTTTTTTTGTTACTAGGTCGGCAAACAAGCGTACGGCTCTCCTGATGGTAAGCGATTACCGTAGCTTATAAACACCTGCAACACCAGAAGCATCGCAAGTGCGTTGCCGACCCAATCCCCAATCCCCCCAGGAGCTCTGGTCACCTTACTCACCAACAGGAACACAATACTGCTTGAAAACAGTATTATTTAGCTGTGATCTTCTGTAAGGTCGAGGTACTAACCCAGTCGGGCTGCTCCATATTTTGAGCAGGACATTCCTGCTGTGCCCTACCTCAGTTAAGTTCCTACAGGTATTACTGTCTGAATTTTATAAATTGTATTCTGAAAGACTATAATTACTGTCAAAAAAAGAGTAAGACTTATATTAATAAGCCTGTCACCAACTGGCACCTTCGAATTTCCGAACATTCTGATAGCTACTAAAGTTATTACTTTATTTATATGTAAATACTTAAATATTTGTTATTATATTATTTTGTTCTTTTTCAGACCAGTATCGTAAGCATGGTGTTCAGTCAGTCGGAGATATTACAAAAGGAAGTGTATTTGTTTGAAAGAATCGACAGTCACGCAAAATGGGATAACATGAAGCATATGAAGTGCATTGTGTTCTTGAGGCCGACTTCAGAAAACATTGCCTTGCTGTCACGAGAGCTACGATGTCCAAAATACGGGGTTTATTTTATATGTTAGTGGTTATATTAAGTTTATATCATTATAAGAGTGTTGGAAGGCAGACCCTGGTAAAATATAGCTGGGTATAATAAGGCCAAGCAGAATATTCAAGTTTTTTAATTTAATAAGTAAAGTTATGTAAATTAAAAGTTGTGTGATAATTTTTTTTTTCATGTCTGTACACACATAGACAAATAACACTTAATTCTTCCTCAGACATTTTTACAATATAATTTTGTCTGTTTCATTTTTCCTGTTAAAATATGGCCTATGTCATTTAGTGATAATTGAAGTGAAATACAAAAATTTACATCTTTCATCTTTATAATATCATATGTATGTAAAATTTAGTTTCAACTTGTGATATCTATAAATTAATACGTAAAGCATAAATTTTGTACTCCTTTTTACAAAAATTGCGCTAAAGGAGGAGTATTAAATTCCATACACTTAAAGTTTATATAGAGAAGGAGTGCAGAATGCTAATATATTTTTTAAATTATGCATAAAAATATATTAAATCAATTAAAAAAAAAAAAAACATTACACACTACCATGTATTTGACACAAAGTCTCACTCTCACAGTCAGTATATTATACTCTTTTGTTGATTGTCAAAGTCTGTAGTCAAATTGAAAAATTTAAAAAAAGGTTCTTATTTACATTATTTTTTCGACCCACTGGGCGACCACTAGTATAATATAAGTATGTTTTCTTTAGATTTCAGTAATGTAGTGTCAAAAGCCGATATCAAGACATTAGCAGAGTGCGATGAGCAGGAGGCCGTGCGGGAGGTTCAAGAGGTGTTTGCTGACTACCTCGCTGTGGATCGTCACCTGTTCTCCTTTAACATTGTCGGCTGTTTGCATGGTATTTATTGGATATGACAATCATTATTAACTATTAATAGGGCTTTCTTGATACAATAAAGTATTATTCTAAATAACTTTATATTTAAAAAAAAAATGTTTTTTTCAAATGTACTGAACATCATGCAAAAAATGTGCTGATTTTATGAAATTTATCTCAAAGAGAATGAAAATGATATTAAATAATCTACACAATATGCTGGAAGACATTCATTTAATTATTCTGGTAGGCATATAATATAACTGGTAACTGGCTGTATCCAACGACATCTATTTGAGATCTATTATCTATTGATTTATTTGTTACTATTTCCTCTTGTAGATTATTCCAAATAACCGCTCTGTTACTAAATAACTGTTTGCTCGAAAATGAAAAAAAAAAAAGAAAATTATATACTATAGCAAAAAATAGTCAAGTAAATACGTGTTATCAAAGATTATTCAAAAAGTAGTCATCAGATCTCGATTAAATTTAAATGCGACCATAAGACTAGCAACAGCTATTGATCAAAAGAAGAATAATTGAAATTGAGCCACCCAGTAAGTTCTGAGGTAACATACATATTAAAAAAAAAACAGTTGAAATGAGAACCTCCACCTTTTTTGAAGTAGTTTAAAACGTGTTAATGCAGATTATTATTTGAACTTGTTTTTATTAAGGCAGTAACTTCATAAATGTGGATTCGCACTATGTATAAGCATTCTGTCCTAAGTCCTGTACATCATAAGGGCCAGTCAATATTTTGTACATTTCGATCGAGTACCCTCTCTCTTCGATTTTTTAGCCTAGTGAAGCCAAGAATCCTTAACCTTTACTCATATTGAACTCTCGAAATTTAGAAAATAATTTTTCCACGACACAGTAAAGCAGCTTTAGAATATTTAAGATATCTTTTCCCAGCTGTGAGCTATTAACAATCATTTAAAGTTCACCAATGTAACAGGTCGTAATTGGAACCAACAGCACTTACAGCGCTGTTCTCAAGGCTTGTTAGCCCTATTGCTGTCCCTGAAGCGAAGACCGGTGATCCGGTATGAGGCGGGGTCGGAAGCTTGTTCAAGATTAGCCGAACGTGTGAAGGAACTCATGCGTCGGGAGGCTGTGTTGATGGATAACAACATACCTTTCAACGGAGATCTGCCACCACCTCAGTTGCTTATTCTGGATAGACGTGACGACCCCGTCACACCGTTGTTGACTCAAGTGGGTGTGAATGCATTTTGCTTGTTTAATTTTGGTTTTACAGATTACTTGCTTTGAAACGTATTTTTTTTTTTTTATTAAAATTATTACTCTTGTGGAATGATGATTTTTAAGTATAATATTTTTGGCTAAAATTCTTGAACAGATTGTAATCGGAATAGGAGAGAAAGTTTTTCTACATGCTAGTCCAATTCTGTAACTATGCCTATTTAATTACAAAGGGCAACTTGTAAAAATTATCCCTAAATTGTACAGGCGTATATAAACAACAAATGTTACAGATCCCAGATCACTTTACAATATGAATTCTGAAAGTATATAGTACTTTGTACAATGAATAACTATGAAGTTTGCTTACAGTGGACTTACCAGGCGATGGTTCACGAGCTTCTGACAATCAACAACAACCGCGTGAGCCTGGCCGACGTGCCCGACGTGCCCAAGGATTTCCGGGAGGTTGTTCTGGCTCCCGAGCAGGATGAGTTCTACGCCAAGGTATGTACCGGCTAGTTAAGATTGGGCAAGTGAGGTAAAATCTGAAGCCCGACTGGGGATGAACCTCAGCTTTATAGAAGATCACAGATATATGATACTGCCCTCTAGTAGACTTTTGATCCAGTGGTGAGGAATGTAGTCAGAGCTTCTTGGGGCACTTGGTGACTGAACCGTTACGGTTCTCCAAAATGTACGTGTCTTAGAAGTAAAATAAGAAACATGGAGATTTCGTCCGTTATCGCGCTAGTCGAAAGTTCACATGGGATTTAACCCCTATTTTACATAAGAGTATTCTTTTTTATCCCCGCCCTTAAATTAAGGAAATAGTAACTATGATAACCCCCAGCTTTTTTTTACATTTTCCTTCTAGAACTTATATTCCAACTTCGGCGAGATCGGACAAACTATAAAGTCCCTGATGGACGAGTTCCAGAAGAAGGCTAAGAGTCACCAGAAGGTCGAGAGTATTGCTGATATGAAGAACTTTGTTGAAACATACCCATTATTCAAGGTAAGATGTGTAATTCCATTTATGGAACTCAATAAACAAAGTTTAGCATTACCATAATTATAGTGATTTCAAATGTTGCTTGTAGTCGATAAACTCAGTATCTGCTGAACTGATTTTCTTATTTTAATTCACTGCTATGAACTACATCACGTAGATTATGATGTTATTATTATTCTGCAGTTTGTAGTATAAAAAAACTAGCCACACATGCCTCTTCATTTAATTCTTGACTAAAATTTTGCGTGTTGAAAATATACAAAAGATAAATTCTAGGCACACTTTAGGTACTCAAGGTAATAAGGTAACAAGTTAAGTGATATATGTATACTATTCGCTAGAGAGCGAAAGTAACCGACATAGTCCACAGGATTAGCAAGTTGAAGTCGCAGTGGACTGGTCACGTGTGTCGCAGGACTGATGGCCTCTGAGGCAGACGTGTCGCGTGTTGGCTAACGCAGTGTGGGACGTCCTCCGCCAACCTGGGGACCTACATTCAGTAGTGGACTGTGATAACCTGATGTGATAATAATCTGTAGTTTTTTATAACTTTTCGTAGATCAAATGTTCCCAAAATATAAATATGTTGTGTGATAGAAAATGTCGGGCACGGTGACGAAACACGTGACGGTGGTGGGCGAGCTGTCGGCGCGGGTGGCGGCGCGCCAGCTGCTGCGGGTGTCCGAGCTGGAGCAGGAGCTGGTGTGCCAGGCCGACCACGCGGGCCACCTGGCGGTGAGCGACCAGCTGGACTTATTGTAAAGTTTACTTTATCTCGCAATTGAGATGCTGAGTTATGAGATCTATGGTAATTTGGTTTGCTTTTGTCCTTGTTTTTATGAGGTTTGTAAGATTTTTTTCTATAATAAAGACTAACGAGTTGCGGCTGAACGAGCGTCGGCTCATCTGATGGTAAGCGATTACCGTAGCATATAGACGCTTGAAACACTAGAAGTATCTCAAGCGCGTCGCCGACCTTATCCCCAATCCCAGGAGCTCTAGCCATCTTACTCACTACAGGAACATAACTCTGCTCGAAAGCAGTATTATTTAGCCGTGATCTTCTGCAAAGTCGAGGTAGTCAGCTTCCCCCCTACCCCAGTAGCACTGCACTAGCGCGGTCGCTATTTGCTCACCATCGTCGCTCGACCGCCGCAGCGCCTGAAGGCGCTGGTGGGGTCGGAGAACATCCGCGCGGAGGAGCTGTGGCGGCTGGTGGCGCTGTACGCGCTGCGCTACGAGCGCCACGCGGCCAACGCGCTGCCGGCGCTGGTGGAGGCGCTGGCGGGGCGCCCGGCGGGGCGCCAGGCGGAGCGCCCGGGGCGCCAGGCGGAGCGCCCGGGGCGCCAGGACGCCGCGCGCGCCGCCGTGCTGGCGCTGGAGTACGGCGGCGCGCACGCGCGCCAGAGCGACCTGTTCGGCCTGCAGGACGCCGCCAAGATCACCAAGAGGCTCTTCAAGGTGGGCCGCTGCCCCACATTGCGACTTACTCTTGTATGCGATGCATGCATTCAGCCTGTGTCATCCCACTGCTGGGCATAAGCCTCTTTTTCCGCGTAGGAGAAGGATTGGAGCTTAATCCATCACACTGCTCCACTGCAGGTTGACGGATATGTTGCCTACTATGAGTAACAATCGCTATCAGGTATTTATGATAACGACCGGTACCGACGGCTTAGCGTGCTCTCCAAGGCACGGTGGGGAGACCTAATAGGACATACATCCAAACCGGAAAGAAGAATTTATACAAATACAAATATTGTTTTCTAATGTTACGCGAATTTTTCATTGAAATGAAACAACTTCTTAGGATTTTATCGCGGTTTATTAACTCTTTTAAATGTCCGACGTTGCGGATTCTTTACAGCAACCTCCCGTGACCAGGGTTGGCGAAAAAGTAGTCATTTCAACAAATACAAATATCCATCCCGAGTGAATTCGAACCCGCAAATCGTGTTTTAAGCGACTATTCGCACCACCACACCAGAGCGGCTGTTGATAATACAAATAGATATAAATATGTAAATTGGGTATTTTATTTTTTTATATTTAACAGTGTTTGTTTGTTCCATTATAACTACTATCTGGCCAAAATTTATAAACAAGAACTGTTATGAAGTCATAATTATTATTAAATGATTACTTTTTAAATAAGAAAGAAAAATAAATGTCATTCAAATATTATCGTAAACTAGAAACAACAATTTTCTTGAGTTTTTATTTAATTTATATTTCAAAATTTTCTTTAATAGTAATAATACTTTTTGAACGCACTAATTACAGGGTCTAAGCGGTGTTGAAAATATATACACACAACACACACCCCTCCTAAAGGATACCCTTGAAGACCTGATCAAGGGGAAACTTCGAGAGAACTTGTACCCCATAGTTGGGGGTGAAGATTTGTGTTCAGGAAGACGGCCTCAAGACATCATAGTGTTCATAGTTGGTGGTACCACATATGAGGAGTCTTTCTGTGTCCATCAAATAAATCAGGCGTACCCTGGAGTCAGGGTAGTTCTGGGTGGTACCACTATACATAATTCCGCCTCATTCATGGAGGAAATCAAGCACGCGATGCAAGGGGTTCATAGAACGCATACCAGGCATATTAGGAACATATAAATCTCTTAGTGATTTGTTTTCAAAATTATTGGTATAACTTTATAATTTGATTTATCGTTTGTATGATTTACAACACACAGATAACTTACTTTAAGGCCTGTTGCACTGGTTGCGGATACAATTGATCCCGGACATAAGTCACGAATAGATTTATAACAGCAGATGGTAGGTTGGGACATTTAGCTTAAATAAAGAAACTACAATTTTTACATTCACAAATGCGATAGAAATATCCCATTATTATAATGGAAAACAATGTTGAAAGAGAATAATATATCGTTATATTGTCTTGTCTGTCAAATAGTTTTAAACGTTTAACGGCTAGTGATGAAGCAAGCTCTTCCCATATCATATTCATTAAAAAAAATTATGCATCTGTTTCTGACTGAGTAAAGAGTATTAACACGTAAACCGCCGCCTTGATTTTTAAGTTTTACTGTTGTCTGTGGGCCATGGGGACACCATGTAGATGTCGAAACACAATTGTTCCGTTGGTGCCGCGAGGGACATCACAAGACCGCGAGCCGGAGTCAACTTAAAAAATATGTCAGATAGTATAATGAAAAACAAGTAAGTTCTTTAAGAATAGGTGTGGCAGTGCAATAAAAACTTATCATTTAACATTTGTAAATAAGCACATTAAAGCTGGCTACATTGACTAAACGAGTGAGGCCCCACCGGTGTCGAGTCAATGTAGCCAGAGCCCCCACTGGTGTCTCCCATGGCGTTCAACGTGTTAAATTATGTATTTCTTATTTTATATGTAAATACAATTCGGGATGCTATTATACTTAGCTTTAATTTTAAGAATATCCTTCCATTTTCTAACTTAATATTTAATTAACATATATTTCATACAATTATATTTCTTTATTTCACCATAATTATTATCATAATATATATATTTGATCGTTTTGTTATTGATAAGTTAATCCCTATGGAAAAAAGTTGAAGAGTTACTCGATCAGATCTCATAGACTCTCATAACCCTGTATGAGAATTTGGTCAACATTTGTCCATATTTTATGAGATTTCTTCCATAGGGATTAGATTCATTCTAGGGAACATTGTATATACATTCCAAAAAAATTCTTAGCAGTTTTTCTCGTATTGGAATAAGTTGCAAAATAATTTTCCTGTGAGTTTATCTCTATATCTTTTTATTTACTATGAATAGTTATTTATCCGTGGAGATTTTTGTGTTAATTAATTTATTAATTATTACTGTAATTTGATTAAAACTAATTTAAATTTGTAATAGAAATATAAATTATAAAATTAATAATTTATAATGTTTATTATAAATCATTGTGTAATTATTGGAAAATGTCTAAATTAAATTGGATTATATTTAGGGTGAAACTTTTTATTTACTCCAACAAATAGATTTTCTTTATTCATTGCTATACGAGCTTTTTGTATAGTTGGTAAAGGAAATAAAAGACCCAATTGTGTGTTTTTTGAACACGTTTTTTTATACTTTTTTTATTGAAAAATATCCGTTTGACACAGCTGTACGCGTCATTGAACATAGTAAAACGGTGCCTTGGCACTGTCTAGAGACGCCCGCGGGCGGAACAAGCTTTTTTTCACACATAACAAACAAAATCATTGTTCTTCGAAGCCAAGCTAATCATACATCTTACACATATCGAACTCCATATAAAACCTTCCTTACTTCAGTCTTAACGCACGCGGCTCTGGGGCCGACAAGCTGGTACCTTTCGAGTCGATAAGGCAACACTTTACAGATAGAATACAGCCACGCCGACTATACTTAGAATGCACAGTTGGGATATTTACACATGCAAATAAAAGTGCCATATTTCAGGTACATAACGTAAAAGAAGCTGATACATTTCGTCGGCAACGTATATTATTATATAAAATTAAAGTATTCGTTTCGTTTGTACGAAACGTGGGCCGCGTTCACGGTAGCCCGTTTTTTACTGCGACAGCGAAACGGTCAAGGCACGAAATTCTTTCTACAAATATGCCAATTACCGTCGCGAATTGTTGCGACGGATCTTGCAAAAATTGCTATGCTTGTTAATTTTCGAAAAAAATAAACAATTAGGCGCACTTGAAATATGTCATCTGATACATCAAAACTAAGAATCACCTTTTTTCTCGTTTTCTTAAACATTTGTTGTTAAAATTGTCATCTCAAAATGTTTTTCTCATTATTCGATAATGGAACGTAATTCTAATTACGTAATTTACAAGTCACGCGGCGTTGAATAGGCGTCTACTTATAACTTTTATCTTGTGAAATAAACGTGGGAAATATATAGATATACCTCTATACAAAGAATAAACTTTAGTACATTGTTTCGGTCAAAATCAGGTCTGTCAGTCTAAATTTCGGGGCTGGTAAAGTTACAAGCGGCCTACCGACGTTGGCCGGGGCGACGGGCTCACAGCATTGCGTCCCCGACAAAACACTATTATATTCTTAATACGTTATAAATACATATATATCAAAAACATTTTAAAAAATGGAACATACATTGAAATCGAGAAATAATTTAACAATTTTAGAAAAGTCTTGACATTTTTTTCGTTCGATGTGAACCCGCCTTTACATATAAAAAATTAGTCGTCGGTTACACAAAGTCAGATGCACAACCGTGTCCGAACCGGTGAATACACCTCCGCGGTTTGAAATATAATCATTATTCCAAAAAAAAAAAACATTCTCCAGTTTAAATTCTGATAGTACCACTATAGTATCTTATGTCTACCATAAAACAAGACCGGTTCGCAAACTAGTTTTGCGACACGTAATGTCGATATAATATATCATATTTACTTAGATGGCGTACAACAACAAACAGACGCACATAGAAATTTCTCTCACTCTCGTCACTAGCAACAAACATACGCGGTGGATCACGCACGCTTTAATAAAATTTAATAAAAAAAAAAAAAACAAAATGAAAAAAAAAAACAGTAATAAAATAGGTACGACCCTTACCACGTTTTCGATCCAACTTAAACCATGGTAGGGGTCTCGTAGGCCCTTCCGAATTTTTTTTTTGATATTTTTTGATATAATTTTCGTTTTATACTTCGCAAATTATACACGAATGGAACAGAAGCCATTTTGTGAAAGGACTTGTATGATTTTCCTTTTTCTATTTAAATATATAGATAGATATACATATTTTCCGTATATACATATGTACACTAACTTAAACACTATGGACTTAGGTAAGATCTATACAGATGTCGTCACGCGATTCTTATTATACTTGTATACGTCTATCATAGGTACATTCTAATTTATAGTAAACTCATTTGATGATACAAAATCGAATGTTTAAGAGTCCAATCGAGCGAGTAATCGAGTTACTTAGTATCAATGAGTATTGTTACGAATATAATCGCTCGTTGTGCTAACGATTGTAGGGTTGGGTCGCAGCGTCCGTAGGATGCTGCGAAAGCCTTAGAAGAAGCCTGGACAAAAACTTGAAATTTGTTCTAATATTATTTAGGAGATTTTTATAATATTAGTGTATAAATATCGACGTATATGCGCGTGCCGTAGACGTTATATGAATGTGAATGCGAGTCCACATTTGGCGCTACCCAGGGAGCACCGCGCGGAGGTCATGGACTAAGCCCCCCTTGATACAAACGAACAAACAGACATTCACAGACGAGCCTGGGCCGGTCGACTAAACGATCGAAAGCCGAGCCGAAATATATAAAAACGTTAAATAATTAATAACATAACGATCAAATTACATTTTCATACATTTCGACTCTTACGAACGAATCACTCAATATCTTCATGTAACCTCACAGAGGGGTATCTTTAGGCACCCAGGCGTGGTTCGAGGGTTAAAGAAATCGTTACCTACGTTTACATAATTACATTACGTGGACCTAGCCACTAAATTATTAATATTTTTGGAATACAGTGACGCGCAATTCATTTGAAAATACAGATATTTTAAAAATAATATAATCCTTTTAATTCCTTGTTTTTATGGTACGCACGTCACTGTCTATTTACATCTATCCCATATAACACTACTACATCGTGAGTCTTGCAAAATAAATACAAAGGGAAAGAGCATCGTTTTGCTTACATAGACGAATGAAATATAAACATATACATATAATATATATGGGAGTAATGTAAAACGGTATCCGATGAAGCGGGGAACGGTATCTATATGTACATATTATACATAGTTGCCACGATTACTGGTATGTATTTTGAGTCCTATTCCACCCAACATAGTACTCAAAATCCCTTACCGATATATTCCTATATCTATATAATAACTTTATTGTCAACTCTACTTGCGCCCTAACCGCATTGTATTACTCACGAGAGTAGCACGATTTCTTTCGAAGACAGTAATAGTAAAAATAAATATATATCGCTAGTTATGTCAGATGGTAATCTTGAAAAACAATCGAGATCACCCGAACTTAGAACATGTGTTGCCAGTAACTATATTTTGTGACCGAACTATTTAAAATCAAATGTATTTAGTAGTTGCTTTATCTGCAAGACAAATAAATCCAGATTTGTCTATGAACTTGAGTTCGAGATACTGCTTCATGACTTTGTTGATTAGTATTGGTATATAAGAATATTCTAAATGCAATGTTAATTATTTTAAAGTTTAACCGGAGATATACATTATTCTCATTATTTTAATTTGGATAAAACTAAATTTTAAATATCACTTTATATAGCCAAAAATAGGATATCGTAGATTTACATCAACAAACCGATAACATACTTATTAACAGATGCTGTTTCAATATAATTATTTATGTTCCTTAAACAAAATATACTATTTTTTATTTTGACAATAAGTCTATTATTTTTCATCGTGTTACCAGAATATCAATTATTTAAAAAAAAAAATAACACTGTTTTTTTTAACAGTACTATTTTTCACACTGGCAGCACACATTCTAAGCTCCGAGAAATTAAAAAACAAATAGTTACAGATAACACACTTCATGCATAATTGACAATTATCATTGCGGTATCAACTAACATATTCTAGTAGTATTTTTCAATATCCTATCTATGGTTTTTGAAACTAATTTTAATATTTTGACATATTTTCTATAGACTTTATGTCAAATTATTATATTTAGTATTCAATCAATGGTAGACAGTTTAGTGAAAGTTACCCTAAATAAATACAACGCACTGAGAGTGCGCTAAGGAAATTTATAGTTGACGGGATCATTATGTTACTCTCCTAATTATAGTACTTTAGTAGAAAAAACGATTTGCTTTTATTTAGTTTTTGTTTACATAATAATGTTTCATTTTGCAGGTATTAGTCAACTTTGGAGAAGACACTGGAAATTGTTTTCTTGTGAAAATATGTATTTAAAAATAGAAGAAATTATTATTAACTGTCTTTGAAAAGGGCTCATGTCTTGTTTATTGTTAGGTACATTTTGTTTCAAATTTACGACCAGAATTTTTTTTTAAATTTTTTTTATAGCAATTTACTAATAGAACTGACTCATGACTTTTTGCCACTGATGATGATACATATAATTAATATTCCCATCAACTAAAAAACGAAAATTATCTACCTATAATACAAAATCCGATCCCGACGTTTTTTTCGTTGGAAGTCAAGAACGGACGACCTCACACTACCCCTTGGAACCATTCGGAACCACTCGACACGGATCCCATTGGAACCGTACAGAACCACACACAAAACATTCACACAGCTCAACCCGCCGTTACAAGCTAACTACACTTATACACTGATATTTAATCGCTGGTAACACTGATGATGACAAAAATGCCTAATTCCCCGCACACACGGTCAGTGTTGCCAACGTTAAAATAATATTTTAAAAAATGCTATATTTATTGCGTTACACGTATAGCTGCGGTAAGGCATGTTATTACTTTTCGTTTACACGTAACGTGCTCGACGGAGCTAACAAACCATTTCATAAACAGAGGAAACCCCAACCTAAGCGTTACATTTTCGATAATACATTCATTAGATATTATTAGCTCCATCTTAATATAAATATTTACATTTATAGTCAACGTAATTGTCTCTTTTGTCTGCGTTTAGTCAGTACACTTCCCGATTCTCGTTTATATAAATATAAAAAAAAACTGTCACTATAAAACGTCGTTTTCTCGATTCGACTCATAATTTAGTTTTTTTATATACGATACATACATATCATAACCAAGGACCCGCCTATTGGTCTACATTAAAAACGTAATTTGCAATTCGTTTTAAAACTTACTAATAAAATTTTACCCACGTACATATTTAATACATGTAAAAATGACGTATGTAAAATTTTATTAATAATTACACATATAATAATACAATATTATAGTACGATTACAATCCGACACTGATTCGTGGCACATCGATCAGGGCGGTGATTCTGTACGACAAACGTTACTGTGGACACTGGCACAATACACATTTATAGCAAGGTAACCCTACTGATTCCCTTGTACTAAGAACAGATGGCAGCACTGCATTAACTGACTTCCTCGTTTTATTACTAGATGGTAAAACTGTATTCAAGGCAAGCATGATTCGCCTTATAGAATCAGAATCGCATTAGTCGGAGATCACGAGACATGTAGTGGTTGGACCGGCGGCATTGCACTGATTGTCTTCAAGACGAGCATGTTCATCCAAATTTCACACTATCACGTCAGCCAGTCGTGTCTCATTATTAAGCAGCACTGTACTGACAGTTTTCAAGATGAGCATGGCACGTCTTACAGTATTACATTGGTCGGAGGTCACTAGTCATGTAGAGGTCAGATAGGCAGCACTGCACCGATTGTCTTCGAGACGAGCACGACACGTCTCATAGCATCACATCAGTCGGAGGTCGCGAGTAACGTAGAGGTCGGTCCTGTAGCAGACGTAGTAGCGCAGGAGGGGGCGGGGGCGCGCTGCGAGGGGCGGGCGCTAGCGGCGCGGTTAGGGGTGCGAGGAGTGCACGCCCGGGGTGCTGGAGCCCCCCGACGACTGGTGGCTGGGCGGCATCAGCACTTGCTGGAACGTGAGTAACCTGGTCAGTATTGCTCTCAACACGTCACATATTGCTCTGTATATCATATTTAAATAATAAATTTACAATACTGTCAATGATAGTCTACATTAAGATGGTTTACTAATATTTTTGCCACTATAACGTATCTTAATTTTACTATTATTCATTTGCATGTTGTCGTCACCTGTAATTGTGCTGGCACTTAGTTATATTACTGTTGATTATTATATTTTATGTAGCAACAGTGTACAGTATGTTGGTGATCTTATGAATAAATAAATTATATCAAGTTTCGAACGCCTTCTATATTTTGTGACACTCTATCAAAATATACATTGTATTGTTCTGTCTCCAAAGATATTTTTGAAACAAGTGGCATTAATACAAGCATTACTGTAATGAGCAGCTTGACAACGATACAGATTAAGGAAATTAAGTACCTACAGCACAATTTTTTTTAACTGAGGGCACAGCAGGAATTTCCTGCTCAAAATATGGAGCAGCCCGACTGGGGTAGTAAATACCTCGACCTTACAGAAGATCACAGCAAAATAATACGGTTTTCAAGCAGTATTGTGTTTCTGTTGGTGAGTAAGGTGACCAGAGCTCCTGGGGGATTGGGGATTGGGTCGGCAACGCTCTTGCGATGCTTCTGGTGTTGCAGGCGTCTATAAGCTACGGTAATCGCTTACCATCAGGTGAGCCGTACGCTTGTTTGCCGACCTAGTGACATAAAAAAAAAACTAACACAAAAAAAACTTATAATTACCACGTGCGAGTAATAATAATAATAATAAATTCTTTATTTGACCAAAGATTATAAGGTGGTGTAGTGGTTACCTGCACGGGGTGTGGGTGATGCGGTGGGCTGGCAGTGGGCGGTGCGTGGTTCAGGTAGGCCACGTGCGAGTGGTGGTGGTGGTGGTGCGCACCGCCCGGGCCCATCAGCGGGCACAGCACCTGAGGCACCACCTTCGCAATCAATACGCACTTTAGGATCATTGACATTTTCACATATTTTAATTTATATTATTGAGAGGAATAATTGGTATTTTTTGAATGTTTGTGATGGACAAACTCACTAAAACTGTTTTTAAAAATTCTTTGACCACAAGAATGCTACGTGACCACTGACTGACTGACTGACACCTGACCACAACAATGTAGGGTGTATTTTAAGTGGAAAAAAAATATGTTATTCAAGTGGGCTAAGTTAACAATGGATAGCTAGTAGTTAATAAAATTATTGGCAGCTTTTGCTGTTTATAACTGAAATAGTTAAATTGTTTGTGATATATATATTTTTGAATGACAAGACGACAAACGCTTCGATCCGTCCGGTGGCAAGAAGCCAGCGACCGCTAGGCCGCGAGCTCACCTGGAAGGGCGGCTGCTGGTAGTGGTGGTGGTGCGGGTGGTGCGGGTGCGGGTGCGGCGTGTGCGCGGGCGAGGGCGGCGGGTACAGCGGCGCCGGCGCCACGGGCGACTGCGCGGGCGGCGCGTACTCGCCCACGCCCACGCCGCCGCCCACGCCGCCCACCCCGCCGCCGCCGTGGTGGTACATCCGCACCTGCAGACCGAACGTTTCTGTGTTAACGTTGCGCTTCTTTTCTTTGAGTACAGCAGGATATTTCTTGCAAAAATTGAGAGCAGCCTGACTGGCCTAGTACTTGAACCTTACAGAAGATCTGTTGGTGAGTAAGGTGACCAGGGCTCCAGGAGGGAATAGAAGATAGGGTTGGTAACGTGCTTGCAATGCAATGTAAGCCATACGCTTATTTGCCGACCAAGTATTAGGAAAAAAAAAACTAAACTAACTACAATTATAATATTTAAAATTATTAAATAATTTGGAATGTGTCTATGAAAAGAAAAAATAGATAATAAGCCTTTAATTGTTTGATACCATCATACATCAGATGACATAGGCCCTAAGGTTTGATAAGTAATGTTTATAGATTTTTCATTAAAATATTTTGAATGCGAAAATCTTATAATTTATTTTTAATTCATAATTCACACTTTCCTGACTACATCAATTCATTACTATATTAAATAATACCAATCTTCATTTGTAGACGTATTGTAATAGGGTAATAGAATCATCCATAAAGATCTCATTTACGCTGTAATACATTTGTACTACAGAATACTAAGACCTCTGGATGTTATGGTAGATGGTAGGTGGTAGGTGGTAGATGGTGACTCACCATGTGCTGGTACTGCAGTGCGGGCTGAGCGGGGTGCGCTGGATGCGGGTGGGGGTGCGGGTAGGGCACAAATTGCTGCATAGGGGCTGGGGCCAGTAGGGGTTGTCCCGTCGCCGCGGCCACTTGCACCCCGGAGCCTGCAACAAAGACAATTACACATTGCATAATAACAGTGTTTTCTTTTAAATACATTAAATACTAGATATATTTCAGTAATGAAATAACTATATTCTAATATTTAAAAAAAAAGTGTTAACGACTTAATACTAGAGTAATTTAATTGAAAAAAATACAGATAACAGTATTTTAATTTAAATAAAATAATTATTGTTAACAACTCTCTTACAACATTAATTTAATTGACAAGATCAAAACAGTATTAAAATTTAATCACTATAGATAAAAAAGAAACGCTAGCTGTTGTTATTAAGAGCAAAAATCAAGGGTAGTTGGACAAATTTTAGTTCTTTTTTTTAACTTTTCTAATACTTAGAAGAACTACTAGATTAAAAGAAAATTTGTAAGATTTCAGGATATCTAATAGTATTAAACGAGCAATTCTTATATATATATATATATATATATATATATATATATATATACAATCTGAATCTCGGAAACGACTCCAACGATTTTCATGAAATATAGGAGGTGTCGGGGGCGATAAATCCATCTAGCTAGGATTCATTTTTAGAAAATGTCGTCATATCCCTGTTTTTAGACAATGAAAAAATGGCTACGAAGTATCGTTAGAATACGAATGTAAATTTCGCAACAATCAATAAAGTTTGTAATAGCTCGGGTAGGAAATCGGGTGGGAAATCGGCCGGTCGGAAACATCTGTGAAGACCACGGTTCAAACCCTTATGTCTCCAGGTCGATTATTATTATTTTTTTATTTTTGATTTTTTATATTTATTAAGACGGGCAGCAGCGTCTTCGGTGCGACAAAGCCAGTACTGCGGTCACCAACCCGCCTGCCCAGCGTGGTGACTATGGGCAAAACACATGAGTTCACGTTATTTTTGGCGTAAACTTGTGGAGGCCTATGTCCAGCAGTGGACTGTATAGGCTGTAATGATGATGATATTTTATATTTTTTATTATTTATTATTAACGTTAAAATCGAAAAATATTATTCATATTTTATAAATATGTAATTCGTATTTAAATTTCCAAAAAACACGATTTACTAAAAATACCGAGCTAGGCTGGGTCACCCAGGTACATATTATTATGCAACGATTTTTTCAAACGCACGCGTTTGACAGTTTTTTGAAACAATCATTTCAAAAAACAGACCCAGGACCAGGACAACGTATATCGGGTAAGCTACTTTTTAATGATTTCAAATACTTGATGTAACATAATATTTGACAGGAACTGGACATAAAACTTACCCTTATACCATGCAATTATTATAATAATAAACAGTACCTTTTCTGAAATTTCTCTGTGACTGTGTAGCCATGGGACCGTGCTGTCCGGCGCCGCCCACACCAGCGCCCCCGCCCATCGCAGCGCCGTATATCTAAACGTATACATATGTATATCAGTAACTTGCTTTATTGACGAGCCAAAAAGCAAGGTATTTAAATACTTATTTATAGACATTTGAACAGAAAAAAAATTAGTACTTCGTTAGTACTTACTAAATTCATTCAACACAAGGCCTAAAAAAATACAAGATGCTTTATTTGCAAAAAAGGCAAATATAAAATTATTTTATTATAACAAAAATGATAATTTTTATTACAATTGGTTGTTTTTTTATCACAAAAATGATTTAATAAATACATTACAATCTCTCAGGTTTTAATGTGAGGTTCAGAAAGTCTATAAATAATTACATTTCTTGGTTATGGTGTCCACAAATAGATTAATATATAAAAAAATCACGCTTAGTTAGCTGGCTACAGGTTGTATTAGTAATGCAACAATTGAATTCAAAGTTTTATTTATATTAATTCAAATAACTATGATTAACTATGGTATGATTCGGGAAGTTTAAATTTTATATTTACTTCTATGGTTTTGGGTATTAATGTATTTTTTTATAAATGTGAATAAATTAGAGATAGGTAAAGGGTTAAGGGTAAAAGGTATTTATTCACATGTAACAAAAAAAAGACTTTGTTTTTCTGGAAGAATCGGCTAAATTAATAATCATTAGTTCGCCCTTGTACGAAATAATCTGTAATTATCTTTATGTTTTATGTTTTTGCGGTGTACAATAATGCATAAATAATATATAAAACCCTGTTGTTTTTATATTTTGAGAAACGATCTAGTGGAAATCGATTAACTTTTTAGTGAACGAGTTACTAATTAGTAACTAATAACTAATTTTAATAAATATAGTTTAAAAAAATGTTGTTCTGTTTTAACATTTTATCTTTAAATATGTGCTATTATAATCAACTAACACAAGTTTAACGTGAAATAAAGTTCGTTGACATTTTTTTTTTTGTGTAATAGGTACAGGATATTTAATGGAGAACATTATACGGTATAGAAACTCCAAATAGAACTAACTACTTTTCTTTAAAAAAAAATTGTAATTTTGTAAGATAATTATTATACTTTAATATTTAGTGCGAATTATTCGCACATATATTGCTAGTCTTTGAATATAACGTTTAATTAAATTAAATGAAAACAAATTACATTGTTGTGTAATAAATAAATGTCTCGTTTGTATTTAAGAGCATAACCACTAAATTTGAATACATTTTGATAAACAATGTATTTTTTTTAACTTTTTTTTTAAAACCCCTTCAAAGGCTCAAAGGCGAAAAATTTAAAGGTTTTGACTTATATTTAGAGTATTCTTCTTTTCATACAAATAATAAATTATATAGAAAATACACGTATAATAAGTTCGATAAAACTATTAAAAATATAGAGCAATAAGGCTAACGAGGATTGCATTAAGATTATGACAGTCTAGTTATAAACACGGTCAAGTTAAGACGTCGCTTTATATTCCAATTTTTTTTTTATTGAATCGTAAATAGTGCGGAAAAATATTTGCAAATAAATTTTACGTTAAATGAATTTAGTAAGGTGAATATTTCTCGACTGGTTTTTATTTGTAGTTTGTGTATTATTTTTTGATATTTGAATGTGTGATGATTTTGGTTGTTTTATTGCTAAAATATGAAGTTAAATTTCAGTCCTGTAAGTTCCGATTTCCTATACAATCCACCACAAAAAGTTTCGATTTTTATATTAAAAAAAAAAATACTTTGCTGGTTTTATGTGTGAGTTAAGGCCGTTGAAATTAAGAGATACTGTTTGTTAAGCAAAATTTAATCCAACAGATAAATAAATCATATATACAGTCATAGTACCAATGCAGTAGTTATATAAATAACTAAATTTTTGTTTTAGATAACTAAGTTATCAAGACAGATATGTGGATTATAATATGGATAATAATTATATTAATTTCGATTAAAGTCTTCAACAAACTCTCAACGGGACGATGTTACGATGACAACGTTATGAGCGGTAAAGTCGTAGTAGTGACTGGCGCCAGTGGCGGGATAGGATACGAAACTGCTCTAGAACTTGCTAGAAGAGGCGCAAAGCTCATCATTGCCTGCAGAAACCACGGAAAAGGGCAGGAGGCAGTCAGAAAAATGGTCAAAAACACTAACAATAAACGAATCAGTTACATACACTTAGATTTGACGTCACTAGCGTCAGTTCGAAGATTTGTACAGGAATTGAAAGCGACTGAAGTGAAACTGGACGTGCTAATCAACAACGCCGGAGCAATCTGCACCACAGGAGAAAGAACAGGGGATGGGTTATTGAAAGGTCTGCAAATTAATCATTTAGGACCATTTCTTTTGACAATACTCTTGATTCCATTATTGAGGAATGCGGCACCGAGTCGCGTGGTCGTGGTGTCGTCATCGTGGCACAAGTTTGGCACGATTAAGGATCTTAATAGCGATAAATACAGATATGTCCAATCGTACGCAAACACTAAACTATGTGATGTTCTGTTTAGCAACGAGTTGGCAAGGAGACTTGAGGGTACAGGAATATCAGTTAACAGTCTGAATCCTGGACAAGTGAACACGTCGTTATACAGAAGTTCGAATATCCTGGAGAAGCTCAGGAGTCTACTTCTTTACGCGTTCTTCAAGACGCCTGAAGAAGGGGCTCAGACATCAATTTACTTGGCAGTTTCGTACGAATGTGATCACGTAACTGGGGAGTATTTTGAGGATTGTCGGAGATCTAAAGCGTCTCCCAAGGCTGGTGACGAGGAAAGTGCCGCTAAACTGTGGTCGATATCACAGGAACTCGTAAATTTGACGCCAGAGGAAATGGACCAGTGTTTAAGTGAAGCAATATCGTGAATTCGAATCCATTTATTCGAATTCAAGTAATCAAGAAAGGATAACATTTTCTATATATATTTACGTGATATATATACGTGAAATGTTTCAACATTCGTGCGTATAGTTCTGTACAAATCATTTATATAACAGAATATATATATATATATATATATATATATATATATATATATATATATATATATATATATATATATATATATATATAATTGTATTGTATAATTAAGTTCTATCACAGGGTTATCGTTATCTAAGGTCAGAATAGACAATAAAGAAAGTTTATTGTTATCTTCCACAATCCATTTTATTATTTACTAGCCGACCTGTGCCCACTTCGTTGGGCGTTAATTATTTTTATGATGCAAACATATAGTAAAGTTGTCATCTCGCTCGTATTTCTACGACTTGAATTCCATATGCTATTATTTTTGACTGAATTTTATGTTCAATAACAATAAAATGTAACCTATATCACTCCTGAACAGTGTAGTTTTCTCTTAGTGAAAAAATTTTCACGATCGGTTCAATATTTGCAAAGATTACCCGATTTTTTTTATATCACTAGGTCGGCAAACAAGCGTACGGCTCACCGGATGGTAAGCGATTACCGTAGCCTATAGACACCTGCAACACCAGAAGCATCGCAAGCGCGTTGCCGACCCAATCCCCAATCCCCCCCCCCCCCCGCCCCCCAGGAGCTCTGGTCACCTTACTCACCAACAGGAACACAATACTTTTTGAAAACAGTATTATTTAGCTGTGATCTTCTGTAAGGTCGAGGTACTTCCCCAGTTGGGTTGCTCCATATTTTGAGCAGGGAATTCCTGCTGTGCCCTACCTCAGTTGCTGCCCCATACAAACAAAGTTATAATGCTTTACCTCTTTTTAATATTAGTATAGATAACATAACATGGCGTATGTATGTGGTTGTATTGTTTTAGGTTTTAGTGACATGGATGTTATAGCAAAAAAAAACACACTTAGCTTGTTAAAATGGGTTAAAATTCTAACTCAATACAAAACGATTTAGCTTAAAAACTATCAACTATTAGTAACAAAAAACAAAAACCTCTTTGATTCATTTTTTTTGTGGGTATTAGGCGTGTTCTATGCAATGAAATTTTCATAAAATGTAGAACAAAAATTACTTTTTATTTTTATTTTATTTTATTTGGATAGCTTACAGCTTATTATAACTATACCTCATACAGAATATGAATAAAAAAAAAGCTAATAACAAGCTATCACATATAGAGATTACGATAAATTCTTTTCTGTGTTTTAGTATTAAATGTTTAATTAGAGAAAATTATTTATTACAAGATTCTATTTAGCTCGAGAGACAGTTATGAACAAATGCACCCAAGCGCAGAGGTATTTATTATTGTAACACACACACACACTAACACACCGAGCTGTAGAGACGGTTTGATGGATTTTTAATTGTCATAATATTTTTATTTCCAATACATAATCTCACCCTTATTTATAACCTAATGTACTCATATATAGATAATAAACCAATGTATTTCCGTAATATAATTACGTGACCTATATTTAATTAATTTTTATTGCAAAACGTTTGTTATCAAGGCATATAGGACAATTTTGTGAAATATATACAGTTTAAAAATTGCAAATTTTTCGTTAATGCTATCCGTTTTTTTTAATGTAAAAAAAAAAATTATAATAAATTATTGTATTTGAAAAAAAAAATTACTTTAGCCTATCTAGGTATCTCTACGACTCCGCGAAATAGACAAATCTACAAAACTATTAGGTATTAAAAAAAATCCTATTCATAAACTATTAAACCCCGAAAGTTCCATCAAAACCGTCCCCCCCAGCCCCACTCCCCCTCACCACGTCTCTCTCGCGCTTGTCGAGCACGAGGAAGGGCGCGTACTGCCGACACTCGCACGCTACCTCCATCTGTTGCGTTACATCGATTACGACTTAGTCATATAGAGACATTGCTTGTCAAATTATAGGTCGCCCTGCCCCCCTAAGAATGTCGAGAATATAAAATGAAAAGACTACTGACTTGTACGTAGGAATATCGGTTTGTAATATAAGAAAAAAGTTGAATTATATATTGCAATATTATTTCAATGAATACCTAGTATATATGTATTTAGTACGATGTATATAGTTTATATAACTATCTCTAGTGTAGGCACGTTCATAAAATACGTTAGTAACATCATTCATTACTGAAATTGCAACGCAAATTTATGAACTAAAAATATATTCAAAGTTAATAAATACATTATGTATTTTTAAATAAAAATGCAATAGCAACTATTTATTTATTTAATTAGTCAAAATTATTAATTTTAATATAACAAAAATAAAAATATGAAACGGTAAAAATTAAAATTAAATAGGAAATTAGGAAAAATAAAAAAAAAAGAACAAAAAAACCTAAAAAAGAAATCTATTTAACCAACGAAAAAACGGAAGAAGTTCTCAAATCGATGCGTATATTTTTTAAATGTATGACCAAGCAAAACTTTTTTAAATTATTAACAGGCCTATGTATAAAAATCATCTTTATATTTCAATTGATATTCTTAAGTGATTTCACCTTATTTAAGCGATTACTCCGTTTAAATATGACCTTTTTAATTTCAAAACAGTACTGCACAACAAGACAGGTTTACGATGACTGCTATTACAAAGAACAAAATATCGAATATTCGATAACATGGGTTTATGAAGGATTCCGGTCATTTTCAAGTTAAAGAATAAAAAAAAAAAAAAAAACACACATATAAAACTGTAATCAATGATAAATGGAGTCGGTATGACCTTAAGAATTCTCTTCTTTATATACTAATTGTTTGCCGTTTAGTTGAATAGATAAAAAAACATTGTGTAAACAGAGGTAGTCAAAATAAAATGTGTGTTCCGAATCAGTGGAAGCTTCACTTTTGCATTTAATTTATTAAGACAAATACAATTTTAATTTGTAAAATGACAATTCAATAGCATTCTTTGTTTTTTTTTTTTTAGACTAGGTCGGCAAACAAGCGTACTGCCCACCTGATGGTAAGCGATTACCGTAGCTTATAGACGTCTGCAACACCAGAAGCATAGCAAGCGCGTTGCCAACCTTATCCCGATTCAAGGAGGATCCAAGGAGCTCTGGTCACCTCACTCACCACAGGAACACAACACTGCTTAAAAGCGGTATTATTTAGCTGTAATCTTCTGTAAGGTCGAGGTAGTTCCCCAGTCGGGCTGCTTCAGATTTTGAGCAAGATACATCCTTAAGTGCTCTACGTCAGTTTGAGTGTAAATTAGAGTGATACTCACCGGGTGTGGGTGTGGAATGTAGGCGGGCGGTTGTTGAGCGACCATCGCGTACGCTGGTACCGCCGCCACCTGCAACCGGACACTTCGGTTACTGGACCATTGGGCACACACAATTACTATTAGTTGTAACGACATGAACTACAGCCACTTTTGCTTATGGATGGAGGTTCTCATCCAGTTTCAGTTGAGTGATTCATACCAACAAACTAATGTTCCCCTTTTTATGGAAATATGTATATTTTATTGTTTGCCTGTTTAGAAAAAATGTGAATATTCATATTTTTCTTAAATATTTTTTGTTCAAATATTTTAATAACAAAATTTGTTGACATAGCACTTAGTTACTCTATACTATTTCAATGTAATTAAAATTTCAAAAAAAAAAAAAATAACGATACATGACTATTAAAGAAATAAAATTATCACATAAATGGAAAATCATGGAACATTTGGGGACTGCGAAGAATCGTCTTATTTGTTTGCTTGCCAAAGGTTATTGGAAAGAAATTGCTCTATCAGGGATAAAACCATCTTAGTAAATCTTTTCCCTTTTTATATCTGTTTGTACTTTGAAATTCAATAAAGAATAATTATATTAATGTAAATAAGACCTTAACAACATTATTTTCTTTATAAAATAATGAAATGTATATTTTTTATAAATACACCGTGCAGTACTCACCATGTGCGTGGGCGGCGGCGGCGCGGGCACGTAGCTGACGCCGGCGCCCACCACTCCCACGCCGCCCAGCCCCGCGCCCACGCCCACGCCCACGCCCACCGGCGTGCCCGGCGTGTGCGGCCTGGAAGAGTAACTACTTCATTAAATATTACTACTTTCCTGGTCATAATTCATACAACTAATTATACAACATAACCGCGATACAAAGTTTGCAGTGAGTAACCAAATTTTTTTTTTTATAGATTCAATCGACATAGATATTTGAAATCTAAAACCTGTTTCACTGATTGCCGATAAAATTTATCAAGCAGATATGTAACTTAAATGGTTTATCAACAGGAACTTAAACAGGTTACTTGCCCTTTTTGAAATTGACAGAAATTAGCAAACACTTTAAAAGAAATCCGAGAGTGAAGTTTCATTGATTGATAATATAATATACGTATCGGCAAGAGCTGGAAAGAGGTTCTTCGCCCTTTTAAAACTTACATAGAGACTCCCTTAGAGAACACTTTAAAACAACGGACACTTAAGAAGAGAGAGGGGGGTACCTGCTCTGTCCAGGTGTGGTTGGACTGCGCGGTGTGAAGGGCTTGGCGCTGGGGTTGAACTCCTTAGCGTTGGGGTTAAGAGTGGACTTCTTGACTGCGGCGGCCGGGGATGCGGCCTCGGAGCGTGGCTCGCTGGTTTCCTCCTTTGTGGCCGTGACCGGGGCTGGGGGCTGTGGAAGATATTCCGTTATTAGTGGGATTTGCTTAGTTGTTTGTATCAGGTAGGCTAAGTTCGGGCTTGTGTGACTGTACTCCAGTGTAAGAGGAATTTTTTTGTTAATTTTATTGTCACTCAGTGTTATAAACAAATTGAGATCGAATCAATATTAGGTTTATTAAGGTATTACTATGAGACAGATACTATTGACAACTCTATGAAAACAGTTAGTTTTATAAATTTCGGAGATTGCTCAATATTATCGACGGCGCGTTTTCACAACGGCCACAGCACTGGTTAGTGGCTGTTGCGCTGGTGGTTGCGAATTCGATCTCCGCACATGGCAAATCAAAATCAAAAACAACTCAAATAAGTCGCATGAACACTTTCGAATCGTCATTTTACAAATTAAAAAAACTTAGAGTGATTATTATTTTTGTAAAAGTAACAACAACACAACATTTGTGTTGGTCATTTCGACGTTTGCCATACAAACTGCTCCTACGGGCTAGTCGATTTGGCAAAACGGTCGCTTCTCATCGGAGGTCAGTTCCCTACGCACGTGATAGCGCTCCCATTCTTAAAGTGTAAAGCACTAGGAGTGTGTGCGGAGTGCGCCGCGCCGTACCTTGTGCAGGAGGGGCGGGGCGGGCGCGGGGGCGGGGTGCGCAGGGGCGGGGGCGGGCGCGGGCGCGGGGGCGGGGGCGGGCGGCGCGGCGGGCGGCTTGTGGGCGCGCTCGCGGCGCGGCGGGGACGACGGCGCGCCCGCGTTGGCCGACACCTCCGGGGGGCTCGCCGTGCCCGACGACTGCGGCGCCTGCGGACAGTACACACTGGTTACGACTTCCTACTGGATATTTAGCAGACGTCCAAATGTACTCATATTCCTTCCGGTTTGGACGTCTGTATGTCCTTGTAGATCTGCCCATCGTGCCTCGGATAGCTTCAGAGAGATTATCATAAATACTCGATAGCGATTGTTACTCGTAGTGGGGAACGTATCCGATAACCCGCAATGGAGCAACGTGAGGATTAAGCTCCAGTCCTTCTCCTACATAGAGAAAGAGGTCTATGCCAAGCAGTGAGATGATACAGGTTGAATGCAAGGACATCCATACACGCTCGAATGACTAATCCCTAAATGATAGCTAATGATCTATTCTTAGCGAACATCTAATCTCTTTGTCCCATAAATACATACATATAAATGGAGCTAAGAAAGTTTTACTTCAGTCGTGTGGTCTAAAGTACACTCATTTTTTTAGATTTCGTGATGAGTGAATGACTCGATGATGATATATATATACACCTTTTTAAGTAATAGTTTTCCCTAAGTTTTTATATGACACTTTTCACGCATAACAACAAACTGAAAGGTATAGAAACCAAATAAAAATCACAAATATAAATAAAATTAGTCTAGCTCGAGGCCATAAAGCAATTTAGATAAATCTCTACCACAATTTAATCAATTTCTTATATTGAAAGACACGAAGTTTGTATTTATATTATTATTCCTAAAGTAATAAAAATAGCACAGATAACATAAATACAATCTATACGTACGGGTGGAGGTGCGGCGACTGGAGTGGTGGCAGGGGGCGGTGCGGGCGTGGGGGGTGCCGGGGATGTCACCAGTTTAAACTCCTGGCCGAACTTGCGTAGTTCCTGTAAAAAAATAAATGGTTACTAATCCTGACAACCTTATCATTAGGGAGGTAGGAGATAGAAATTAGTCATCCTTGAAAATAAAATAATTACCGCACAATTGACTCGTATAAGGATTGTATTATTGTATAGAAGCAAAACAATGTCATATCTATGTCACAAAAGACGCGGGAGAGACCGTATTTTGCTCACCTGCACTTCGTCCTGGCGTCGTGGTTCAGGCGGGGCGTGTGGTGGGGCGTGCGGTGGGGCGTGGGGCGGCGCGTGGGGCGGCGCGTGCGGCGGGGCGTGGTGCCGGGGCGGCCGAGCGTGTTCCGCGCCCGGGGGCGGGTTCTGGGGGCGGGCGGAACACTTACTTACTTGATCATTTCCTACATATATGTCGGAGATATATATATGTTGGAGACAGACATTGATACAGAACAAAAAAAGAAGTTTGGCGCGGCGTCCTGAGGTTTGCCAGCACTGTCGCACAATTCGGTGAACATGACAAGACGTGGAGAAATTTATGAAATATCATTAAAACTAAGATTATCGCATTTACGACGCAGTTCTTTTGATCGATAATCCTGCTATTCACCCACATGATGTTTGGTGATAGAATAACACTGTCTTTAACATGCATAAGATTAATATAAATAAGAACTTTGTGGAAGAACTGGAGCCATCTTTATTATTGGAAGCACCATTGCACGGCACAAAATTATGTAAAAGGTTACACGGTTTATTTATTACTAGTGTACGCCGTAGTTGGTCGAAATTCGACCATAATTAATTTAAATTATAACTTTAAACATCAAACAAAAGAGTATATATGCGTGTGTCAAATACATGGTAGTGTATAATGTTTTTTTATTGATGTAACGTATTTTATATGCATAATTAAAAAAAAATTTAGCATTCTGCACTCCTCAATATAACCATACTCTTCCATCCGCGCAATTTTCGTAAAAAGTGTACAAAGTTTTTGCTTCACATACACATATAGATTGTTTTAAATAAATTGGAATTGATATTAAGTTGTTTCTCACTCTGTAAGCAGCAGGTAAATAATATTTCTTCCCTCTTCTAACAGCCGTCATCTCGGTGCCCATTTCCCTCTTCACCTTTCAGCCGATAAAGTATAATTTTATTACATAAAACTATTTTTTTTTTGGAACAATCACAGTCGAAATATTTAAGTTTTTATTAATAATTGCATTTTTAAAATAATCAATTTAATATTTTGTTTTAATTTTATTATTTATTAAAAAATTTGTGTCTAAAGAGTTTATATATTTTAGTTTATTATTTTTAACTTTATTATATTAATTTTAATTTTATTGCATTGTTTTTTGGTCTTGTATACATTTTGCATGTTGTGGAAATGTATACCATCCATTACGCTATATGTGCCAATAATTGAAGGAACACTCGATTTGTTCGTACCCTGTTGTTATTTATTGTGAATGTGTTAATGTCTTTTGTTGGCACATTACTATAAATAATATTTATTTAAAAATGTCTTACATGGTGGTGGTGGGGCGGGAACCCTTGACGAGGCAGCGGTGCCGCTCGTGGCTCGCCGTTCATTTTGCCGCTTGCTGCCCTGTGAGAGAATATTAATTGGTTATAGCCGAGCAGGGTGGTAACAACAAGATTTAACGGACCGAAAGTATATTTTCTATTGTTAAATCTGACTCGAAAGATTCGACTGACATTCAGTTTCTTAAATTCTGTGTTAATCTCAGCGGAAACTATTTGGTATAAAGATTCAAAGTTATTGTGACATACTAAAATATTGTATCTATCAATGTTCTCTGGCTACAGGTAGTATTACTAAAATTTATACTAGATATGCATAGATGAAGTAAAAAAAAGTAGATACTGCGCGGCCTTTGTTGTTACTGAAGCCACAAAACTCGGCTCCTTCAAGTAAATACACGCGCTCACGCACACATATGCATCAAACTACGCTCATTTTCGTTAGTATCTCACGGGGTCTCATACAGTAACTTTGCCTATAAAATGCCGTTCTTTTGTAATTAAATGGTGCAAAAACAATACCAAAGTGAACAAAAAGTCTGAAGAAATATCGTTTCACACGTAAGTACATACAAAACTTTATATTTTTTGTTATTCTAAAATAATATTGAGGTTATTCGGAACTTATAATTTCTATGCCCCGAAATGACGTACCGAGGGAGTGTTACCAGTAATTCTTATTTCCATTAGCCCAAAATGCGGGTAAGTAAATTGTAGGCAATCATAGAAAAATAATTAAGTAGAAAGTGAACATCATTATTGTGTTTTTTTTTTATCGTGTGATTTTATGTTTTACCTAAATTGAAGTCAATATGAATTTTTAACTCGTTTGTGTCTGTTTAAATTTGTGAATTAACTACTCATATTTTACTACTAAATATCATGATTTTAGGTTTCCAACGAATATTTTAATAGGAGATAGATAGAATAGGTAGCTGCTGTGCGACTGAGCTAAAATGAACTACAACGACAGCCATCCTCATCTAGTGTGGTTTGTTCAAACCATTTTGATAAAGCTGACATGTACGGTACAAAACGTGGACTTCGGAGAGTACCATCACGAATATACTACTACTTACTACTAGGTATTTTAATGTTGAATTTTTTATTTCTAGGACCTACCGGATGAGTCTAAAATTAGTCGTTAACCAAGATTCAATCTTTGAATCCTAGAAAACATAAACTAAGAGAAAAGTTAAAAAAACAAGTTTATTTAAAAAAAAAAATGTAAAAAAATTAAATCATTACAGCAAAGAGTTAGACGTCTTTAAAACAGGAACTTGCCCTTCAGAGGAATCATCAATTACTTAAAAACGCAATTTTCATTGACACAGATTTATATAATTCATTAAATCAAAACATGGCTGCAACAGATTTACTTTACAAAAAAGGAGTAAATATATTTAAAACTATAAACAGATTTTTATTTTCGCATACCCATTTTACCTATATTAAATTAATTGTGTTTAATCCCATTTAATAAAATTTTCAGGGACTTTTTTAAAAAAGTGTCAACACTTCACTCACTCACACATATTTAAAAAAGTGGCTTCACTTTTTTGTTCTAAGTGCGTTATCTATTTTTTTACTTGATCTATGTAGATATGGTAAAATGTTAGTGGAATTTATGGATTAGGTATTTATATTGTAGTTTGCCGAATGAGATTACTGTATACGGTAGCTATGTTTTGACAAAACATTGGGGGTAGACTGGTAGTAGCAGACTAGTAGTGGTTGGCTAGGAGTGGTGCACTGGTAGTGGTAGACTAAGAGTCGTAGGCTGGAAATGGCATGCTAGTAGTGATACACCGGTAGTGGTGTACTAGGAGTTGTAGGCTAGGAGTGGTGCACTGGTAGTGGTATACTAGTAGTGGTTGACTAGGAGTGGTGCACTGGTAGTGGTATACTAGGAGTTGTAGGCTAGGAGTGGTGCACTGGTAGTGGTATACTAGGAGTTGTAGGCTAGGAGTGGTGGGCGGGTAGGAGGAGACAAGTAGCGGTAGTGGGCCAGTAGCGGTGTGTGCGTGCGGGTACTGACGCGTGGTGCGCGTGGTGCGCGTGGTGCGGGAAGGCGGGCGGCGCGTGGTAGCCGCCCGCCTGCGCCGCGTAGCTCTTGCCGCCCGCCGGCCCGGGGCTCGCCGCCTGCACACACACATTACGTTATTCACACTAAACTGTTTCGAAACGCCGCGTTGGCGTAATGGTTACAGCCATGGATTGTACCTGTTGCGCTGGCGGTTGCGGGTTCGATCCCCGCACATGACAAACATTTGTATTGGCCATACAGGTGTTTGTGCAGTTCTTGTGGGTCTCCCCACCGTGCCTCGGAGAGCACGTTGAACCGTCGGTCCCGGTTGTTATCATGTACACCTGATAGCGATCGTTACTCATAGTAGGGAATATATCCGTCAACCCGCATTGGAGCAGCGTGGTGGATTAAGCTCTGATCCTTCTCCTACATGGGGAAAGAGGCCTATGCCCAGTAGTGGGATATTACAGGCTGAAGCATATTTCTAAATAATTTGTAGTATTTTCGAATACACTCTCGTATCGCTTTGGCCATCATTTATTCCCTCTAAAAATTCGCTAGAGAATGTTAAGTTACATAAATAATGTGAATAAAAAAAAAATCATGAGAAAAATTAATTGTATCTGCCAAATACAGTAAAGTAATGTAAGAAATCAAACACTGAACCTTGTTGCCTATGACTTTGTTCAGTAGTGAGACCTTTAAGAATCTTTCCAAAAGTTTTTCTGTTTTGAACTGTTAGAAACAAACACTGTAATGGATATTTCTACAACTCATTGTTTGTTTCAATATTTTTCTTATATATAAATAAGTAATTTTATTGAGTGTTCATCATTACCGGTTGGTCGTCTGGTCGACGGTCGGAGGGAGGTGTGAGGTGGTGTCTTGGTGGTCTATGCTCCTTTTCTTTAGGTGGCGCGTGGGCGAAAGCAGGCGGTTTACCCCCAGCGCTGGGCGACGACCCCCCATTATTATTCGACGGCTTCACTAGTTTACCAGTCTGCAAATATTAATTTTTATAAACATAATTAAGAAAAATTATAATTATCTTCAGATTTTAACAGTACTTAAGTATACTGTAGGGATCATATCTATCTGACTGCAAAACAAGTCTCGAGATTGTTAACATTTTCTAATCTTAGATCCACTGTGCAATTTATAGACAACGGGAGTGAAAAGCGTATTTTTAACCTTTAAGTTTTATATACTGGTTATATATAACAAAATTTGAAAATATTAGTGTATTTATACTGCACATTTTAATATATATTTAAATTAATATACTATATTAAGAATATTTATGCTTTGTCCCCCTGTTCAACCTACTTAGTCAGATATTTTGACTAGCCCGCTGGCGCAGTTTGTAGTACCCTGCTTTCTGCTCCGAGGATTGTGGGTTCGATTCCCACCCCGAGTCTGGGTGTAATATAAATATTTATTTATATATGTATTATTTATAATTATGTTTATCGAAAAAAAAAAATGTAGATATATACCAGTCGGCTGTTACACAAGCATTAAGTTGCTTACTTTAGGTACAGACGACCGTGTGTGTATGTGTACATATTTATTTATTTATATAACAGTCCTATTTGTTATCAAAGATATCGTATTTTTAGTCACAGTATCCTTACAATATGGACGTAGAAGTATAACGTTGACAAATTGTATCATTTAGTACTACTAGCTGTAGACAAGTCCGTACCTGCATATTTTTCCGTTTGTTCGGTATAACGTACTTGCCGCTATCAGCGGGCCTCACGACGGCAGCGAAGCGTTCCTCTTCGTCTCCGTTTTCAAGCTCCAGGCGGGCCTTGTATGACGGCGCGCTCTCTATCTCTGCGGCTATCTCTTCTGCTTTAGCTTCGGCATCCCTGTTAAATTAGCCATTGTTAATAATTTGTTATTACACTTAATAAGTAGAATCAGCTAGTCCCATATCATCAACGAGGTGAGCAAAAGCTATGCCAAGCGTCAAAAAAGGTTAAGTTTGTTTATCTGGCTGGAGAGCGTCGAACACTACGTTTATCGAGCCATAGCCTCCTCCTTTGTACATTATATGTATAACAATATTATACAAACTTCAAAAATTAAAAAAAAAAACACTTCAAAAATTACACACATAACCCTCTGAATGAGGTCCAAATAACTGGGAACTCTGAACTTACGGTGTAGTAAGTAGTAATTACGAATAAAACCATGGTTACACCATTGTTAGCTGGTTTACCGTACTAACTAAATATATTATTTTACAGCCAACGTGTGTATCCTTGGTTTAATCGCACAAAACTGTCTGTCATTACATGTTTTGCCTGTATCACACATAACTTTTTTGTCATTAGAATCTGTTTCATGATTGCTACATTAGTTAATTAAGTTAAATATTTTATTTCCTAATTAATGATTGTACTTATAAGCCCTTGTCTCTTGAACATTAAAACCTCATTAAGGACCATGTAACTTTTAAGAAACAAATTATTTGAGAGTTAGTGACATGACAGATATTTTCTGAAGTTATTTTACAAGTTAGTGTTACTTTCGCGCTGTTTACCAAAACCAGTCTCAAGGATACCTAATATCATAGTAGTAATACTAACCTGTAGTCCTGAGTGTCTTTACGCTGCAGCGGCAGGGTATAGCCGGCCAGCGAGTGATCGTATGTGCTATGAACGCCGTACACCTCTTCGTTCTTGCGGAACATATCGTTGGCGTCCCAGCCGTTGGCGCGGTGGTCTAGCTCGAGGTCGTCAAGTCTAGCGTCTCCGTTCAGAGAGGGCGTCTCGGCCGCCTCGCTCTCGCCGTCCCACGGCTCTAGGTGACGTTCCTCTGCTGACCGACCGTTACCTACAAAGTTACAGGTTGTTATAAAAACAGGAATTAATTAATTAGCAGAATACAATATTATACTTAATTGCAAACCACTTCGAAAGGATTTACATTAAACAGTTATTTAAACTAAATCGCTTAGTAGCTACATATTTCAGACAGCTTTTAGATAGAGGAAAATATGGATACAAACGATAGAAGGGGTAATTAATAATGGTTTTGAATTTAATTGTTATCATGAAATATTATTTTTGGTATTATATTACTACATTATAATATTTACTACATTATGGTTTCTCTGTAATGACTAGTAATTACGATATTAAATGCTATCATTAACTATTGGTATTAAGATAATTAATGAATTAATATTTAAATGGAAACATGTGACTAACTTTTAGATTTCTTAAAAAAGGAATCCAAATAAATGTTTTATTTATTTAATTTTTTATTAGCGATCGTACACAGCACAGAACAAGTTAAAAAAAGAATGAAATATAATCGTAAAGGCCTAATAAAAGAATATTTTAACAATTTTTATTTTTATTTCTTATATCATTACTAGCTGACTCGGCAAAAGTTGTCTTGCCGCTACACGCTATTTAAAAATAGGGGTCGATGGTGGAAGGTTGAAAATTTAGGGTTGTATGTATTTTTCAACGCCAAATTATAATAAAATAAAAATATATATGATTTAACTAAAAATTAAAAAGAAAAATTTAGGAGTGGACTATTAGGGGACATTTAGGGGGATGAAAAATAGATGTTGATTAAGGAATTAAGGAACCTTAATCAACATCTATTTTTACAGCAGGAAATATCCTGTTCAATTCTGACAGCCCGTCTGAGGAAATATCTCTACCTTACCTACCTTATATTATAAATAATAATAGTATATCTATCTATCATACCATTAAAATTTTTTGATATAGCGCTGTCAGTCTGAAAGACGTCGGAAGTAGCGTACTCGAGATCCGAATCTTTAGCTCTGATGGATACCACATCCTGTGGTTTAAAAATTAACTTTTCAACTACGGAGTCGACAGCCACCACGCCCTCTTGATCCACTCGATGCGCTACTTCTAATACCACCTGGGAACAATGATAAATAGAATTATTATAACAGATATTACATTTTTTATACTTATTGATAATATGACACATAGATAACATTAATATAATACATAATAACGTAATATAATAAGAGGCAAATGCCTGGTTTTAAGCATAAAACTTGAACGCGGCTCGAGTGATACAAAAATGTGTTAGTGATAGAAAATGTTATAGAGAACTAACGCCGAGTTGTACGAAACAAAATTAAAATTTAAGTAGAGATTAAACTAATTTAATCACAAGAATTTCATAGAAGTCTTGCGACTAAATTAGTTTAATCACTACTTAAATTTTAGTTTGTTTTCGTGCAACTCGGCGTAAATGATTATAATTTATTATAAATAGAATTATATTTTATATAAATGTGACAGTTTATATTTATTTTTTACACATTGCCCACAAACTAATTTCTTCAAGTATAACAAAAGTAAGACATAATATACACATTTTATGATTAATTATTTATTAATTCCTAAGTATTTTATCTTCTGTCCTTTAGTATTTCATTATTTATGGAAAAGCAATTAGTTAAGAAAGAATTACACTAGAGAAAACAATGCCTTGAAATTGAGTATTATTTTTGTAAAGAAAACCTCACGTATATGTCTAAAACATTATGAACATGCATTGACCAAAACTGAGCATCAGTTCTTACTGAGTACTGTAGCGCCATTCGCTCGAAAATATCTATGAAATATAGTTTCATTATTCAATTAGAACTTTGTAAGGATTTCTTCTTATATGGCGAGCACACGAGAAAAATATTTGGAAGAAAAGTACCGAGAAACCAATCTTAATTTTTTTCGTTTTCTTTTTATTCATAAAAATCATAAATCACAGAAACCATAACGTGTACGGATTGTTTTACAGACCGTTGATCTTTCTCTATACGCGCGCCTCATTGCACTCACTACACTACGCTGGTTTATTCTTTTCTCTTATATTGATTGAGTTTAGGGATATATTGAATTTGCGGAAAACCGGGATGTTTAGAACGAGCTTGGAGGGCTATGTCCAGTAGTGGACCGCGATAGACTGAGGTGTATACATTAAGAAACTAAAGAAAACGTTTTAAATATATCATTTGTAATTCATTATTTAGTTTACAGTTAGGAAGTATATAACGATAAGTGGATGACTTTAATACTGTTCATTCATGAGATTGATAACGCTATCACCCATCCATTCATTGTACATATCTAATAATTATAACAGATTGAAACATTTTATGTATTTAAATTCTCGACTATCACGAAATAAATAAATAAATAAATGAGGATAATGTCTTTTGAATCTTTAGAAATTTCATATGGTACGTTTACTTTTTAACCGACTTCCAAAAAAGGAGGAGGTTCTCAATTCGGCTGTATTTTTTTTTTTTTTTTATGTATGTTACATCAGAACTTTTGACCGGGTAGACCGATTTCGACGAATTTTGTTTTAATCGAAAGGTGGTGTGTGCCAATTGGTCCCATTTAAATTTATTTGAGATCTAACAACTACTTTTCGAGTTATATCTAATAATGCGTTTTTACTTGACGCTTTTTTCGTCGACGTACGTTGTATTATACCGCATAACTTTCTACTGGATGTACCGATTTTGATCATTCTTTTTTTGTTGGAAAGGAGATATCCCTAGTTTGGTACCGTGATAAGGAAACCAGGATCTGATGATGGGATCCCAGAGAAATCGAGGGAAACTCTCGAAAATCCGTAATAACTTTTTACTGGGTGTACCGATTTTGATAATTTTTAATTTAATCGAAAGCTGATGTTTATCATGTGGTCACATATAAATTTTATCGAGATCTGATAACTACTTTTTGAGTAATCTTTGATAACGCGTAGTTACTTGACTATTTTTTCGTCGATCTACGTTGTATTACTCTTCGATGTAATTGAAGTCGGTTTTTTTTTCGTTTGCGAGCAAACACAATTATTATACTGACAGAACTTATCACGTTTTGATATATGACGTGTAAGATAAAAAAAACTTTTTTGAGGTGAATAAATGTATAAACATTTCCATACTCAACAGCCCCCAATAGAATGCGAATCCTGTGCCGGGCATTGCGAAAAATTCAAAGCACAACCAGAGACGCCCAAACCAGAATAGTTATCAGTATTGCCATTACAACCATTTTTATGTACCTAGGTTCCGAACCCGCGACAGCTAACGAAAAATTTGCTGTGATTATTGCGTCAATACTTCGTCATAATGTTTCATAATTTTATTTGTGTTAGTACGTAATAACGAACGTCATCTATTAGTCAGTCTTAAATTTTATTTATCCCATAGTTCACTGACTTCAAGAATGACGTAGGCTAATGTACATAAATGTTAAAATTTTTCATTAAATTATGGAATATACGCTTGTTTGAAAAAAAATATATGTTTATTTACTTATGTCTTGGCCTGTTTCAATAACTGCTGATAAAGATATCTCACACACACTTCAGCCTATCGCAGTTCGCGCCAAAAATGGCGTGAACTCATGTGTTTTGTCCATAGTCTCCACGCTGGGCAGGCGGCGGGTTGGTGACCGCAGGGCTGGCTTTGTCGTACCGAACAAGCTGCTGCCCGTCTTCGGCCCGAATTAGTTAAGATATTTTACGTATAACGGTAATTTATAGGTTATAATATATTTTTCATTTTCACTAGTACACTACTTTCATTTTCACTAGTAGTCACAAGTACTTTCTGCCGATAAAAGCGATCATTTATCATATCACAGTTTTCTGTTGCTATGGTAGTCAACCTAATGCTTGTATTTATTAGTCGACTGAAATACATATATTTTTAAATCAATAATATAAATAAACACATATTACCCAACACTGTAACAGTAGACAGGGTCAAGGCCAACTACGTCAATTAGTTCGTCAAAAATGTTTAAACTTACTAAAAATTCTTAGTATAAATAATACTAGTCATATAAAATTTACCTTTTTGCTTTCCAAATTTTACTCATATAATGCTTCACATCACATATATTTTACGCAACATTTTTTTCTTCAAGGTTTTGTCAAAAACGAATAAAATGTAATAAGCATTAAAAAATAAATAAAATAACGGAAATCAGTCTAAAATTAAAACGATTAAATATCACGTGACAGCTGTTCGCACTTTTCATGATGTAGTTATCACGATATATATGTAAACACAGAGTATACAAAAAGAATCCTTCAAAATAGAATCCATCAAGTGCGAGCAGTCAGCCAACGCTTACTATACATATTTACTCTTGGTATAATTTTCAGAGTACAATAACACTCGAGACGTATTTTGGTATTGAGTCTAGCTACAAACGAGTGCGTTGCTCTGAGGTCGGGACAACCTTAGACCGTAAGGGCGCGGTGGCAGTAACCGAGATTTAAAACTATGTACACAAATTATTATATCATAAGTTTTTTTGTTATTTAAAAATTATACAGTCAATTAAAATTATTTTCTGGATGTAGGCCTTGCCTTGGTTTGCGTCAAACATCCCGGTTTTCAGCTATCCTCATCCGGCCTCCACTAACGGGACGGAAGAAATCCCAAACTGCATTTGCTAACACGCCATTCACTTCAGAGGCCATTAGTCCTGCGACACAGGTGACCAGCCCACTGGCACTTCAACTTGCTAATTCTGAGGGCTATGTCAGTTACTTTGTTCTCTCGCGGATAGTTTCATTTCTTATCCTATCTGTATATTCCTGAGAGAAAGCCCAAGTATAGCCAGTTCTATTGCAGGTTGAGCGACTTTGAACTTGTGGACCAGTCCCTTTGTCAGTGTCAACGTCTCGGCACCATATGTCAACACAGGCAGGACGCATTGCTCTAAGACTTTTGTCTTCAAGCAATGCGGAATCTGCGAAGTGAAGACTCGACGAAGCCTGCCAAGTGCCGCCCAGCCCAACCGAATTCTCCTATTAGCTTCCTTCTCGAAGTTGTTACGAATCAATATAAATTATATTTAAGAACCTTTAAAGTTTTTCTAGACAAACGCTTCTTTTTTTTCTCTCATACAGTGTGAAACAGAGATGATAATACTGTGAGAGTGAGATAGAAAGGTGTCAACCGCCATGTTGACAATTTTTAAAGGGCTTTTGTAATTCATTATCTGATAGTCGTCTGTTATTCAATTAATTATTGACTGAATATTTAATTATTGACTAGCCCGTTGGCGCAGTTTGTAGTGACCCTGCTTTCTGCTCCGAGGGTTGTGGGTTCGATTCCCACCCCGAGTCTGGGTGTAATATAAATATTTATTTATATATTTATATATGTATTATTTATAAGTATGTTTATCGAAAAAAAAAATATGTAGCTATATACCAGTCGGCTGTTACCTATAACACAAGCATTAAGTTGCTTACTTTAGGAACAGACAACCGTGTGTGTATTGTGTAGATATTTATTTATTTATTTATTTATTATTCATTTAATTAAGGTCAAAAATTTCAAACCACGTAAATAATAATCAGGGAGAGAGCATCGAATAAGACAAGTCTACGATTCCATCCGAGTTGCGTCAATGAATCCAATTTAGCTTCTAATCAAAGATAAATAACGCTACAGGTTAACTTTTTGTGATAGCATAACATCTTTATAAGATCCTGAGACCAGAAGAGAAACAAAACAACAATTTCAGCTTTTTTGAAATATAAATAAATACATACCTTTTGATGGTTCATTAACTTCTACTCGTATGATATAATGGCTTCCAATTGTACCAACTATTTACTATTTCAAATAGCAAATAATTACGTGGTGATTATGTCCGAAATCTTTTATTTATGGTAAATCCAACAATGGGAACATTATATTATTAATATGCGCTGACTTTTTTGATTATCTTAACCTATTTAGTTTATGTTAGTCTACAAAAACTCGTCTTCATGTGTTAAAAAAGGATTATCGAAGCATAATAAAATGCAAATTGTAAATTATAATATTTTCAACTCGCTGTCAATACAGCCACACGATTACAAGTTAAAATACTTTTAAAGCTCGTAATTCATACAAAAGCGACCCTTGATATTAGTAAACGTTTAAAGGACTCTGTTAACTTTTTGCTAACAGAAACCTCGAGTACCCGATAACTCAATTGTTTTACTGTTTATTTCATACCTTTTTTAACTATTCTAAATTACAATAACATACTTTACTATATATTGTCCTTCACGTTTCCTCGTTTGAACAAAAAATTAGTCTTGCTTAGGTAAGAATTCTGAAAATTTCTGTTCGTTTAGTCGAAGTAGGTAAAAAGTGACGTAAGTTTACGGCACAAATTTACGGTTTACATTTCTATTTATGGTGACTAAATTATCGTTAATACACTTACGTCTACAGTAATGCTATAGTCTTGATATATATATATATATATATATATATATATATATATATATATATATCAAGACTATAGCATTACTGTATATTGTATACTGTATATATATATATATCAAGACTAATAATATATATATATATATAAATTACGCGTCACGTTGTTCGTCCGCGATGGATTCCTAAACTACTTAGCCGATTTCAATCAAATTTGCGCACAGTATGCAGTGTGATCAAACTTGAAAGATAGGCTATATTTCATTTCGATATATATAATTATTATATTCAAGAAAAAAAAAATAAGGCGGTACCAAGTTCGCCACGTCGGCTAGTAGTGTATATATTTATTAGTTACTAGCTGACTTTAGCACTAAAGTTTTATCGCGGACTGTATATGAACTTTCAATCTTTGATAACGCGATAACACAACGGTCACAGCACTGGCTTTATGGCTGTTGCGCTGGTGGTTGTGGGTTTGATCCCGCACATGGCAAACATTTGAATGGTCTGGTTGTCTGGGTGTTTGTATTTGTTTCCGGTGACTGTTGGGGGACACGGAAGAAAATTCTAGTACCGTTGAGTGTGAGGCGTTCTTTTTTGTACATTTCCTAATCAGCTTTTACTGTACCACGTCCTATACGCAAAGGTTGCCTAGAAGAGCTCGGTCTTCTAGCGGTAAGACCGTTACAAGATAACGACTTGGTACATCGTCATTCGTTGTTGCAAATATTATTTAAGTATTGTGCAATAAAGTTTATATTATAATTATTAATTAAATTTAAAAATATATTGATACTAGCTGTGTCACGCAGTTCCACTCACGTAGCTGCATAATATGAACCTATTTAGCTTGGTCTGCAGCCATCTAAATGCTAATATAATCCTTGCAATAGGTTCATATATACTAGCTGCACGGACAGACTTCGTTCTGTCAGTTTTTTTTTTATAAATTTTTTTTAGTAATAAAACCTTTCGTGGGCCTTAAGGAACATAAAAAAAAAAAAATGATTTCAGAGTGTTGATCGTTAAAAATAATTATACATAATGATTTTTGTATTTATTTCTTTAATTATAATGCTATTATAATTTATTTGCATTATTTACAACCGTACAATTGAAGAGTCTTGACAAGGCATATCGAATTACGTTTGTGTACCTTCGTGTATTTACATGTTACGTATATGATTCTTAGGTCATTTACACATTCAATATAAATAAAAGTTACAAAATATACAAAGGTGAGCAACATTACAAAAAAAAAGAAATAAGTACAAAGAGCGACCCGCTAAAGAGCAATCTTTTCCAGTTCTAGTTTTTTTTTCTAAAACGTTTTTGTCCACGTGTATTTTTCAAACGGCCACTAAATAATATAGGACCTTTCGGTAACTCCGTCAACGCTAGTACATCCACCAGCGCTCCCTGAACATTGTGCTATTATAAAAAAAAAAGTGAAGTCGACAAAATTTATCGCAGTGTGTCGAGTAACGCTCGCAAAGGTTGTGAGATCATGCGATAGTACTTACATTAACAAATTCAAACATCGGCGTCATTTGTACCATATATAATTTAAATCGTATTAAACAGGTATTATGTAGGAGTTTCAGCGTGAATTTCCGCCTACGTAGCTATCGGTTTTTTCTAGTAGTGCTTTATCGATGAGAAAATATAATTCTATCTGTACAAATATTATAAAGCTGAAGAGTTTGTTTATTTAAACGCGCTTATTTCAGGAACTGCTGGTTTGAATTGAAATTTATTTTTGTGTTGAATATTTTATTTACTAAAGAAGGCAATAGGCTATATAGCATCACGTTACGACCAATGGGAGCGGAGCATTCATAAGAAATGTTACGAAAACGGGAAAAAAATATTCTTTTTGAGAGATTTCGTTGTGTACGCTTCGCAACCAGTTAAATCTTTCCAAATACTAAGTATGAAGGAATCGATCGCCATTAAGTTTAAAAATTTTTTTAAAGTTAACTCATTATAACATTTTTTTATGGTAATCAACTTTGTTCTAAAATAATACACTATTTGCAAAGGTGGTTTTATAAACGTAATACAAATCCTTAGACAATTATGTTTGAACAAAACTGTCCTTGACATCATTAGATTTCAATGAGTATCTTAGAAGATATCATTGGTTTATAATAACTCTGCAATAATGCTTAATGACCACAAGAAATAAATAGGTGATTTTTTGGCAAACATTACATAATTTATCAAGTAACACATAGTGAGTTGACCAGCGGCAACATGACGGTCTAAGTGGCATTACAGTAGTATATGTAAGCTTATCTGTGTACCGCGTACCCACATTGTACTGTCGACGAATTAAAATAGGTCAGAATCGATACTTGAACGGATTCCTACGTATACTTTTTCATGTGTACTTCTGAACTAATGTGTTACATTGTATTTTATCAAACGAAAATTAAATTAATTAGGTTTTCTTTTTAATGCCCATGCCTTTTGATATTCATTCATGCATTATCGATTTTTCTTTATTAATACAGATCGACAGTCCTATGAATTTACACTTATTTGCTAGTTATCATATATGTACAGTTATTTCTTAGTTACCATATATGTGCACTTATGTTCTACTTACAATATACACTTAACTGAAAAATTAATTAGGTTAATACTATAGTATTATAGCAACCGATCCGGTGCAGTGGTGCGTGTAGGCACTGATAGTTTACGGGTGCAATTCCCGCTCGGGATGTACAAATATTTCTTTCTGGTTTGGATTTCTGTCCTCGTGGTTGTGTTCACGTTTAAGCTGTCGCTCCCGATTGTTATCATAAATATCTGATAGCGATCTTTACTCATAGTAGGGAATGCATCCGCCAACTCGCAGTGGAGCAGCGTGGTCGATTAAGGTCCAATCCTTCTCTGACATGGAGAAATAGGCCTATGCCCAGCAGTGGGATATTAAAATACTATAGTCTGTCTTTCACGATATTTTCGGTAAATGAGAAATGGATTTAAAGTCTGCTATAACCGAATCTCTCCTTTATTATTATACTAGCAACCCGCCCCGGCTTCGCACGGTTGCAAAAACTATCAGTGTTCCTCAACTAATATATTATGCATGTATTATACATATAAACCTACCTCTGGAATCACTTTTTTTACTAGAGAAAACCCGCATTAAAATCCGTTGCATAGTTTTAAAGACCTAATAAGCATACAGACAGCGTGAAGCGACTTTCTTTTATACTATGTAATGATAAATCATAGATATATAATTATATTCAAATCGTTAAGCTTAGAAGAAAACCTTAATGTTTACATTATCTTCAATCTTCAGAAGAAATTCAGCATTTAATAGAAATTTACTATAATCTCGATTCACCGATTGCTGATAAAGCTATCTAACGTATAACGGTATTCAATGGATAAAACTTTGACATTACTTACTCATCCTCAAATACCCATTTCTACTAACAAATGTAAATCATAATATAATTATAAAAACAGCTGAATTCTTCAAGTTGACGTTGACGTTTTAAATAATTTTAAATTGCCACTTAAAATGCCAATTACAATTAATAAGTACCACCGATTTCAAAACGTAAATATTACTAAATAAAAAAAAATCCAATAAAACGCAAACTTCAAACAAATCTTTAAAATTTTGTAACTATATAACTTTCTGAAATACAAATTTTATACGTCCTCCATTGAGAACCAATACGTCTATCATTTATATAAGCTTGTTCGGATAATAAAAAAAAAAAAAAAACTACATATTCTAAGACAACAACAATTACAAAATTGAATAATGTATTACATTGTAGCCAATGTCATTTAACCGAATGTGATGAACTGTCGCCTGTATCTGTATAGCGATAGCCGCGGCACCCAACTAGTATCATTCGAGAGTAAAGACGGAACCTATCGAGAGTGCATAGCTTATCTGCGGTGTGACCAAAGTGGGTCGGATCGATATATACGCAGTGATTCCAACGTTTTTTATTACCGTTTACGTGTCCCCGCTGATATACGGAACCATTGCAAAATTTTTGGACTCCTTGTCAATGGAAACTTATTAAATAAAATGTCCGACAGTTGACTTCGTCTTGTGAACAGTAGTAGGTAAACATTTAGATTTTAGCAAGGTTGATTCGTGTGGCTGTCACAACAAATAATAAGCACAAATCAAAGCTAAAAATTAAAGGGTTCACGATCACGATCGATTCAGCCTGCTACATCCCACTGCTGGGCATAGGCCTCATTCTCCACGTAGAAAAGGGCTCAGAGCTTCCTTAAAAAATATTCGTTATTTTGTAATATATTTTACAGCAGGACAATAATAATCTTGTGCGCGAATACGACTCACTTGAAATACTTCAGGAATCCGCAAATAATAACCATGTCCGACTTAAAAAATAAGAAAGAATTCCAATAGTATTTTTGAAGTGATTTTTAATAAATGTTTTTACACCTAGGTATATTATGTAAGATAATTTTGAAGTCTGGGTGGTTGATAACATTATCTACCCCTGATACAGGATTCTTATTATATTAGAAATCATTGAGTGTGAATCGTTTAATATGTTTATATTATCACAATGCAAACAACAATAATATAAAAATAAACGAATTTACTTAAGACCACACGACTGAAGTAAAACTTACTTATATCTCCCCCTCAACTTCCGTTCGCCTCGCCCGATTACACTTTTCGTAACGCTCTCGTCACGCATTCACCAGCTTAATCACCAAGTCAAGCGTGCGTAAAGAAGTTTTACTTAAATAATACAGTCCAGAGATAAAATCGACTTATTTTTTTGATTGGGGATTTCCCCATTTTGATTTCACCGCTTGATTCAACACATCATAGATATGGCTATATTTTTAAAACAACACATTATTGATATTGTAACAGTGTTTCCAAAACAAGATCGACTTTAGGTAATAAACGGGGATTTCCCAAACTTACAATACGACTACTTTAGCCAATACAAATCCATATTACGTACAATGTACTTTTTGATTATAATTCTTGTCATTATGTTAATGAGTCAATTTAACTTTTTAGGTATAAAAATATGATAAGGTCACTAATTGTATTTCTACTGATAATAATTAATATAATTTTTATGCAACACTCTTATAAATGAAATTTAAATAATGGTAAACCAATCACTTACATTGAAATTTAATATTATAAAAGGGATTTTTTTTTGTTTTTTTTTTTCGTTATTTATTCTAAAACACAACTTTACATATCTTAAACTATCATAAAGCTATGTGATCCTGATACAGCGTGAAGAAATTGCCAAATATATAACCGATATTATTAGCAATAAAAATCAACGCGGACAGAACCGCAAAGAATATCTAGTTAAACACACACATACAGAAATTATGTAGCACAAATACACACGCTAGTTAAACCTTGTATATATTGTACAGATGATAACAGTTATATAATATCAAATCTGTACCTACTCGGCGGTCCTAGCAGCGAGGCGGATTAGTCCTCATATCCTCTCTAACAACGATGGATTTACCTATATATTCAACTGTTACTATATAAACGTATACGATATATAATGGTTAGGTACGAATTCCTATATAGTACTTTTATATTATTATATTTTGTTCTCTTAATCCTACCAAACTTTTCTCTCCTAAGATGAAAAGTCCGCCCTTTGCAATCCTTTTTTTTGTTATTTATTAAATATTTTTTGTGCATAATATAAGAGTATTATTATTGTCTTCTACGAGAAGGGAAACGGCTTACTTCATAAAGGTGAAGGATTAGAACTATTAATTGGTTTTATACAAGTATCTGGCTACAAGTGCCTGGCATTATATAGTATTTTACAATAATTAATTGACTGATGCGCTAGCGGTCGGGACTTCGAACCCCGCCCGTGACAAATATTTGTATAGGTTAGGCTATAAAGATGTTTTTCGCTGTCTGGAAGTTAGTGATTGTATTGTACGGTAAATTCTACTGGAGGTGGTCGAGTATGGAAGGATTATACATTCCATATTTATATGCATCTGAACACAGGTGTTTAATTGTTTTACGATAGATTTCATTGACAATTCAGCACGATATAGCCTTAAACATATTTTGAATTAGAAAATTTAGCGGTATGTCCAGGATTAAAAGCTACGTTTGATTCAAAGTAACAGAGCGAGAAAAATTTAATTTTACAATTTGAATATTAACCTGCTAAACCTTTTAACTAATATATACGCGATGTCCAGTGTGCACATGGGTAGTGATAAATTCTTTGTGTCTCTCTTATCGTATAAATGATAAGGTACAAAACAATGTACCTACAAGGATCGGTATTATGAGAATTATCAAAATATAAAGACGAATATCCCATACAAAAGATATAAAGCTGACGAGGTTATTTGGTTGAACGCGTTTATCTCGGGAACAGTTGATTCAAATTGAAAAAAATCTTCTAGTGTTTGATAGAGCATTTATTAGGCTTTATAACATCACGCTACTACCTATAGGAGCTGAACTTCAATAAAAAAAATAAACGGGGAAAGTTAATTGGACAGTATAACATATGGGACAACCTGACAATCTCTATGCGAACGAAGTCGGGGGGCAATCGATAGTTATTTCTTTATATGTATATGATATACAGTGATGTGAGTCAGAGATAATTCGCACGGCACTGAGTCGCCTGCTACCGGTGTCGATGCTTTTATATCATGACCGATTAAGGAAGGTTTCATGAAGGTCACTTGTTGAGGACTGACGGCGGGCTTACGAGCTCGCATTTACGTGTTCCTCTTCAAGTAATATAGTTAATATCGATTACTAGCTGACCCTGCAAACGTTTCTTTGCCATATATGTTATTAACCCGCTTAACCCCCCCCCCCCCCCTTATAACTTAGGGGTATGAAAAATAGACGTTGGCCGATTCTTAGACCTACCCGATATGCCCACAAAATTTTATTAAAATCGGTCGAGCCATTTCGGAGGAGTTCAATGTTTAACACCATGACACGAGAATTTTATATATTAGAAAGATATAAAGCAGCATGGTGGTGGATTAAGCTCGAATCCTTCTCTTACATAGAAAAAAAGGCGTATGCCCAGCAGTGGCATGTTACAAGCTGAATCAATATAGAATCAAAAATAAAAGTTTTTGTTGAATCATGTTTAGATTAAGGTTAAATATAGAAATTTAACCTAAATTCTATAATACGCTAGAACGAAAAATTAGAGATCAACAATTATTTTTGTATGTATCGCTACTGACTGCTGTCATACTAATGAGAGTATTACCTATGACAAAAGAAGACTATGATTAATGTGACAGTCAGTTTAGCTGAAAATCTGTCTTATAGCCTGTTTTAACAGTTGCCGTGATGATTACTGATAGGTTTTCTTAGTAACGGCAAGGGGCAAAACATGCCATTTGGGCATTTTTACCTAATCCAATAAAACTATAAAATACAAATTTTAAGAAAAATCTGCCTAATAAAGAGGAACTCGATGACAAAAAAGAAAAAAAAAACATACATGACCTTTAATGCGTTGGATACCGCTTTATATCAGCAACTGGCGAAAGAGACCACCAGTATGAAATTCGAAAGAGTCATTGCGCAACTGACGGTAATTCTTTGAAACTCCCCCCCTGAAACTAACTGACCTCTGAACTAGTTCAATAGCTAAGGAGGGTACTGACCTCAAACTGAGCGCTGAAGGTCTTGAAGACCCCCTCCCAAAGACACCCCGACTGCGTGAGGACCTGCACAATGTCTCCTACGTGTGACGTCGCAGCGTGCATAAAATGCGCGTTATTATAGACGCCCTCTGCTACCACTCGGCCGCGGGGCGATCTGTAAACATTTAAATATTATTATTTATATACATTAGTCCTAGCAACAGACTCTAGCGGTCGCAATGCAAGCCTATAAATTGAAAGATAACTAACGAAAAATAATATATTTCACCAAAAGATATACTGGGCCCAATTCCAACCGAATTTTTTGAGACGGGGCACTGCAAATATATAAATCGCTTGAAAGTTTGGAGCAGCCCAACTAAGGAAGTACGACACAGCCTTATGGAAGATTACAGTCAAATAATACTATCCTCGAGTAATGCCGTGTTCCTGTGGTGACTAAATTACCCAGAGCTCTTGGGGAGAGTCGGGGGTAGTAATGTCAACCTTAAGCTTTCAATTTTCTGACGTTATAAGCATCCATGACTAGAGTTCGATTGCCATCATGTTCATGCAGATCGTAAGCCCTACTGTTAAAAAAATGGAGAGAACGTCGAGATTCGTGTATGCGTTGTTTCTAAACATTCGACTCAGGACTTCATACTTAAATTATGATGCGTTATTTTAAAAAATATATTTTTAGGATTGGTTTATTTCATAGTAATCTAAGTTTCTTGTTTACATCAATTGTAAATCTTTTAAACAGTCATAATACAGAATCAGTAAGACGGCACCAAAAACTAGTGACAAAAATATAGAAAACGTCAAAAAACTATCTTCAACGAAAAGTACAGTGAACCAGATAAGTAAGGAAACGTTATACAAAAGTAGGTCGCGTTCGTCGCTCGTGTCATTATATTTCTTAACACCTTATCTGTTAAACATAAATCTGGTGCTGAATGTACTGTAACCAGATAATAAATAAATAATAAGTATACTTGTACTGTGTGGCTACAGTACTAAATAATATAGCCACCCCCTCTCTTCTCGTGCGTGTCGTAAGAGGCGACTAAGGGATAACACAGTTCCGCTACTTCCTTAGAACTTAAAAAGCCGACCGGTGGCGGGATAACCATCCAACTGCTGGCTTTGAAATACACAGGCCGAAGACGGGCAGCAGCGTCTTCGGTGCGATAAAGCCAGTACTGCGGTCACCAACCCGCCTGCCCAGCGTGGTGACTATGGGCAAAACACATGAGTTCACGTTATTTTTGGCGTAAACTTGTGGAGGCCTATGTCCAGCAGTGGACTGTATAGTCTGTAATGATGAAGTATACTTATGATACATTTTTTGTACAAATATTTTTTTGGTCTGAATGTCATTATTATTGATCTTCTTTGCCATGCCTTACACGTGAAGCTGTTAAATATTTATCCCAATTTTTAAAAACAGCAGCTGTTACTTTTGATTGGGAATTTGAACAGTGCAGAAAGATGGCAAATTGAGCACCCATCCAAAACCTTTAGCTCAATATTGGGACTATTCGACGACACGTTAGCGCAGCGGTAATAGCACTGGCTGTTGCGCTGGCGGTCGCGGGTTCGATTCCCGCTCACGACAGACATTTGTATCGACCATATAGATGTTAGTCGTGGTCTGGGCGTTGATGTTAGTGTATTGTATGTGTTTCCGGACCCCCAACACAGGAGAAAATCCTACTGGGGGATCCGTTGAATGTGAAGCGTCTATTAATTCTATCACAGGTTGTTTCAGTTGAGTTTTATAAACAATTCATCATGTGAATTGTTTATAAAACTCAACTTGTCATGCTATAACTGTTCTTGTTTGAAATAAATAGTTATCACAAATTGGACGATAAAATTGCCATTTTACCATAGGAACTAACATTAAAATAATATTTCGTAGCTCTCATGCAACGAAAGAAATTCTACTATCGTTATCACAACTTCGTGATAACAAACGGGACCCACGTCTCAGTGCGCTTTCTGAGGTACACACTTGAAACAAATATCAATCGAAATACAGATATTTGTCGCTAGCGGAAACTCCCAATCTTTACCGATATTGCAGAACTATTCTTAACATTATATTAAATATAAACATCGACTACAGCGATTAAATTTAAGACAATTCATGTTTTTAGGCACCACTTATGTCTCAATATTACGTCCCACTTCTATGAGCCACTGAAATCTATAAATATTAAAACTGCTCTAGTAATATCGCAATTGCAATGTATTCTTAGCTCTCTGTATAGTTGTATACCTACAGTCCTACATACTACAGTAAATTAAAACATAAAAATAAAACATACTTTAAAAAGAGAAGAGAACGAGTGCTGAATCGTTATAATAGTTTTTACATTTACGTAATGTAAGTACATTTTTATAACATTGTTGTTTTTTACTACTCTTAAACGTTTACTTCTGTTACTAGCCTACCTGTGCGGTTTTGCCCACGAATACTTTGTTAACTGACGTTTTGTTACTGCTTCGCTAATATATCTAACTGGATAATCAGACGGACACGATTTGGAATTTATATTCATACTAGCTGACCCCGCAAACGTTGTTATACCATATATGTTATTAACCCCCCCCCCATAACTTAAGGGTATGAAAAATAGATGTGGGCCGATTCTCAGACCTACCCGATATGCACACAAAATTTCATAAAAAATCGGTCCAGCGTTTCGGAGGAATACTATAACTAACATTGTGACACGAGAATTTTATATATAAGATTAATAGCAACAATCTGGTTGTTTATACGAGTAATATCTTTAAATGTAGATTACTTCAAATGACATTATGCATAACGTCCACATTGCTAAGGTAAACTAACTGGCTTACTTGTACGCTACTGTGTTTTAGCATTATGTCATATATAAACAGCCCATCTCCTTCAATCCACAGGCTTTTTAAGACGAATAGAACCGTATAAGACTCGTACACAACCATATTACTTACAATAAATAAACATCTAAGGTACTCCGTACGTATAAAATTCTTAAACGCGTTTGACGCCACGATCGTAGGTATGCAATGCAAAAAAATCAATGTCAAGTAATTTTGAGGGGGTTACACAAAAATTCATATAATGAACGATAAGTTGACTGATTATTTAAAAAAAAAAAGGAACTGACTTACAAAGGCATAATTTCGTAAGCATTTTTTTAAGCTAGTTAAGCAATCTTTTCCATATTATTTTGGATTTATTTTGAAAGTAAACTCATCCGTAATAGGCCTTTTCATAATAACGTTACATTGGATTTTATTTGAAAAGAAGATTTAATTTAAGATTATATGTCTATATATGTATGTACACCTCCATGCCGTCTAATTCTTTGTCATGTCCTTTTCATGCTGGAGGTTGTCTGGAAGAGATCGCTATTTTAGCGATAAGACCGCCTTCTGTACATGTTTATATTTTCTTTTCGATGTAAAAATTTTCTCCGTTAATGTACAATAAAGAGTATTTGTATTGTCTTGTATTATATTAGTTCCAATCATCAGTACAAGCATCTGAAAATTTAGCATCTGAGGAAATTTTTCCTCATGACAAATAATTCTATGGGTCAACGAACGATGATGCTGTCCATGTGATTTATCTTAAATATATTAGCTTTCAACCCGCGGTTTCGATCACGTATCTCAATATTTTGACACCTTCATTTTCCTAAATTAAAATATAACATATGTCACCAAGTGATAACGTAGCAATTCTAGCGACGAAGGAGAATACGATAAAATCGATTTAGAAATTTTAAAGTTTATCCTTTACGAAAAATCAAATGTTTCCCTTTATATAATAAAATATACTAATATATTATATAGCATTTATACCCGATATACATTTCTCGGTAAATGAACTACCAAAAACGAAAACAATTTTGTCAGTTCGAACCACGAGTTCCTGATATTTAACACGTTTAAATAAACACTCTAGCTTTATAAATAACACTATAGCTTAATAATGATGTAGATAAAATGTTTCTACGTAAAGGACTATATAAATAATCTATACCAGTCGGCTGTTACCTATAACACAAGCATTAAGTTACTTTCCTTAGTAACAGAAGACTGCGTCTGTTATAGATATTTATTTATTTACTAGCTGCCCGGACAGACTTTGTTCTGTCAAAAGTTAATAGTAAATATTATTATTTTTTCATCATTTCTTTTTTAAATAAATTAGCCGAAATAGTCGAGCCATTCTCGAGTTATGGCGCTTAGCAACATTCATTTTTATTTATATAGATATAAATAAACAAGATACATTTTAGAAATGTGTTTTATTCGACGTTTGTTCAGAGGCAACAGTTACGAAGTCATTTGCTAATGGTAATTGCTATACATTAGGGATTCTATGAATATTTAATTATTATTATTTTTCTTATAGAGCAAAGTCCAATTCACGTGACACGTATCTTCGAGAAAACATTACAGACGACTATAAAATTGTTTTTTTTAAAAACTGTAACTATATTTTTAAATTAATTGTTGCCTTATTTTTATGCTATACTAGCGTTGCCCGCGACATCGTATGCGTGGAATTTAAAAAAAATGTTATTGTTCAGTTCGCAGAGTTATAAAATAAATATATATATATATATTTTAAAGTATAGCCTAATTTCTTACTTTATCAGCTATCTGCCAGTGAAAGTCCCGTCAAAATCGTTCCAGTCATTTCAGAGATTAGCCGGAATAGACCAGACAGACAAAAATTGTAAAAAATGTTATTTTGGTATCATGTACACATAGTAAAAATAAAATTAGAGTGTTTGTTTTTAATATTAAAATAACCGCTTTTTACTAATTGCGTATGGATGTGTACACGGTACATATACCACGGTACATAATTAATAGATATGTTTGTAACTGTGAGTTTGTTATGACATAATAGTGTGTCAGCACTCGGCAGAGACTACGTGGAAAGCGTTTCTTAAAACTACTTAATATGATCTTAGTCAAGTTAGACCTCTTTACTAACCCAAAAAGGTTCTATCAAACAATAAGTTTTTAGTCGTATTATGAATATACATTTCTATTAGTTCTAAAAATATACGATACAATAATAACATTTCCAAAATATTTCGACCGCTTTTGTCAACTTCTTAGGCGGATCCGGATGTTAATTTTTTCTTTGTTTCTAGATAACTTCCCTGTCTTTCATCACTCGTGTTTTGTATCTGTTCTAAACATAGCAGAGAGCATGCGCGCGAGCTTGATAAACGGGTGACATTCGATTAATCATTACAGATTTAGGTTAGGGGAGATCTATTATGTGAGAATGAAATGGAAGGGAGCGGTCCAGACAAATATCATTACATACCATTTAAACTGAAAGGGTATTAATGTAATCTTCTATATGAATAAAAATTAACCGCCGAATGCGTTGCTAGGTACAAAACTGAGAAACGGGACCAATTCAGCTATTATTTTTTTAAGTAAAAAATTAAGAAAAATGCGCTTTATATTTCAAAAAGCAACGAATATTTAAACTTTAAGCACAATAACTTAAATACATAGACATAATAATTCTATTCAGCTATTTGCTTCATAAATACGTAATTATTTTTTTTTGTTATTGATTTTAATATTAATAACACATGGTCTTAGTAACATTTATTTTTATTTCCTCCCCAATCCATTCTCTTTATTAGAAATTATAATCTTCGTATATGAATGTATTCTGTAACGAGATCACTCTCATGTCGTTAAATGTGAATAATGATGCTCATCTTTGCATTGTTAATATTCGCTTACCGATTCCGAGAACCCTAAATCCGTTGTATAATTAATCCCTACCTCCGCTTTCTAGAATTAACGACCTTGAAATTCTGTCTATACTTTTGGCATGCACCATATTAATCTTTCGTTATATCTCCAAAAAATTCTTAATCCCATTGTAATATATTTACTGAGAAATAATAATTGTTCTGCACTACTGAGTGTTATAACAAATACCTGGTTTTCACAGTGATACAAATAGAAAAAAAGTGTATTTTTTCTCTTGGAGACATGTGGTCGTTGTCTTGTGGGTGGGTACAAGAAGGACAAATCATTTTCCATTCAAACACAAATAATGAAGAATTCAAAAACATTGAACAAAGATAAAAAGCTGAAGCAACACCCAGTGTCTTCAGACAACATAATTGGTTTTAAAATTAGACAATAAATTAAAGAGACTTGTACTGTATTGTATTAGTATTTGAAAATAATACAATAGCCATGTTGCAGTCTTGTGACTCCCTTTGTCCCTTATTTCTGTATTGTTTAAAACCACCAGATAAAATTCCTTTATATCTTCTTTCAATAACTTTTTTTTCTAATGATCCCTTTGAATGACTTTAAGTATAAAGACAAACTGGCTATCCTTTTTTTGCTTTTTTGTTTTGTGGTTTTGGTGATTTTTATGTCTGTGTCACAAGTTCGAAAATATACATAAGACAATACTCAGAAGAAAATAAATATCTTTGGTTTTAACAAACAATCAGTACTGTGACCACTGGGTCAACTTATATCATCATTGATATTAGAATTAATAATGGCTTTCACTTGTGCCAAGATAGTGCAGATGATTTTGACAATTCAATCTAAATTATAGACAAATAAAAAAAAAAAAAATGTTTTGTTATAGTATATAATACGTTAATACGTTATTTACTCAAAAACAATTACTTAGAAAGCAATGTAGTATTTGATGCGATATGCTAGCAAAAAAAAAAACATTCTCTTTGCTCTATTACTTGTGACTGCCTACAAATTCACACACCATACACCTGTTATTAATATTCAAATGCAATTAATTAGCATAATTCAAGTCTTACTCTGTACATAGAAATGATTCATATTATGATTATATTTTAAACATAAAAACAGTTATATTTGTGTAATAATAAAAGTAATTTTAAAATGTTATTTTTTATGTAAATGACAAAAAGAAAACAGTCTAACTATCGTAATTGTAACATTAAAGTGTCAAGAAAAAAATTATATATGTTTTGTCATCGTGTTGGACACGTCTTTTTTTGTATAGGCAATCAACACCACATAATAGGTGGGTAATCAATCATAATTGATAAATCATTGAACTACTTTTGCTGTAAAATGACGTTTAAGTAATGTACCAACTTGAAGTAGCTTACGTTACAAATTAGGGGGGTTGTTAGACCATCAAAAATGTAGATCATCACAGCAGCCTTTCGTAGTCCACTACTGGACATAGGCCTCCACAAGTTCACGCCAAAAATGGCGTGAACTCATGTGTAGTACACAGGAAAAAGCCGTTGTCGAAAATCGATGAAAGGAAAATGCGTCAAGATAAAAAATAATTGTGTTTGCTCGCAAACGAAAAAAAACCGACTTCAATTACATCGACGAGTAATACAACGTAGATCGACGAAAAAATAGTCAAGTAACAACGCGTTATCAAAGATTACTCAAAAAGTAGTTATCAGATCTCGATAAAATTTATATGTGACCACATGATAAACATCAGCTTTCGATTAAATTAAAAATTATCAAAATCGGTACACCCAGTAAAAAGTTATTGCGGATTTTCGAGAGTTTCCCACGATTTCCCTGGGATCCCATCATCAGATCCTAGTTTCCTTATCATGGTACCAAAGTAGGGATATCCCCTTTCCACCAAAAAAGAATTATCAAAATCGGTACATCCAGTAGAAAGTTATGCGTTATAATACAACGTAGATCGACGAAAAAAGCGTCAAGTAAAAACGTAGTAGTTAGATCTCAAATAAATTTAAATGGGACCAAATGACACGCACCACCTTTCGATTAAAAGAAAATTTGTCGAAATCGCTCCACCCAGTCAAAAGTTCTGAAGTAACATACATAAAAAAAATACAGTCGAATTGAGAACCTCCTCCTTTTTTGGAAGTCGGTTAAAAAACAAACAACCATATAAATGTCTAGGAGGGAATGAGAAAGATGGAAAACATAATAATTACTATAATATTTGATTGAAATTTGACTTGTAGGAGATATATTTGAGCCTCAAGTGACTACAGATACTTAATGATTAATTACCTTGTTAATGAGTAATTAACTAATTAAGGATATCTCATTTCAGTATAATGAAAAATGTAAACATTACAAGCAACGGCTAAACAGCAAGTTACAATAATGAAAAAATTAAATTTAGACAGATTCATTATACTAAATGTATGAACTCTCTGTTCTTCAAGCTGCTAAACATAATCTTCCGCTTCCGCTTTGTTTGTCCGCGATAGACTCCCTAAACTATTTAACCGATTTTAATCAAATTTGCACACCGCGTGCAGTTTCATCTAACTTGAAAGATAAGCTATATTTTTTTTTGTTGTATGTAATTATTATATTTAAGAAAAAAAAAAATTTGAAGGTACGAAGTTCGCGTTTTGGCGCGAACTTGGGGAGGCCTATGTCCAGCAGTGGGCTGCGATAGGCTGAAGTGAATTCTATTATTTGTAAGACTCACATAAGCCCTTAACAATTCTACCAATCTTTTAAGTATGAGACAAATCATCATTACAGACAGTTACACGAAAATCTTTACATTGATTTTAACACCGATTGATAGTAAAATGAGAAACGTTTACATAACAAGGAAATCATAAAACATATTAGGAAACCATTACATATTTACTATCATCTAACTTTCACTCGTAAACATCAATAAATTTCATTATACTATAGTAGCCTTTATTATATGGTACACATAAGCAATTACTGTAATGGAGTCTTCAATATTCTAGTTAAGAAGACTAGCATTTTTCAAACTTATTGAATATGTGATCTATTTTTAATAACACACACACATCAGCCTATCGCAGTCCACTGCTGCACATTGGCCTCCAGAAGCCACCAAAAATAACGTGCTCATGTGTTTTGCCTATAGTCACCAGGCTGGGCAGACGGGCGTGTGTGCGTGCGTGCGTGCGAGCGTGCGTGCGTGCGTTTGTGCGTGCGTGCGTGCGTGCGTGCGTGTGTGTGTGTGTGTGTGTGACCTATTTCTAATAAGACCCTAGTTTAAAAGTTTGGCAGTATCTAATTCAATTTGTTATATGATTTTATTGAATTTGAGATATACGAGTATGTATATATAATTGTCCTTTTAATTAACCCGTGACCCAGAATTAACACAACACTCTTGGGGATTGATTTAGATTGCTGTGTTGCTGTGTAAGGTACCAAAATTATATACTAATATAGCACATATAGAATATAAATTTTTTTTTTTGAGGATATATAAGTTTTTATTTTGCCCACTACATGACACATCCCTTTTGTAGGTAAATATCCTAAAAATTATATGTAACTGTGCTTTCACAGTATTTTCAAATTTAATTTCTCTTGTGGTTTTATTGTAAAAACCCATTTACAATTAATAAAACGAATTTACATTTCAATTATTTATAATACTCACGATATGTATTTTAAATAAAGTGTGTTTCTTTGAGACCAATGTATACATGGATATTTCTTGGTAGTTACAGCATTAAATTCTAAGGTGTCATGTTGTGTCGTCCGTACAAATAATACAAATAAATAAAATTGGAGTGTCTGGCAAACTGGCAAACGCAGTGTGAGACGTCCTCCGGCCCGTTGGACCGACGATCTACGTAAGATTGCCGGTGTAGGCAGGATGAAGATTGCGGAAAACCGGGATGTCTAACGCGAACTTGGGGAGGCCTATGTCTAGCAGTGCACTGCAATAGGCTGAAGTGATGATGATGAAAATTGGAGTGTCTGTTGGTTATATTAAAATAATCGCTTTTTACTAAATGCATGTGGATGTATACATGGTACATATACCAAAATGATATTTTTACAATTTTTCTCTGTCTGTTTGTTCCGGCTAATTTCTGAATAGGCTGAATCTATTTTGAAGGAACCTTCACTGGCAGATAGCTGATGTAGTAATGAGTAACTTAGGCTACTTTTATTTAAGAAATTTATTTATTTTATAACTCTGCAAACTGAACAATAACTTTTTTGTTAAATTCGACGCGGACGAAGTCGATGGCACAACTAGTAGTTAATACGACAATAGACAGCGCAGAGCGACATTTTTACTTGTAGGCAGTTGGTGCTAAACATTAATTTATCACAAGCTGCAATATGCACATTAGGGATGTAAATGTTTTATATACACTACTATAAAACATTAATATGTAAATAATAAAACTTCGCACACTTTATTTCTTAGTAGTAACCCCAAAAGATTACTACAAGGTTAGTAATGTTTCAAGTGCTCGTCACTATGACCGTTAATCACATGTTTAAAACATACATTGTCACATGACATTTAAATAGCAACAATGAAACAAATTGCATTTAATAACACAAAATAACTCCCCTTACTTACTATAGAAGATATATTTAGTACAGAACATTTATTTAGAATATTACGATAGGAATATGTTATTGTTTTTAAAGAACTTTATTACACTTCATCCTGTAATATCCCACTGTTGGGCTTAGGCCTCTCTCCCCATGTAGGAGAAGGATCAAAAACGAACTTTATTAGTGATGAACCAATATTAACACTAGAATGATTCGTTACTCAAAAGCTACATAGTCATAGAACATCAAAACAGCCTGCAAATGTTCTACTGTTGGATAGATGTCTCCTATACTAATATTATAAAGATGAAAGATTTGATGGCTTGTTTGCAAAATAGGCTCCGAAACTACTGAACCGATTTGAAAAATTCTTTAACTGGTGGGAAGCTACACTATTCACAGATGACATAGGCTATATTATATTTAAAAAAAATTAGGGAAAAAAATATTTTGGATTTTTTGTTGAATACCCGTGCGAAGCTGGTGTGAAGGTATGCTTATTTTCTATATAATAATCAAATATGCTACTTGACTGCGAGTCAGTGAATACATTCCTATCACAAGTTCAGTTACTATCAGGTGTCGAGGATAACAACCAACACACACAGCTTTACATGCTCTTTGAGTTATCATTACATCATTACAGCCTATATAGTCCACTGCTGGACATAGGCCTCCACAAGTTTACGTCAAAAATAACGTGAACTCATGTGTTTTGCCCATAGTCACCACGCTGGGCAGGCGGGTTGGTGACCGCTTTGAGTTATAGTGGAAAGATTTAGAAGTTCCTATGTGTCATTGTGAGACAAATATTTGTACAATTACAATATATAATAATAATCATGTCGCGTTGGTGCAACGGTCACAGCCATGGATTGTACCCGTTGTGCTGGGGGTTGCGGGTTCGTTCCCCGCACATGACAAACATTTGTATTGGCCATACAGGTGTTTGCTGTGGTCTGGGTGTTTGTGCAGTCCTTGTGGGTCTCCCCACCGTGCCTCGGAGAGCACGTTAAGCCGTCGGTCGCGGTTGTTACCATATACACCTGATAGCGATCGTTACTCATAGTAGGGAATATATCCGCCAACCCGCATTGGAGCAGCGTGGTGGATTAAGCTCTGATCCTTCTCCTACATGGGGAAAGAGGCCTATGCCCAACAGTGGCATATTAAAGGCTGAAGCGAATAATACTCATACTTGACACTGGTAGAATGTTGCACAACGGACAGTTGCGATGCTGACATGCCATAAATTAAAGAAGAAGAAGAATAGCAATAGAAACACCTACAAAGCAACTTTTTTGCCATTATACCAGAAAAGTAAAACAATAGTTTTAATACTAAGAAAAGCATATGTATCTCTAATGGCTCAAAGATCTATTTGCACAATTAGGGTGATGTATTTTGTTCATTTATTAAGCGGCATTGAGGACTCCCAATAACCAAGTATGACTGATCAGCTTTATCAAGTCATTTGTAAATAAATTCCAATTGCAAACTTACGAAGGTTAACATTCTAGGAATTTGATGATAGTATCTCATTAAAAATTAATTATGTATCATTTGTTATTTGGACCTTCAACTATTTGTCTTTTCTCTGTAGTTAAAAATTGTTTAAAAGCCTTATGTAGTATATGTAGAAGTAAGACAGAGATAAAAAGTAACATCTACATTATATTACAATATAATACAAATACTCTTTATTGTACACTATCAGAGAAAAATTTTACACCATAAAAGAAAATATAGACATGTACAAAAGGCGGTCTTATCGCTAAAAGAGCGATCTCTTCCAGACAACCTCTAGCATGAAAAGGACATGACTAAAGAATTAGACAGCATGGAGGTGTACATACATAATATATACATATAATACGCAAATATACATACATATACACATTACACACACATATATATATATATATATATACATACATAGACTTTATTATATAATACCCTAATTGATTTAGAATGTAAATAGAAAATATATATATTTTTTAAATTGTTAATCTAATTACTATAATTGACTAGTTCATCTGCCTGTACATTTTAATTTTTCTGCCTCCTACATTTTAATTTTAACACAAAATTCTTTGAAAAGTTAATGGGCAAGTAAATTAGTAGCCTTGTGCTACAAAATGTTTCTCTGTTCAAAAAAAACCTAAGTTTGACATTGGTATTAAACACATTTGCTCACACATTTGCTTACTTGTTCAGAACTTGAAGAGGTCTAAGCAGAAGTTCAACAGTGGACTTTATATCAGCTGAAGCAAAGTCAAGATTGGTTAAATTTGCTTAAATATTATATTTTATGTTACTAGGCTTTTTTCTCTATATAGACGGGTCAGAAGCTCAATCGACCCACCACACTGCTTCACTGGAGTTGATGGATATATTCCTTACTATGAGAAATGATTGCTAACAAGAATCTATGATAACTACAGGGACCGACGCGGCAGCATTCTGTACAGGCCTATAAGGAAATTAATCTAGAAAATAGATATTTATACAAATTTGCACTGTGAGTAGGAATCGACTCGAATCGAATCGAATCCCACCGGTGACTAGGCATATAAAAGCAGTACTACGCCAGAGCGATGAGTAAAATATTTTTACTCATCTCAGAAGTGTTGTATAATAGATAAGTATAGCTAACAAAGCCAAATGACTGTTGTTTAAACAAACAACTAACAAAAAATAAGCACACGAAATAATACTTATAGTATTGTAAATATACAATGTAGATAATGAATATTGTACTGTATTGGTTTGAGAAGCGAAGTTGAAACTATTACAGCAAAGTCAACTTATAAGTGTGTTTCTGTAGTTACCTTAGTTTATTTGTTAATATTCCTAAATATTGCACAGAATTATAAAAAAGTATTTTGAAATTCGCATAATTATTAGTTTGAGTTCAGTTTAAATTAAGTTAAATTTAGTGATAAATTGGAAATTTCAAATGAATTGTCACTTTATTATTAATTTAAAACATGCTTGCCATCAAATAAACAATTACTAAATAGCTTCAAGCAGTATCTTTAGCAATGCAAAATTAGGATAAAAAGACTAATTAACATATTGGATATTTGCCAGGAAGTATAGTTTAGATCGCTCTTTCAAAAGGAGCAAATATATTTACTTAGTAAGCTTTAGATATTAGTGTAGTATATATCTAGATGAATACCTGTGATTCTTGATGTACTAGAGTTTACTAGACACTGCACAAAGTGTTTGAAAAGGACTGACTAAACTAAGTCTAGCTGGTATTAGCCCAAGCTCGGGGATCAGCTGTTCGCACGCGGCTATATTAATCGTCATGAGTAGACAGCAAAAGTAGGCCAAACATCTCGATTAGAGCGTACGCGGCGGCCGTCCGCCGCGGCGAACCTTGCGCCGCACGAATTCGCAACACTAATCTAAACGTTTTGTTTACACATCCTTTGTGATCACGCTAGCGAAAAACTTGTCAACGTGACATCAGATACCACGGAAAGTGAATACTATACGAGTGGTAGCCTAAATAACAAAGACATGTCATCTTAACGCTGAAAGTTGATGTTCATAAACTAGCATTACCTCGGCGGCCCTTGGCGATTTTTCCTTTTGTTCATTTCTCCTTCACCCGACTGCCCCGGCGGGTAGGCACCTTCTCGTCTGCACGTCGGGACCGGAATCTTGGCTAATTATCACTTCTTTCTTTTACAACACAGTCCTTTCAACTTTCGCGGATGCACAAAACTGCAGTTGAAATTAGGAGTTAGCACTCAAAATACGACAACAGGGATTCATCGAATTCACTTAAGTTATTTTACATTTGCCAACAAATATAAATTAAAATATATTTGAGTACAAAATCGCAGTTCGATTTATTCTCAGGTATTAATTAATCCCAAAAAATAAACGGATTGGCAGATTTCTCGTGCCTGCAATCAGCGCAGGAATACAACATGGCGCTGTGACGTATTCGTCAAAAGTATTGCAAAAATTTTATATATATTTTTTCTCAATTATTTGACACTATATAAAAATTAGGAATAAATTAATTAAATATTTTAGGAAATTTAGTAATGTAAAACACGTGTTTCTACGAAGAAAGTAATAATTAAGATCAATGGTTGACCAACTTCCACAAAGGTTACTTCAATATGGCGGAAGTTTTGTGTGCTACTATTGTAAAAATATTTTTGGAGAAATGTCATCACATGTTATTAAAGAAGAGAAGCACATAATTTTTATTTAGTAAAAGGTTTTGCAAACAAAAGAATACATCTTTTTATTAGTTTAAGGAATGATAAATTCATGTTTTTACAGAGAAATAATTACTAATATTTAAAACGACTAGTACTAATTATGGTTTTATGCAATTAGAGATATTAAAAACCAAAATAAAAAAATTGATATATTTTATTTTAGTTTTTATCATAATTTTGTATTCAATCGTTTTTTAATATTGTAATATTACTATAATTCATTTGGGTTTTTAATCTGTCCTACATAAGAACCACGACGCGCGCGCGCGAATTTCGTATGTGTGCCACGATTCCGGCCGAGTTTAATATTGATCGTTTTGGGTTTTGGTGGACGTCGATTTGTAGGTCAGACCAAATATGAGCGTCAAAACCGCGCCAAAAATTTCTCAACAAGAGAAATTTGAACTAATTAACTCGGAAGTGCGTTCGTTTTATGAATATTGTAAGGAGGCAGGAATTAGCGATGAAGAGATGGACATCATATGCCGCCCTTTGACGAACGCTGTACGAAAGGCGTCAATCAAAAGATGGACCAGGGCTTTTCTACTTTTTGTGATGATACTGGCTATTGGATACACAGTTATTCAAACGGACACATTTCAATGGCACGCCACAGCGATTGCAAGAATAACTCTGATTAAGTTACTACCCATCTGGGATTGGACGCCGTTGTATTACAATAAGTGTTTGATCGAAAGATCGCAGCCACAAAATTTGGACAGTGATGTCGTCTCAACAGCGGAATGCATTACATGTGAAGCAATAAGTAAGTTTCGTTTATTTAGATATTATTTATATTTTCCTAAGCAATGACTTATAACAACAGTAAAACTTAACGCCTGCTTGAAACAGGCGTAAGTTTTACTGTTCTGTTATAATCTTTCTTGTTAAACATTCACCTTTTCGTGTCTTAAACTAAATTTAACTTTTTTCGATTTCATAAGCTTGCTATGAATTTAAGATGAATTAATGCTTTATGGTGAGACGATTAGACGAGAAAAGGTAATAGAAATAGAGCAAAGAAAGATATGGAGGATTGTACACGTGGATTTTAAATTTTGCTTGAGCTCAAATCGCTTCAGTCTGTAATATTCCACTGCTGGGAATAGGCCTCTTTCCCCATATAGGCAAAGGATCAGAGCTAAATCCACCATGCTGCTCCAATGCGGTGGCGGATAAATTTTCTACTATGAGTAACGATCGCTATAAGACGTACATGATAGCAACCGGGACTGACGGCTAACGTGCTTTCCAAGGCACGGTAGGGAGACCCACAAGGACTGTACAAACACCCAGACCATGCCAAACATCTGTATCGCCAAAACAAATGTTTGTTATGTGCGGGGATCGAACACGCAACCATCAGCGCAACAGCCACAAGCCAGTGCTGTGACCGTTGCGCCAACGTGGCGTCGACTTTAATTCAAGGATGCGCAAAATTACTACTTGACTAGATTCAAAATCGTTAATATTGTCTTCGTTGATAACAATGACATGTAGTCGGGTTAAATAAATAAAAAATACACCAATCGGCAAATATATGCCTTTTCCTTAACAAATACACAGAAATCTTATATCGTAGATCTTTTCAGTTATTTAATATTTTCTTCGAAGAGTCATATAATACTACTACGTAACTGATGCTAAGTGGATAACGTGTTAATAGAGACAGCTAGCGATCCAGAAGCACACAAAGCGAAATATATTTTTCAGCTCACTGGCTCACGTGATGATAAGCGATTACCATAGCATATAGATGACTGCAATACTAGAAGTATCGCAAGCGCGTTACCGACCCTACCCCCGACTCTCCCCAGGAGCTCTGGTCAGTTGGGCTGCTCCAATTTTGAGTAGGATATTTTCTGCTGTACCCTAACTTAATACAATTATTATTATATTTATAATTAATTATAAGTATTGCACTTTTGAAGGAAACATTGCTCGCGTGTCGGACACCAGTTATAGTGAGGTATTCAATCAGCAGTTGGTCCGTGGCGCCCCCGTGGTAGTGACAGACGCACACTATGACTGGGCCATTTCCGACCTTAATCTCACTAGCTTCATTGGCGCCGACGACCGCCTGCGCGTCTCCGTGCCCTGCAGGATCCTCACCAACATACGCATCGGCAAACAGCCCATGGACTTAGAGGAAATAGTCTCCAGGATTACCAACGCCGAAATACCGAGCTGGTTCGTTCATTTCCAGAACTGCGATATCCGAGCGGTGAAAGCCTTTAGAGTCCTCGCTCCGAGACCCTACTTCCTCTCCCCCCACATCCCTCCCTCCCACTTCAACTGGCTGCTGTTGTCCAAAAACTATGACACGCATAGATATAAGCAATTGGAACTCGACATAGGTCTGGTCATAATGTCTCAACTTATGGGTAAGACATACATACAGTTACGTCCGAGAGCTCCTTGCGAGGATATATGTTATACATTAAATTTCCAATTAAACCAAGGGGAAACGCTAGTTCTTAGCAATTCTCTGTGGGAACTGGAATATTTCCCAGGAAAGGGGGAAAATATGGCCATGATCACAGAGACGGACTGGATAGAATCATAATACACGTGTTTGTATGTAGGCAGAACATTACACCTTCCTGTTATATCCACGTAGATAACTTAGCACACTTTCGAAATGGCACTCTCTTTGTAGTAAAATAAAATATGGGCACGTGTTATATTAACAACGAAAAAGTACCGAGAATATATTAACATTTAATTTATTCTTTAGATATACATGAATTTTTTAAAGCCAAATTTTTCCAGTACTATCAATAATAACAGTTCTGAACTTCTTATTCCATTCTTCTCTCCCTCTTCTTCACATAGCATCAAATAGATAGATTTTGTTTTCCCAATTGTTTAAGTTTAATGAGAGATTAAAAAAAAAAAACTGTCATTTTACTTTAAACGAAAAAACATTGCAGGTTCAGTTTTTACGTAAGTGATATATTAGTTTTTCTTGATTTATTTTTTTCATAGCTTTGTATTCAAGAGCGTAGTTGTACAAAAATCGTCTTAAAATGTTAGATCAATGGTCGACAAGTAGCTTGATAATGGTTGTATTAACTGGGTACTAAAAGCCTGTTATTTTGCATTTATTTGTAAAACGCATTTTGCAAACTAATGCACGTCGGAATATCAGGAACATAAAATGACCAACAGATATCCTGCTTTAAATATAAATCACAATATTAGTGTCCAACAAAGTTATAAACTTGTATTGCAACAGTGTAACTAAATATAACAAAAAAGTTTGCGACATGGAAGACGTTATTCTACCATTGAAAGACAATTGAATTGCCAGAATCGCAGCTTCAAGGTTTCCCAACTTCTAGTTAAGATTGACGCCCAAAAAATTGTTAGTAGTTCAGAAACGGTTTAATTAACTGCTGATGAGTTTCAAATTTTTGTCGAATAATAAGAACCGGTTTTGCAAGTGGTTGATAGTTTATCCCGCACAAAGGCAAAGGTCTGTTTCATCCCAATTAATAAACTACAACTTTAGATTCAAAATTTCGAATAGAAATACCGATACATCGTAAACTTTTATTATTTATTTTTGTGTTACCCACACATTAGGGACTTCTAAGCATTTTTTATATATCAAAAATCGATCATTCCAGCGGGGATCCAACCTGCATCTCCGACTAACCGTGTCGGTGCTTTAGCCAATTTAGCTATGGAATGATGTACCTACTACGTCGAAATTTTTGATATGATGATTTTATATTCGGTCCTATTATAAGCTTGTATTTGTTGTTTAACATCATACATCACTTTGTAACAGGACCTTAAAATTTTTATTCAGTGAAACAATCTCTCAAAAACAAATTAGTTAAATTTGTTATTGTTGAACAATTACTTTTTATAGTCTTAAGTTTAAATTTTAATTAATTGTTAAAATAATTATTGTTTAATTGTAATTATACATTTTTGTATTATGTCGGTTTAATGTGTTTCTTTCACGAACAGTTACGGGTGTACGAACATATCAAAAACATCCCATCTCAAGTTAGATATTTTCAATCATTATTGTAAACTATTATATGTAATCTTGATGACAATGTAACAAAATGTATGTTTACTTATAAATCTTATAATTGAAGTCATATTTAAATCAAATGTACAATTATTATTGAACTAAAAGTTTTGGTGAAGTGAAGAAGTGGTATCTAATACATTTTAAGATAATTTATTTTAAAATATTGTATGTTGTGATCAAGATTGTTACAATAAGGTATATTTAAGAATATTACTATGATAAAAACGATTATGATTACCTCAAAGTATGTAATATATTATGAAGCAATATGTGTTTTATTTATAACATTAGTTAGTACCTACAAGGTTTTAATTATTAATAAAGAAAATATGCATACCTAACTTATTTCGGTTACAGTTAGGAGTTCTAACGTAGCATTCCTAATCTGTACACAAAACTATAGAAAATTCAATTCTGTACATACCTTAAAGATTTTTTTTTATATTTGTGGAAGGCCTAGTAAACTGAACACAAAAACAGTATGTTTCGTTGATGTCTGTTTCCTATAACTATGACTGAATATATTAAAGTCGAAATTCAAAGAATAGTCTTATAGACAGTATAATTAAGAAAATGCATAATGGGTAATAAACTCAGAACAGCTATTTTTAAAAAACGACTGCTTGAAACTACATGACTGTAGTATTAACTTCTTTAGCTCCAAAATAGTCATTTTTTTTTAAATATAACAGTCTGCAAACAAGCGTACGGTTCACCGGATCGTAAACGATTACCGCAGCCACAAGCGCGTTGCCGACTCTATCCCCAATCCATTACCAGGAGCTCTGGTCACCTTATCTGTTGTTACCTGTGACCTTCTTTAAGGTCGAGGTACTGCCCCAGTCGGGGCAGTACCTCGGGGCGTTATTCCATACTTTGAGCAGGAAATTTCCTGCTGTGTCCTACTGTAGTAATTAAATGACAGCAAATTTATTAAAATATTTTATTTGACTAATAAATTAATTTGGAACAAATAATATTAATCAGTCTTCTCCTTAAGCACGGGTTTTCCTCTGAACCAGAGGATTAAGTTCTTCAACGACAAGACGACCGGAAACATGATGGGCAGGAAAAGTGGTATGTATATGGCGTATCTGAAAGTAAACAAAAAAAGTATCTTTCACACTATGATAGTTTAAATAAATAGTATACTTATCGCGCGAAAATGAATCGCCACGAACGTAATATATTTCCCATGCCAGGACAGGGCGGGTTACTAGTCTTTTTTTTTTTACTTTAGCCGCCATTTTAGGCCCCTTAAGCTCGCAAGTCCTGTGCTAATTTCTAAATTTTTATATAGCTGATTGATAGGGAGCGAGAGATTGTGTCTGAATAGGCGTTATTACTGTTTATTGTAGATTAGTCATCAGTGTTTGGATCCACGCTACAAAATTAAAATCAAAAATTGTTTTATTCAAATATGCTTCAAAATCACTTTCGAATCGCTATTTAACAAATTAAATATTGATTTCTTTTTACTACTTAACTTTAAATAAAATTCTGGCAAGTACAGGGTTATATCTTATAACTGAGTCCGTTGAGTATTAGGATTATAATTATTTGCATATATTTATATGTATAGTTTTTTTGCCCGTTTCATTTGACTTACTTTTGGTCATCAGGGAAGTATAGTAGGGCTAATAGACTGGGTTCCATGAAGGCTGTTTCAGCAGCAAGAAAGGCCTGTTGCGCGTATTTGTGAGCTGCCAACAAATCCCCTTGCTTCATGAGCTCGCCGGCGACTTGGATGCTGTCCACAGCCAGGTTTATGGACGCTCCCACTTCGTCGTTTATCACGATGTTGGATATTTCACCTGGGAGATAGTGTGGTTAATTTATAAAAAACAATACGATAGGCAGTATTTGCGTTGATGGGGAGAATGAACACAAAAAATATAACTGAATATTATGTAAAAAAGGAATATCCATAATTTTTTTCAGGTATAACATTACATATAATTTGAATACTTTAAATTTATTTTAAACCGTTACTTGATTTGTTTTTTCCATAGAAGTTGTTTATTTTTTTTTTTAATTAAATAGATTAAGAGTTCAAAAGTGTTTTATGAATTGTGTGTAAAACCTAGGTTGCTTCTTAAAACCTTAAACCTAGCCTATACGAGTAGAACATTAGTATATAGAGCCGTCTTTACAATTACGGTAAAAGTTTGGATTAGAAGTTTATTTTTTAACTTTTTTGTACAAAATATAGATTAAAGAGGTATGTTATTGGTTACAAATCGATAGTTATTAGTTAGCTAGTAATTTTACAATTAAAATGAACATAGTATTTAAAATTGAAGTGCACCTGTCTGTATCTGAACTGGTTAAATAACTGTATTTCATAATAACAGGGTTAAAAAATCGTTTCGTTTTTGGGTCAATATGGTGGGTGGTGATAACAAGTAAAGATGTAGTGGTGAAGGTACAACTAACCCAGCAGCTTGGCCAGTGAGGCGAGGCTGGCCTGAGCGGAAGCGAGCTGGTCGAGGGCTCGCAGACGTAACAACGAGTCGCGCTCCCAGCGACGTGGAGTAACGCGCCGGAGGGGTTCCAGGTGGGCGCCGGGGACCACTGGCTGGGGGGGGGGGGTCAATTAATACGCTACTTAGGAATGGTTTATTGCATTCAGCCTGTATTATCCCACTGCTGGTCATAGGCCTTTTTCTCCATCTAGGAGAAGGATTTGAGCTTAGTCCACCATGCCGCTCCACTGCGGTTTTTTCAGCACAACCGGAACCAACGACTTAACGTGCTTTCCGAGGCACGGTGGGGAGACCCACAAGGACAGACATCAAAATCGGAAAGAAATATTTATACAAATACAAATATACATTCCGAGCGGGATTCGAACCCGCAAACCGTCGGTGTTTTAGGCGATTACTCGCACCACTACACCAGAGTCGTTCCTTAGAACATTTTAATTAATAATATTATGGATAAGTCTATATAGTAAGTGTCAGTTATTTTTAGAATATTTTAAGGAAGTTGTGAAAATGACATTTCCGATCTGAACGATTTTACTGAGGTCACTGAAGGATGTATCCTTAATTTGTACGATTTTATTTTTGTGTTACCCACACATTAGGAAAATTTAAACATTTTTTAATATCATATCAATAATCGACCGTTCCAGCGAGAATCGAACCTGCATCTCCGACTGACCGTGTCGGTGCTCTAGCCAATTAAGCTATGGAACGATGTACTCACTAGATCGAAATTTTTTATATGATGATTTTATATTCGGTCTAAGCGGATATATCCTTCTTAAAATTTAGAGCAGCCCGTGTGTTCATAGCTAAATAATACTGCTCCCAAGCAGCGTTGTTCTCCTGTGGTGAGTGAGGTGGCAAGAGCTGCTGGGGAGGGTCAGCAACGCTCTTGGAGTGCTCCATGAGCTGCTGGTATCAATTGTATACGGTACCCGCTCACATCAGGTGGACTGTACGTTTGTTTGCCACCTTTACAGAAAAACAATTCTACTAAGTGAAGGTTACATAAATTATTTTATGGAGGGATGTTGAGGAGCGTGACAAGCGCGTTGCTAACCTCAACGTTATTACGCTTCACCCTGTAATATCCCACTACTGGGCATAGACCTCTTTCCCCGTGTAGGAGAAGGATCAGAGCTTAATCCACCACGCTGCTCCAATGCGGGTTGGCGGATATATTCCCTACTATGAGTAACGATCGCTATTAAGTGTACATGATAACAACCGGGACCGACGTCTTAACGTGCTCTCCGAGGCACGGTGGGGAGACCCACAAGAACTGCACAAACACCCAGACCACGGCAAACACCTGTATGGCCAATACAAATGTTTGTCATGTGCGGGGATCCATCCCGCAACCGCCAGCGCAACAGGTACAATCCATGGTTGTGACCGTCGCGGCAGCGTCGCCTTCAAATAAAATCTAGACTTACCTTATCAGTGATACCGAGTAGTTTCCTCAGCTGCGACAGGAAAGTGCCCATGATGAGGTTAACGTTCGGCTTGAACAGTTTCTCCTGACACTCCAGCTGGGAGGGACTGCCGAGGACTACTCCTCCCCACTTCGGTGACATGAACGCTTGAACTGGCGACGATACTCTTTTATCTATAGTAAATTATACAATTTCTCCTCTGTTATGTGTATGTGTTAGAACATCTTTATTTATAAAGCATGTTTATTTTCATCATTTCTTTAACAGATGTAAAAAAAATGACATCGACCATGAAAAAAAAAATGTACAATCATAGCTTTAATTCATATGATTCTAAACTAGATATTTTATTAAAAATTTACTATCAATAAAGTTAAAGAAAAATTAAGTTAAATGAAGGCGTTGTAGTGCCTTGATTATTTATTCAGGGCTCATCAACGCCAAATAAATAAATAAAAATAATTGTCTTGTAATACTTGACTAACGATAAACTAAAATGGATTTTGAAAATGAAAATGATATGAAAACTTAAACAAAAAATGAAGTTTTCAATATTTGGTTAAAGAAACTGGATATTATACTTTTAGAACATCCTGTGGAGATCTTTTTTGTTCCTAAACCAGTAAATATCGGACGAAAATGCAACATGTACAAAGCTATTTATTAAAAATAATTTAATAGCTAAAGCACATTATTCAGTTCAAAATTATATTAATGATAATGTGTGGATTTAGTGGTGCTGTATTTCATGCAGGTATGACTAAATATTTAATATAACAGTTTTTTGAAAGAATAACTGCGGAGTTGTTCTTGATTCTCTGCACAATCTACATTCCAAATTGGTGGCTTCACTTCAACTATAAATTATTAAAACAAATAAAATTATAATTTGTAGAATGACAATTTAAAAGTGATTTCAGATTAACTTGGTTACTTCTATTACGAAAATTATTCGAAAACGGGATATTTACCATGTTTATTATTTTCGCTTTGCGGAGATCGATATTTCGACATTGACTTCGAATGTCTTGATCACAAGATGAGTCTCGTGATCAAGACAATAATAAACATGGTAAATATTCCGTTTTAAAATAATTTTCGTGATTTAAAAGTGCTTTTGAAGCTTATAATTTTTAAAAGTAGCTTTAAGCTAGCTTTTAAGCTTAAACTTTTAGCCTAGCATTGAAAAATTTTCAGCCTGGGACAATTACAACACTGATGACGCGTTAGAGCAGCGATCAGAAACGTTTTTGATCCCCATGACATTGACATGACACATTTGTATAAGTCATACAGTTTGTCCTAGTCTAGGAGTAAATTTTTGTTGTATGGTGCGTTCAGGAATCCCAGAGGAGTTATTTCCACGGAGGCCATTGAGTATAAGATTTTATTACCACTATACTACAAGCAATTTATACTCACTATCAGCATCATACAACACAAGAGGCGCGATTTCACACGGGACGATGTACAGCGCCAGGTTAAGGGTCGGTCTCTCTGATACGTGAGTCGCGGCGCGTTCCTCCAGACGTGTTAGTAGCAATGGGAGGCGGTCTTGTCGCACTGCGAAGTGACGACCCCCGGTTGCGTCAGTGACCTAGGACACGAATATGATATTGGAGTTATAAGATAGGTTCTTTATTGCTACTGAGATCTTAAATCAGTTTTTGTTTCCAAAAAAAAACTTATTTGTACTGTTAAAATGAGATTATTTTTAGAGTAATGGGGTGGGGGGGGGGGGGAAATGAGACAGACAGAAAGTGTGTGAGAGAGAGAGAAAATTAAACACACCTCTTTCGCTTCGAAATTAAACTCGAGTAAGTGTAGCCACTGGGACTTGAGTGTAAAGTTGTGTAAGTCAGAGATTTCATCCACGAACGAACCGATGTAATCTGAAATAAAAAAATAATATTTTACTTTTATGGGCAAAATTATAATGAATATGCTTAAACGTTTTCAAAGAATGAAAAAAGGAGAATTCTTTATTTTCATATTATTTAATGCGACCCACCCAATTTATGTTATTGATACATAAATTTACCTTCAACAGCATCCCGTGCATTGAATTCAACTTTCATCAACTGTGGTTTGGGATGTACTACCGAGAGTACCACGTGGAATCCTGGCCCGCTCGGGAATCGAATCTGCCTCGCTGGGTCTGCTGTCTCAGATCTTGCACCACTGAGTACTGAGGGCTCGTAAATCCAGTGTACTAGTGCTTTGACTAAGGAGGATGCAGCTGGAAATTTCAAATTTTAATTAATTTAATTATAATATTTATTATAATGATTAACTATAATTAAAATGAAGGTTCCACTGATTCGACACATACACGACATCAACAGAAAGCACAACTTTCAATGTTTTACAATTTGATTTTAAAAGGAAAGAATTTTTGTAAGGTTACTTTGATAATTGTGTTTGATAGCAAACGAAAAAAAGATCGACTTCAATTACATCGTTAAGTAATACAACGTAAGTAGACGAAAAAAAAAAAAAAAAAAAAAATAACAAATGCACTAGTCGTCACTGCGATTTTCGAGGGTTTCTCTCGATTTATCTAGGATTCCATCATCAGGTCCTGCCGGCCTAGCATGCATACAACGAGATATCTCTTGACGAGAGAGAGAGATAATGTCTACATCGAGTATTTTCTCGATTACCCTAACATGCGCACTACGAGAGACAAAATTCTCTTCCGAAGACTTCGCCTTGTCGAGTAGAGAAACATTATCAACCATAATCACAACTGAATATCATTCTTATTTCTTATGTCGTAAAGTTGAATTTACAAGGTTATTGACCAATCGTGCCAAAGCGGGATGAGCCAACGTTTGTATAATTTCAAACGAGTGACACATGTTTTATTTAACAATGTTCTCGGCCTTTTGGTTAAGATAAAAAGTGTATATCTAATTTAAAAAATCTAATATGGATAATAAAACGGCGTAAGTAAATGAATTTAATTATATATGTAAAACAATATGCTCGTGTTGTGCTTTATATCTTGTCGCACATTAGATAATTGTAATTCTATCACGCATTGTTTTATTTATTTATTTTTTATTTTTTAATTTTTAAAATTTTTTGAATTTTTGAATTTTTTTTTTTTTTTGATTATTGATTTTACTTTTATTCTATTTAATTTTATTTTTACTTATTGATTTTTTTAATATAATTTTGTTTTGTTTTTTATTCTGAATGTTGTCTTGTCTTGTTGTACTAACCCAATATGGGCTTATACTTTGGTCTGAAATAAAGTATTATTATTATTATTATTTAGAATAAGAAGCAACATGGCGCAAATACGTTTTTTGTGTCATTATATGGCACACTTTACTCGACTTTTCGCATTTCCCGCTCTTCGTATACCGAAATTATATAATTATAATAAGGAAACGCCATGGTATACAAAAAATAGGCACCCGGTTTTATTTATTTTTTATTTATCGTCTTTCTCGTCGATAATATTGAAAACGAGAAGTTTCTCTTCCTAAAACGACAAAATTCGACAAAATTACGATGTCATGTTAGCTTCCGTAGAGATAAATATCACAGATCACTAAAATTTAATGATTATCTCTTCTATTGACGTAACGAGAAGAGTATCGCGTGCACGCATGTTAGCTACTGTAGACATAGAGAGATAATACGAGAAAAGGGGTAGACAAAATTTTGTCGTGGCGCGCATGCTAGGCCTGCTGGTTTCCTTATCATAGTACCACATTGGGATATCTCCTTTCCAACAAAAAAGAATTATCAAAATCGGTTCATAAACGACAAAGTTATCCCCGAAGATACATAACATATAATTATATACGGTCGAATTAACTAACGTCCTCCTTTTTTGAAGTCGTTTAAAAAGAAAACTAACAGCAAAATACAAATTTGAGAAAAACAAGTTTTTCTTGTTTTCAAAATTGTCAATATATTATATTTAATACTCATTAATTTAGTCATGTGTCCTGTATGAAAGCCAAACATTATGCACACAGATTTTCACTCTTGTTCAATAATAAGAATGGCGCATTTACCTTTAGCATCCCTGAAAAATGCGACCCTTTCACCGCCCACCCAAACATCCTCAAACAAGGGTTTCCTCTGTACCAGGTAGAATGTATTGTGTTTCTTGGTGTCGAATGATGCTCCGACCTCCTCCAGCGCCTCCTGCTCATCAGCCACTGTGTCCAGGATGTGTTGGAGTTCGTTAGACAGCACCTGCTTTTTGATTTTCAGTTTTATGACGTCTGGAATGAAGGAGGAAGTTTAAAATATATATATTTTTTGTAAGTAGATTTTTATTGTAATAGTTCAAAAAAAAAAATATATATATATATATAATTAAAAGTAAATCGATGCTTGTACTAAGGAATAAAATCTAAAATTTTAAAACATAGATTTGTCGAAATTTTTGTTGATTGTGTATAGAATTAGAATGAAATTATTAATTCGGAATGAAGTTTAAGGATGAAAGTGCTCAGTCATCTAAACTTTGAGAACGTGCAAAATAAGACCTTTCTCTTTTTTTCTACTAGCTGGTACCCGCGACTTCGTCTGCACAAGATTGAATAGCTTATTATTTTCTTACTATCTATCTTTATAACAAAATTCATCAAAATTGGTTCTGCGATATAAAAATCAATTTGTTGCTACCAAATGTGCATTAGAAATATATTATCAATTTTTATTGTATTTATGGCTTACTCTTTTTGCGATAATGGCTTACTCACAAACTTTCGCCTTTATAATATTAATAAGATTAATAGAACTAATTTTGGAAATAACAGTAGGTTATTTACTATATAATTACCACCATATCCTGAAATAACATATTACAATTATCATGCTCATTTTGTGTAAAATTTAGAAGTTAATATATATGTTACGCTCAAAGATCAAAAACGCTCATTGAGCGGAAAAATAGCTCACAACGCGATGTGGTCACAGTAAAACATCCACATAGAGAAATTCGTGTTATGGCTCTAATGAAAACGCGCACGACGCGTTGTGGCAATCAAAGAAAGACCAAATAGCGAAATTCGTGTCGTGGCTTACATGCTATTCGATCTCAACGCGTTGTGGCAATGAAGAAAAGCCATAACGCGTTCTGAGCATTCATTGTGTTAACCATATCACGACGGACAGGTTGTTACTTGTCGGTGACGGCTCGGGTGCAAAGACGCATTGAAACCTCAGTTTTATTCATTTCTTTTCTGTTTATGATAGTGCATTTTAATGTCAGCGCTAATTATGACGAATAAAAAATTTTTACAATAAATTACGCGAGTTTGTGGAAACAAGCACTGATCGCAGTTTTATTATGACTACAGAAAAAGTAAAGAGAGCAAATGTAACTTGTAAGCTCTGTTTCAGAAAGAATAGCATAAACGTTGAAAGAGAATGTGCTAAATTAGGTCTACAGGAACAGGCAAACAAAATGGTTTCATTGTCTAATTTGAAATTTCCCTGTGTTGAAATTGGTACTAACGTTTTAGTTAGAGTTCCTGAAGTTGATAGAGGACGTACAGCACCCAGGAATGTTATGTGTGTTGTTATGAGCATTAATCCATCAGGTCTCTACCAGTTAGGAAACAAGGAAGGTACACTCGATAGACTTTATGCACGTAATGAATTTACACTTTCTGAAACCAACTTTATTAACTTTTGTGATGTGCCCTCAACTTATTAGATACTGTATTGATAAAAAGTGCAAGTGTCGCTCCAAGAATATAAAATGCAACTCAAAATGCCACAGTAATAGTTCATGTAAAAATAAATAGCAATCAAATACTTATTTTTCACAATTATAGTTATTTCTAATATAGGTACATTGTTGTTGTTTATTGGTGATCAATAAACATTTGTGTTAAATATTTTTATTTCTTGAAAGAATTTTAATTGTCATAAAAAAATTAAAACCCTTATCATTTTATGTGAATTATGAGTAATTTACAAATGATATGAATATTTTGTGTTCAGTGATTTATTACTTAATACATTGATTTTTTTAAATATAAAGTAATCTCAATAAATAATAAATATCGTTTCATTTTAATTTATATAATTACTAGCTGACCTGGCGAACTTCGTATCACCTTATTTTTTTTCTGAAATATAATAATAACATAATATATCAAAATAAAATATAGCCTATCTTTTAAGTTGGATCAAACTGCACACGGTGTGCAAATTTGACTAAAATTGGTTAAGTAGTTTAGGAGTCCATTGAGGACAAACATTGTGACACGAGATTTATATATATTAAGATATACTTAATATATTTGATAATGAGAAACACGTTATGCCGTGATTTTATAAAATGAAAAATATTTCTTAAGGACATCTACCAAAACGTTTCCAGCCTAGGCCTAGTAGGATCTATATCGGAAAGTAGTGTGCGTTGTAATCAAATAGTATTCCATACGCGTCATGGCTTTTCTTCATTGCCACAACGCGTTGAGATCGAATAGCATGTAAGCCACGACACGAATTTCTCTATTTGGTCTTTCTTTGATTGCCACAACGCGTCGTGCGCGTTTTCATTAGAGCCATAACACGAATTTCGCTATGTGGATGTTTTACTGTGACCACATCGCGTTGTGAGCTATTTTTCCGCTCAATGAGCGTTTTCGATCTTTGAGCGTAACATATATATATCCATTCAACTGGTCACATAATTTAATATTTACTATTATCATTTGCCAATTAATAGTATCAATTTAGTTACCAGACTGTTCAAAGGCCTTCTCAACCTGTTCCGCAATATCCTGAGCGGTCTTATCGTCATTGGCGAGCACGGTCAGCTCTGAGGAGATGAAGTGCGACATGGGGTCGAATGCATTGATCTTGTCGTATGGCAACGCTACTCTGAAATGTTAAAAGGGATCTTTAGTATTTAGAGTTCGCAGCTTTCATTCTATTTATGCTGTAACTATATGTTCTCTGCACCGTGTCTCGGTAAGCACGTTAATCTATCGGTCCTGGTTGTTATCCTGTACACCTGATTGCGATCGTTACTAATTGTAGGGAATATATCCGCCTATCTGCAGTAGTGTAGCGTGTTGCATTAAGCTCTGATCCTTCTCCTACACGGGGAAAGAGGCCTATGCCCAGCAGTGGAATGTTACAGGCTGAATTGTGCTGTAATAGACTATTCATATCGCACTGCTGATCAAAGGACTCTTCTATCACGTAGAATAAATAATTTTAATAGGCTACACTGCAATGGCGCAGTTTTTTTTCAGGCCATTCTTTAAGTTAGCAGTGAACCTGTTTTTGGAGTATTTTTTTTTTACATAAGTAGGCATTTAATTGCCTAAGACTGTATGTCTGTAAGTTAAACATATTTTTTTGGAAGTTTTGCTGTGTGTTATTTATTTAGTATCAATTGATTTTAACATTCTAAAATGTTGAAATAACTCGAAGAAGCGGGAAGAATGTAATGCTAGACCTAGATCAAGCATACATCATAAGTTACAATTTTTTGGTTGGTTCCGCAACAAAATTTCGCATATAAATAGGGTTGTGCCCTGGGGCACTGTCTCAAGTATCACGGATTTGTTATAATTTAGATGTGATTCAGGTTTTACTTTTACGTTAGGAGGTCCTTAAAATAAGCGACAAAAAAAAAGAATCGAATGTTTAAGAAGCTGTTCTGACGGATTAGGCATTTTCTGTGATTCTTGCTTATCAAACAAACGATATACTTCTGACTAAAGAAATAATAAAATTATTATCAAAGTTCAAAAGTTCATATGTCAATCACGTGCGTTATGTTTAGGTGCATACAATTATCGAAAATTGATAAGTTTATCATTACAAATTTAATTCCCACACATAGTTACAAATTAATCAAGGTGAGATAAGAGCACAATATTTTAGTTTGTTTAATTTTTCATTAATTATTCCACACTTATAATAATATTTAGAATTTACCATTTATAATTATTTTTATTTTATCAAGAGAAACCAGTCCATTGTAATGGTTACTTATATTGATTCCCTTATTTTTCCAAAAAGATTATAAAGTTTTGACAAACACTTTATTTGGTAGAATTTTATCGCTACTAGACAGAACAAAGATACTCGTACAGATGTACGAGTATCTTCTCGTTACTGCAATACATTTATCTTATATATATTAATACGTGAAGCAAAAACTTTGTACCCATTTTTACGAAAATTGCGCGGACGGAGGATTATGAAATTTCGCACACTTATAGTTTATATAGAGAAGGAGTGTAGAATGGTAATAATTTTTTTTTAATTATGCATAAAAAATACATTGAATCAATAAAAAAACCATTACACACATATACTCTTTTATCGCTTGTCAGTCTGTAGTCAAATTAAAAAATTTAAAAATATGTTCTCAATTTTCATTTTATCTTTATATAAATTTTTAATTATGGTCGAATTTCGACCACCGGGCGACAACTAGTTATAGTAGTAAACAGCCGTTAGACATCTCGTCAAAAAGCAGAGTGCCTAGTGCGACTTTTGTTTAATCCGCATCGCAATAACGGGCGTAAATTTTAACTCTATTTTGTATGGAACATTTAAACATTGCAACCTAGTTCTCGCGTTTGCCGCTAGATGACTCTGTATCGATTGTATTGTATTCTATTCTTTATCGTCTTGGCTGCAGTGTTTAAATTCCCATACAAAATAATCTTTACGTATAAACGCGTTTCTGTGAACTAAACTCGCACTAGGCACTCTGAATTAAAGTCATTATAGTAATTTTAAACTCAGGAAAACTGCCAGATTCCTACGACAAATATGTAAAAAGGCTCTGCGGTCAAATTGGGTAAGATTAAGTTAAAGATCTCAGATTAATAAACTTTATTAATCTGAATTAAAAATATTGAAAGTTTCTATTACTTTTGAAGTAAGCTGACGCGGATGTACTGATCCACAATATTATAACGCATTGCACTGAATATAACAACAACTGAAAATATTTTCTTTCTCTGCCTGCATCTTGCCGTCTTGCTTAACAACCACAATGATATTAGTAGTAAATCAAAATAAACATTTCAGTGCACCGTAATGAATTCTTAATAATTCCAAAAGAAGTTAATTATTATTTAGAATTGTTAAATATAAGAGAGAATAAGAGACAAAATCAGTAATTTCCTTTTTTTTTGAATCTGATTCATAGCGATATTTAGTCATAGATAATTTTAGATATTCGTTCAAAAGATCAACCTACATACATTAATCTACGTTCAATTCAGGATTGCACAACTATGACAAAGCTGCAAAAAATCTATAAGCGTACATATAAAAGTGAATTATCTAAGTTATGACGATATCTCTAATATTTGTTATAAAAAGTCGATACGGAGGTAATTTAGGAGACGACGTCACAGGTTACGACATAAAACTTTAGTACGTGGGTGACCGAGCTTAGCTCGGTATTTTGAGTAAATCGTGTTTTTTGGAAATCATATTTAAATACGAATAAAATATTGATAAAATATGATAGTAATAAAAAGTATGATCTGGTTATTTAAATAAAAAATCATGAGTGCAATTAGAAAAAAAGGAGAAAAATAATCGATCTGGAGATACGAGGATTTGAACTGTGGTCTTCTCAGTCGATCCCGACCGGCCGCTTCTCACCTGAGCTATTCCAACTTTATTGACAATTGCGAAATTTACCTTCGTAATCTAACGATATTGTAGCCATTTTTTTATTGCCTAAAAACTGGGATAAAACGACATTTTCTAGAAACCAATCCTACATATATCGATTTATCGTCCCCGAAATCCCCTGCATACTAAATTTCATGAAAATCGTTGGAGCCGTTTCCGAGATTCAGATTTTATATATATATATACAAGAATTGCTCGTTTAATAGTATTAGATAGAAATTGATGATTGATTTACTATATTCAGCCTAATTTATTACTGCAGGGTATAGGGGTCTTTACTCATACTCAGAGCAAACTGCCTTCGTAAACCAAAGTATAGAATGAGATTTTATCTAAAACTTTGATACTTCTGATTTAAGGAGTATGAAAATTAGTTAAATACTATCGTAGGATCCAACCCGAATTTGAGCAGTGTGGTGAATTAAGCTCTGATCCTTCTCCTACATGAAGAAAGAGGCTTATGCCCAGCAGTGGGATATTACAGGCTGAATCGTATCGTTGTATATAGCCGTTGATTAAAATTCAAAATGAAAGGGAAGGATACGACGGGGATCAAACTAATTCTTTGGGACTGCTAAACTTCCTTGTGTCGAGATTTAACTGAGGTAGGGCACAGCAGGAATTTCCTGCTCAAAATATGGAGCAGCCCGACTGGGGTAGTACCTCGACCTTACAGAAGACCACAGCTAAATAATACTGTTTTCAAGCAGAATTGTGTTCCTGTTGGTGAGTAAGGCGACCAGAGCTCCTGGGGGGATTGGGGATTGTTATATATAGTATAGTTCTCCAGACAAGTTTGAGTCAAGAACCAGCTAGTATTATTATTTTTATTCTGTAAAACTAATGTTCTCAGTGGTGGCAATATAGCAGAGATGATTTCGCAAGAGCCACATTGATTAGTATACTAGATCGTTCAATAAGTCCCGAGACTAACCTGGAAATGGCGCATATATTAAAAACTCTAAATATGTGTCAAATTTTTAAAAATGGAACAATAAAATTATTGATTTTGAAACATTTAAGTGACGCTACGGTTGTAATTTCGATACAATGGAAAAAAAACGAGTTTCGCGTGTTGATAAAACATTGTTTTTTAATGGGAAAAATACCGTTGAAGCACACCAATGGCTTATAAAATGTTATGCAGGATCAGCTCCCTCTAAAGCAACCATTTGTCGGTGGTATGCCGACTTCAAACGCGGTCGCATGGACACCAATGATGGGGAACGCTCAGGTCGTCCAAATGAAGCAGTGACTCATCAAAATATTAACCAAGTCCTCAAAATCGTATTGGAAGATCGGAAGGTAAAAGTGCGAGAGATAGCCGAGATAGTGAAGATTTCAGCTGGTAGTGTTTTCACTATTTTACATAAAAATTTGGCCATGAAAAAGCTTTTTTCTAAGTGGGTGCCGCGTTTGCTTACAACTAATCAAAAGAAACAACGTATCAATGATTCAGAGCGATGTTTGGCGCTGATGAATCATAATAAAAAGGATTTTTTACGTCGGTATGTAACAATGGATGAAACCTGGATATACCATTTCACTCCGCAATCCAATCGGCAGGCAGCGGAGTGGAGAGCGGCTGGTGAAAGCCGCCCGAAGCGTCCAAAGACTCAAAAATCGGCCGGTAAGGTTATGGCGTCTATATTTTGGGATGCGCATGGAATACTTTTCATCGACTACCTTGAAAAGGGGCAAATTATAAATAGTGACTATTACATGTGCTTATTGGAGCGATTCAAGTACGAAATTGCGGATAAACGGCCTCACATGAACGAAAAGAAAGTGGTGTTTCACCAGGACAACGCGCCTTGTCACAAGTCCGTGAGAACGATGGCCAAAATTAACGAATTGGGCTTCGAATTGCTTCCTCATCCCCCTTATTCGCTAGACTTGGCCCCCAGCGATTACTGGCTGTTTGCAGACCTCAAAAAAATGCTTCAGGGTAAGAAATTTGACTCAAATAGTGAAGTTATCGCAGCAACGGAGGCTTATTTTGAAGCCAAAGACAAATCGTTCTACACACATGGGATAGAAAAGTTAGAAAAGCGTTGGAGGGACTGTATCGCTCTTGGAGGAGACTATGTTGATGAATAAAAATTAATTTTATAAAAAAGACCTTTTTTTAGTACTTAGTCTCGGGACTTATTGAACCACGTGTTGAGTGCCAATCCTACGTGAGAGTCAAAACGCTTCAATCAATTTTATTGTCTAAGATGTCATTGAACATTTTAGTTTCAATTGAAACGACGTCACTGGTAATAAAATATGACGGAAGTGTTAAATTGCATATTTAGACTATTAGTATTTTTGTTCGTTAATGAAATACTACGTCGATATTTTGCGTAGTTTTTATTTTTTAACCGACTTCCAAAAAAGGAGGAGGTTCTCAATTCGACTGTTTTTTTTTTGTGTATGTTACATTAGAACTTTTGACCGGGTGGACCGATTTCGACATTTTTTTTTTAATCGAAAGGTGGTGTGTGTCAATTTGTCCCATTTAAATTTATTTGAGATCTAACAATTACTTTTTGAGTTATATCTAATAATGCGTTTTTACTTGACGCTTTTTTCGTCAACCTACGTTGTATTATACCGCATAACTTTCTACTGGATGTACCGATTTGGATAATTCTTTTTTTGTTAGAAAGGAGATATCCCTAGTTTGGTATCATGATAAGGAAACAAGGATCTGATGATGGGATCCCAGAGAAATCGAGGGAAACTTGAAAATCCGCAAATTTTTTGTCGAAATCGGTCCACCCAGGCAAAAGTTCTTAAGTCACATAGGTATATAAAAAAAAATACAGTCGAATTGAGAACCTCCTCCTTTTTTTTAAGTCGGTTAAAAAAAAGGATTATCCAGCAGATAGACAAAGACGATAGAAGTTGTGACCGTACGTACTACGAGTATATACATATTTCGACGATATATTTTAATTTATACAGATTAAAGTGATAATTAAATTCAAGTTACGGACCTGTATACTTCCGTGGTCTTCCACCACAGAGGCACTCCGATGATAATGAGTACTCCCACGAAGGAAGCGCTCGCCCACATGCGATTTGCCTCTGAAAAATGAATTTTTATAATTACATACATTTGCTATTACCAAAGAAAGTTATTTTCTAGGTACGCACCAAAACAAAGCGTTGTTGAAGTTCTAAGAGGTCATCTTAGTATTACGTAAGCAGAATTTTAATAATTTTTAACCCCCTCCTCCCTTCCTTCACTTGTCAGCGAAAGTCAGCAAAACTCTATTCTCTCCCCCCCTATGCTTACGTAAACATTGGTATATATATATTTAATCTATTCAGAAATAATCTATATAAATAAAAACGAATGTTGCTAAGCGCATAACTCGAGAATGGCTCGACCAATTCGGCTAATTTTTTTTGTATGTACCTTAAGGACAACGGAAGGTTTTGATACAAAAAAAAAAAAAATCTTTTTACTTTTGACAGAACGTAGTCTGTCCGGACAGCTGGTAAATAATAAATATTGCTGACGTAACCACCATCTAGACCATGTCATCAAAAATAAACACAACAACGACCCCCACCAGCCTTCGGTGTTTACGTAACAACGCAAGTAACTTTTTAGTCGTTCCGACATTATTATATCATAATATAATCTTCTTCTATAATATAAAAATGAGTCGCTGAATGTGTTGCTAAGCGCAAAACTCGAGAACGGTTGGACCGATTTCGCTAATTCTTTTTTTTTAAATATTCCTTGAAGTACGAGGATGGTTCTTACGGAGAGAAAAATTCTAAAAAAAAAAAAAAAAAAAATTAAAGAATCGACTGTTAGGCGATACGAAGTTCGCCGGGTCAGCTAGTATAAAATAAAAAGAAACGAAATAGAGAAAGGCGCGTTTTAACTGATCAGGAACAAGAATCGTCCAATAAGTAATTATTAAATAAAGACTACAACAGTATTGTACACCACAAAAAATTTATCGCACAAAGAAATTAATTAGAAAAGCGAAAGAAGCTAGAATATTTTATTTATTTAACAATTTTTATACGTACAAGATTATACACAATATTTTGTCATGGAGACTCACGTATAATGGGTGTGCTTATCCCTGTGAGAGATTTCTTCCAGCACACCCAAAAAGGAACAATTACAGACAGAAATTAAAGTAGGTAGACAGATGTACAAAAGAAAATATTAAATAATTGATATATATATACACATATACGCGCGCACACACACACATATTTTTTACTAATTTAATTGATATAATTCTAGGCTACAAGTCTCTTATGTGGCAACTCTAACCATATCACATTAAATAAAATTTGGATTAAAAGTGAATTTTTTTAGTTTTTATGTAAATTTATTATGCAATAAAAGTGCTTAATATTTATTATGATGGATGGATATTTTTATTTGCACAAATAATTCTTTTCGGTTTCGATGTACTTGTGGGTCTCCCTATTGTGCCTCGGAGAGCACGTCAAGCCGTCGGTCTCGGTTGTTATCATAAATAGCGATCGTTACTCATAGTCGGGAACATATCCGACAACCCGCAGTGGCGCAGCGTGGTGGATCTCCAATCCTTCTCCTACATAGAGAAAGAGGCCCATACCCAAAAATGAGATGTTACAGGCTGAATGCGTTATAACCCATGACCAAGGTTCATACAACTACAATTAAATTTAATAATGTTAGAATAAGCAGACGACGTTCTCATTACATATGTTATTGATTGTACTGCGTTCTAGAATCGCGTATGATATTACAAACGCCTCGGTAGTTTAATAAACATAAGTCATTGTTCATTGCCGATACGGATGAAAACGTATCGTAGGTGTTGGGCTCGGATTTCATTATGTGCATTATGGCGATCTTTTAAGTACTTATGCACTTGATTAATAATGCGTAACAATGTGACTTTACTTGCCTTACTACGACAACGAACAGAAAAATAATAAGCGTGGATAACAAGGCTAGACTATGGAAGCCTACGACGCCAGCTGTCTGAACAGCGTATTCTTAGGCGCTCTGACTATCATATTTTCCACTGGAACAGTGAGATCTTGAGCTTGAGATTAATATCATTTTGCTGTGATCTTCTGGAAGATTTAGATAGGTACTTCTTTAGACGAATACTTCGGATTTTAAACAACATATTTTCTTCTCTACCTTCCATCAATTGCTTCTATTCTAATTGCTATACCTAAACTTTGTCACTTATCAATTTTATTTATATTAATTTTGTTCAGAAAATCAAACTGTTGTTTGAACATAATTTATTCTAGACTACTCTGAGGCCCATAGTAGGTTAACACGACCATGATCATAATAACTGTCATTGTTTTAAATACTTGACATGTTTCTAATTACTATCTTAATAGATGTAGCGTAATGTTATAATGGTTATATACGTTGACAATATTTTCCGATAATTTAGCTATTATTTGGACATAGCTTTTCAAATTAATTATTTCGGAGAATATTGTCTCCGATTAAAAGTTTAATTTAGTACTTAGCTGGCAACTAAGAGCCTGTAAATGTTTCAATATTTTGCAAAGGTTTTACTCTTTAGCCGGCTTCAAAAAAGGAGGAAGTTTCTCAATTTAACCGTATATAATATATGTGTGTTCGCAGATAACATCGTCGTTTATTAACCGATTTTGCTTATTCTTTTTTTGTTAAAAAGGGGATATCCCAAGGGTGGTACTATGATAAGTAAACCAGGATTTGATGATGGCTTTGAGAAATCATTGGGTCGGCAACTATTGGGTTTGTTATTTTTTTTCGTCTTCTTACGTTGTATTACGTGTCGATGTAATAGAATTCGTTTTTTTTTTTCACTTTTGCTAGCAAACACAATTATTATGACAAATAAATTCCTTTATTTTGTACCATCGAGAATATAGATAGTTCCTAACTCTTTTATTGACGCTGCGGGAGCCTGATTGGAGACATTATCTTAAAATTAAGCATTTACAGAGTTTAATCGATTGTCCTCTAGTTTTTTACTGATATATTTAAGGTAAGGGTGTTGTTTTATAGCACAGGACCTATATTATAGGGCTTAGATTGCTAAAAAGCTTTTATTAACAACACATTTAAAGACTATATTGGTTACGGTAGAAAATATCTTTTTTTTTTATGTACCAACAGAAGTATTGCACGCGCTTTTTCGACCCTACCCTCAATTCCCCCCATGATATCTTGATTGAAGAAAGAAATGTTTGATTTTGGCTTTTGATTTTATATATATTATGGTCATGTAGTATCAAATCACATCAAAGTCTAGCTTAGAGTAAATACTAGGTGCAAAGTGCGAGCACACGTTTCCTCGGCGTGGATTCAATTTAAGACTCTACAATTACCTAAGTAATTTCTAGAATGCAATATGGCATTCGAAACACGCCATTCGTGATAATAACAGATAGGTAATTACTAAGATAGTTATATAATGCGGTTTGGTCGTAGTTTCTAAATATGAAGTTTCAGTTTTATTTATTAGAAGGGTAACACTTCAGAACTTTTCAAAGTCAAAATTAAGAAAATATTATTCGGTGCAGGATTACATAGTTGATAAAGATGTGTGTATTTTATGCAACATGTTACTAATTTTGTACTAAAACACAGTTTATATATTATTTTTCAAAAGAGTAACTGCGGAGTTTCTTGCCGATTCTTATCTGCAGAATCTACATTCCGAATCGGTGGTAGCTTTACTTCTACAAAATATATAATAATTTAATTTATTTTTTAAAGTTTTAATTGCTCAGAAAGTGCTCATGGAGGCTATTTGAATAAAGCCGTTTTCGATTTTGATTTTGATATTCTTGAAAGCTCCTTCACTCAAGCATTTGCATTTTCAAAATTAAATATTACAACTGCCTTTAATACAAAATTAAAGCAAAATTATTTTTTTCACTAATCTAAAAAAAAACATTTGATTACTCTCTAAGATCATAAAGTTCATTATTTATTTAGTATTCATTACAGAAGGTTAATAGATACAATACAGTCACATCACATATCTCTTTTCTATATAATAAATTAAACTCATATCAAGAACAGTGTCTCAAATACATGGTATATACGCTCAACGTTACGGGGTCGGGTGTCAAGAAACATACCGATGTGTAATTGATAACAATTACCACTCATATACACTATGGATGCACTAAATAACGTGTCACCGTAAGGCCCGATCCCCATTATAGCGAGTTTTGGTTAATCCGTCTCGCAATAACGGGCGTAAATTTTAACGTCATTTTGTATGGGAAATTCGGGATTTCAACGTAGTTCTCGCGTTTGCCGCTAGATGGCTCTGTATCGATTGTATCGTATAGTCGTATACTATTCTTTATCGTCTACGCTGCATCTTCACGTATAGACGCGTTTCTGTCATTTTTCTTTGAATAAAACTCGCACTAGGCACTCAATATCAGTTCGTTATCGGTCCGATCTCGATCCATCGGGACACACTAGTCTACTCATATGCATGATGTATGAATGCTCGATTAGAATCAAATTGAAGATGTATAAGAATGCATTCCACTGCGTAACATGACGCAACATTTCATCACTCCCCTTCAAATATATGTCAGAGGACATGAAATTTATCGCCTCATAAAACTGGGTTCAATTACTTTATAAATATTTTACGATTAAAACACTGTATTAACTTTTAAATGATTTTCAATTAGGAAATCATTAATAATAATCTATCTTATAAATTTAAATGAATGGTTGAAAGCGCGCACACTACTTCCCAACGATTGCACGAAATCGGATAAATCTTTTTAGCTTTTGTTATCAAACATGTCAAAACAAGTTTTATATAAAGGAATAATTTAAATTTTCACGTAAAAAATATATATGGCGGGTCCCTCTACTATAGGTTCGCCGTGCCAGATTTGGTATACTCGTACCTATTGTACGGTAAATAGGTACATCTATATCTATTACATATAATAAAATGGTAGGAAAGTCAAAACTGTACATTAAATATTTTTTTAAAAGAATATTTGGGGTGTGATCTACAATCGATACCGAAGCCAAAAATATAGTTTTTAGAATTTTTGTCTGTTTGTCTGTATGTATGTCCGAGATAAACTCGAAAAGTACTGCATGGATTAACTTCAAATTTGGCTCGAATATTATTAAGAAGTCGGGTCAACATATAGGCTACATATTATCACGCTATCACCTACGGGGAACGAACAGTGAACCTTTATTTCTTCAACGCATTCTGTAACAACGTGTAATCTAACGACGCACATTTGAATGTTTTTTTTTTTTTTTTTTTTTTAATAACCATGCTATAAGCTAGCTTCACACTATAAATAAAGACATTCTGTAGTATATTTAGTATCAGCATTGCACCCGTGCGAAGCCGGGGCGGGTCACTAGTTGTATTAATAAAAACGAATGTGCTTTAAACCACACGACTGAAGTAAAACTTCTACCTCCCAACTCGATATCGATTATTTTTTTTTAATTTTCTTTTATACAAACCTTCATGTAACAATAATGAAATCAAAAAACAATTGTTGTCAAATTTGATACAGCAGTTAGGATGTTATACGTGTACCTACATATGTAATTATGTATATTTCTTCGGTTGATTTATTTATCTATACAAATAAATAAAATTGGAGTGTCTATTTGCAATATTAAAATAACAGCTTTTAACTAAATGCATATGGATATACGGTACATATACCAAAATGACATTTTTTACAATTTTTGTCTGTTTGTCTGTCTGTTTGTTCCGGCTAATCTTTGAAGCGGCTGGACCTATTTTGACGGAACTTCAAATATAGGCAAAATATAGGCAACATAGAAATATAAGCGAATTGAGAAACTCCTTTTTGGAAGTTTGGTTATAAAAACTTAATGGCAGTAGAGCGGGGGCGTACTGATTTTATTAAAAACTACCCCAATTCTCTTCGTTCGAGGGGTAGCGATTATTCACGTACTTTAGGGTTGCAACCCTCGACGTTAATAACATTACTTGCACATATAAAATCAATAGTTATTTTATGCTTGAGGGTTTTTTCATCGTATCGTATTTGTCGTTACTATCAACATCAATATACTAAATATCTATGTATAATTTATGATCTTAATATCTACTTATATAAATTAAAATGTATTGCCAAAACGTATGCGTAGAACTTTCGAACAGCACAAGGTTCTATAAAAAAAATGACATTATCACGAAAAAAATATATATGGCGATATCGTCTATAATTTATAATCTTAGTATTGTAAATATAAAGGTGTGGTTAAATATTTGTGACTCCATCACGCCAGGACTACTGAACGAATAGAATGTAATGGAGAAAGGTACGTTCAAGTCTAGAACATTACGAAAAAAAATACGACTCTCATCAAATAGGTACGAACGAACGAACGAATTCTTGGGCAGATGGTAGTATTTGAAATATACCTAACTCAAACCAGATAATGATATTGAAATCTTTGCATAAACAATTTTGCCACTTAACGAAGTAACGTTAAAATCGCTAAATAAAATATATTTCTACTTAATTCTTCCTAATATACTGACACGATACAAACGTGATTTAATAATCAAAATCACGAATTTTGAAACTTTTTAAATACATATACATAATTATATTAAATCGACATTGAAATAAAATGTGAGTAGTTGTAATGCTAACGTTTGTGATTTATTTTTATGGCTTCATTTAAGCTTTAATATTGTATGCGACATTGGATTTAAAAAAAATACTTCAGCTAACAAAGTTACTAAGATATAAAAACTCTTTACAATGATAATAATATTTGCAATAAATTTTTATACTTTTAGCGAAAAATAAGATCGACAGCCAACTATCAAGTGGTTGAAAATTTATATAATAAAAGTATTTTATTGAAATGAGAACATCACCCAAAAAAATAAAAATTATTTATGGTGAAGTTTCGTAATCATTACGTCAGAAGATTAAAATAAAATATATTACAAAAAAGTTTGACCTAATGCCAACATCATTTGTTGTTCCGCATATCTATGAAAAATGTTTTTGAGTTAAGCATGGAAATATTAAAAAAAAACAACAACAAACTGATCCTACAAATCCCTACATCACGTAAATGTATCCGCACGTTGTTCTCAATGTCAAAAGAAATGTGGCGTCATATATACTGCGATGTGATTGGTCCATTTTTATGGCACGAATTTTGTAACTTATGGGGAGTCGTTGCAATATTCTAGTAGTTTGTACAACGAACGCATTATCTAATTTTTTTTTTTTACCAAAATGAAAGTTGATGTTTATCAAATATTTTATTTGAAACATGAATAATATGTAAAACATTTTTTTTAATTTAATTACATACGACTTCATAAGATTTTATCTGATCTTCACTCTAAGCGATTGATCATTAAAAAAATATCTATAAATTTTAAATTTCTATATCTATAAATTCCGTACGTAATGCTATGAGAAATCTACTAACCTATGTGGGTATATAATTGTCTAGTTCCGTTGCAGGTGGTCGCCGTAAGATTTTATCAATCACGGCCTACGAAACTACGAACTAATCTATAAGTTGATAATGTATGGTGTATGCACACAAAATATAAAATACGAACCTTGCATCACGTGGCTGTAACAACCAAGTTCACGCACTGACAAATAAAAAATATAAACGTCAAATACAACGCGTCCCTAATACGAACGCGGGAACACTGGAAAAAAAACAAAGTCCGTCATTTCAGTCCGCATCCGCGCCGCGCGTCGATCGTACGTGCGCGGTTGGTAAAAACTCCCGCCAATATAATACGGTGAATTTAATCGAAAAAGTTTTTATGTGTAGTGTTAACAATTTCGAACTTTTAAATAAAGGAGTGAAGGATTTTCTTATACGCCGGTTAGTTGTGTAATTTTATTGTTTATTTTACGACGCTTGGTTTAGTTAAGAGGTTTGTGGGGCTATGGTTGACTAACGCTTTACAAAATGTATTGTTTATCCATCATTTTACTACAGCAATATATTTTATATATACGTATAAATAAGATTTTTTTAGTATATTACATAATTTACGTCATAAATATTTGTATACATAAATATGTATTCAAAATGAACTTCCTATAAAAATTTTACGATCCCTCGGCAACATAATACGTCATTCTTAACGTTTTAGATTTTATAACAACATACAATTGTTTTATTAAAAGCATAAATAAGAATTTTGTATTTAAATTACTTGAAGAAAACAATGAAAGTACGTCAGGCGTATAATTTGTTGCTCAAAAAAGAAAACGTTTAAAATAAGTATTTCTTTATTCAAATTATATATATTACCGTATTAAAGGCGGACTTAACATAGTAGTTTTAAACGCACAAAATGAATGCATCTGTACTAATATTAAAAAGCGAAAAGATTTGTTTTATTTTTATTTTTGGAATAGTAAACTCAAGAGTTACTCGCGCGATTTTGAAAAATCTTACTAGCTGAATGCTATGTTATCGCTGAGTGACATAAGCTTTAGCCTAATTCCTTTTAACAAGAGAAAACGGAACAACCAAAATAATAATAATAATAATAATAATAATAATAATAAACGCTTCACACTTAACGGATCCGCCAGTAGGATTTTCTCCTGTGTTGGGTGTCCGAAAACACACACAATACACAAACACAATACACAAACACAACACACAAACACAACACACAAACACAACACACAAACACAACACAACACTAACATCTATATGGTCGATACAAATGTCTGTCGTGAGCGGGAATCGAACCCGTGACCGCTAGCGTAATAGCCAGTGCTATGACCGCTGCGCCAACGCGTCGTCAGAATATAAAAAATAATGTAATATAGAAAAATAATATACCCAATCCACGCAGGCGGAAATTAAGATATAATCCTCGAACTGTTTTAATATTGAATATTTCGAACTGAGAAGGCAATCAATAATATTAACACAGTTTTCTTTATCATTAATGCATTTGTAATTCTCGCGATATTAAGGTCTTTTATAGTAATTAATTAACATTTTATAATATATCGATAGCTATAAAAATATACGTCGGTAAACTCGACTGGGCATAGGCCTCTTTCCCTATGTAGGAGAAGGATCAGAGCTTAATCCACCACGCTGCTCCAATGCGGGTTGGCGGATATATTCCCTACTATGAGTAACGATCGCTATCAGTTGTATATGATAACAACCGGGACCGACGGCTTAACGTGCTCTCCGAGGCACGGTGGGGAGACCCACAAGGACTGCACAAACGCCCAGACCACGGCAAACACCTGTATGGCCAATACAAATGTTTTTCATGTGTGGGGATCGAACCCGCAACCGCCTATGCCCAGTAGTGGGATATTACAGGCTGAAGCGTAAGCGTAAACTCGACTAGCGACGAATATACATAAAATTTTTATTAAATATTTCTTAGAAATAGTGACTAAATTAATGAAACAACACCACAAGGAGAAAAAAGCTACATTTTATAACCACGCATAGTCAAAACCGCCAATTTTTTTAAAGAAAAAAAAATACTATACATCATTGTTGTCAGGACTTCATCGTCTATAAAACTTTAATTTTTACAGTTTTTTTTTTACATTTTAAAAGTAATAGTAAGAACAAGTAGTGTATACCATAAAATAGGCTTCGAAAAACAAGTTTTAAGATGCAACCCATAGAAGCAGATCAAACCAAAATGGATAATCATTACAGCCTATACAGTCCACTGCTGGACATAGGCCTCCACAAGTTAACGCCAAAAAAAACGTGAACTCATGTGTTTTGCCCATAGTCACCACGCTGGGCAGGCGAGTTGGTGACCGCAGTACTGGCTTTGTCGCACCGAAGACGTTGCTGCCCGTCTTCGGCCTGTGTATTTCAAAGCCAGCAGTTGGATGGTTATCCCGCCACCGGTCGGCTTTTTATGTTCCAAGGTGGTAGCGGAACTGTGTTATCCCTTAGTCGCCTCTTACGACACCCACGGGAAGAGAGGGGGTGGCTATATTCTTTAGTACCGTAGCCACACAGTACTGGATAAGAGCATGATAAATCTTCTCCGTATAGATGATAACCATCATCTATAGTAATATTATATTTGTGTTTGCTCGCAAAAAAAAAACGACTTCAATCACATAGGCAAGTAATACAACGTAGGTTGACGAAAAATTATTCAAGTAAATACGCATTATTTGATATCTCGAAAACTACCTACTTGTTAGATCGCCATTAAATTTAAATGGGACAACATGACATACACGATTCGATTACAAGAAATCGTCTAAATTGTAATATACATAAAAAAAGTACAATCGAATTGAGAACCTCCTCCCGTTTTTGAAGTCGGCTTATAAAACTAAAAAGTTTGTTTGTTTGTTTAAACGCACTAATGGCAGGAACAACTGGTTCGAATTAGAAATATATATTTTTGTGTTGGATGAACTATTTATCAATGCCTATGTATACATACAAATATTTTTCGAGCGGGTATCGAAGGTGACCGTTGGTGTAACAGACAAACCCTGCGACCATTACGCCATAAAATAAATCAAAATACCAAAACACATTAACTTTGTTTCGGTTAAGGCGGTTAAAAGAAAAACAAAGCATTTCCGCCACATCGCAAGTTTTCCTCGAGGAATATCAAAGACTGTGACATTATATAAATTCCCAACGGATGTATTAGAAATAGATCACAACAACGAATTTAAGACGATATGATTTTAATATTGAAACAAAAAACTCAAGGATCATTAAAGGAAATGTTGTGTGGGTTTATTTTATATATTAATAGTATATTAATAAGTTGAACAATATAATATTAATAATAATTGTATATTAATAAGTTCAACGAGGGTTATTATGTCTAAACAAAAAAAAAATATGCTTCAAGAAAGCTTCAAAAATTACTAGTTAATGAAGCTACGATCAGATTGTTTTATAATACAACTAGCTCACCTGGCGAACTTCGTATCACCTTATTTTTTTCTGAAATATAATAATAACATAATATATCAAAATAAAATATAGCCTATCTTTTAAGTTGGATCAAACTGCACACGGTGTGCAAATTTGACTAAAATCGGTTAAGTAGTTTAGGAGTCCATTGAGGACAAACATTGTGACACGAGATTTATATATATTAAGATTTTTATAAGTATTCGATTTCATAAAGATATTTAAAAAAAAGGTAAAATTGAAGTAAAGAACTAAAAATTATTGCTTTGGTCATAACAAGACAAGAAATACACGTAAGCTCACGATTTTACGCACAATGTCGTAACTTAATCAAGACATCACAAAAAAAAAATAAGTAATTAGTATAGATGTTATTTACAGTATTATGTAACTCGATATTTCTTTTCATCGCACGTTTAATTTAAGTTCTATCAGACTATGTCCAAACCAGTGGCTGCAGTCGTCAACGGACTTTTTGTATGTACGATTTTATTTTTGTGTTACCCACACATTAGGAATTCTAAACATTTTTGATATGATATTCAAAAATGTTTGGACTTTTTGTACTGTTTACCATTGCGGTGGAGGAAGTCTTTAAGATTTTGGATTGGAGGGAGGAGGACGAGGCATCGATGTCAACGGCGAATACACCTTCGTTTCCCCGACGATATTGTCATCTTTACGAAGACATTAAAGGAGCTAGGCCAAATACCGGGCGGCCTAAATGAGTCCTCCCGACGACCGTACGTCGACGTAACCATCTCAAAGTTGTTCAGGATTATGTCTACTTAGGCTACATCGTTCTAGGCCGAAAAGCAGTGTGGGACGTCCTTCAGCCCGCTGGACAGACGATCTACGTAATATTGCCGGTGGAGGCTGGATGGGGATTGCGAAAAACCGGGATGTTTGGCGCGTTGCTAGCAGTTGTTACATTTATGACACATTACAATATAAATTTTATCATAGACTACATTTCAAGTATAGTGTACCTTGCAGGTAAAATTAAAAAAAAAAAGCGATGTGCACTTACAAGCACTTTTCATTGTATATATATATCTAGGTCTAGACCATAATAATTATTCATACAATTAGGGCTACTATTTAACAAAAACAAACTTAAGCCAGACTCCATAATTACCATAAACCAATATTTTTTAACATTATATCTTTTTAAAACCCATAAAACTTACATAAAACGCATAGTAAAAATGCTCTGATGTGTATGGCCAGTTGATAAGACAATCTCCGAAACAAATATTTAACGTAAATATTAAATTTATTACATCCTTTTGTTTGTGGAGGGATTTAATATTGTGATTTAAGTGACCGTGTAACGGACAAGGTACATAATTTTGTGAATAGAAACATAATTTTAAATCTTTAGATAAATATTTTTTTAAAGAAGTTCACGACAACATGACACACGAATTTCGAAGGGTTTCAAGCGAAAAGTTGTTTATTAACACTGTTTAATAATGAAAGTCTGACTATTTTTCCTGTTTTCAAAATTCAATTGAGACAGTTATCTCTACCACCCCGATTAATAATAAGTAAGTAAGGTATGTATATTTATGTATGATATGTATGTGTGTATGTATTTTATACTTATAAGTTTGTAATACATTACAGTTATTCAACTATTTTCTTTACATTGTTATTTCTTGCACTGTGTCCCCCGCTATATGACACTCTCTCTCATGACCATTGGTTGACTGGAAGAGATCTCTTTTATTGATAAGTCTACCTTTGCCATCAACTATACATGTAATTTTCTGTATATTCTGTTTTTAATAAATATAAATAAGTTAATAAAGTATATATTAATTTCCTTCGTATCTTCTCCATTCTACGTGAAATTGTCGGAATCGAACGTGCTTTACTGCTACAACTAAAAGCTATCAAACAAACTAATAATTAATCAATCAAACACTATTTTAAATGCCTTCCAAACTTACTTATGTTTTGATTCTCAACCACACCGAATCTCCATTGCGTCTTTTCTAATCCATACATCATTTACGATATAATTTTAATCAAATTGACACAAATTAGGACTACCCAACAAAGCATTTAATTGAATTCCAAGGTTCCGGTTCCCAAGAAAAATATATGTACAGGGATCAAGCTCATAAAATGTATCGAACAGGAACGTAAACAGCAATAACCAATCTATTTTCGTATCTCAGATTTTAGGTCAGTACTTGGCCCTAAAATATAAGCAGACGTGAAACATTCGACAAAGACTTTCGAGGAACATCGCTAAACACATGTAATTTCCATGTATGTATGTACTCGATAAATATATATTATTTCAACGATATATTTTGACAATGAGCACATGGTATCGTAAGTACTTTATGAATCTATTTATTAAATTTCAGAGGAAATGCAAATTGATTTGCTGGATACAAGATTATCAAGGTTAAGAATAAAAAAAATGTGATTTTCTCTTTCGATTTTCTTACTGAAAAAAATCGCATCTATTAAGGTTTCTTCATAACGATTTTCTGAGATTATTTCAGTCGAGCCAGCCTATATGAGCAATGGCCAATTAGTTATATACGTATTACATATGGCTCAACAACAGTGATAATCAATTTCGTGCTAGCAAAGCTTTTTATACATTTAATATACGAAAAAATTTTTTTTATCTGGATTTGTAAATCCATTTTATGAAAACACATAAACTAAAATAAAACAGATGATGTCAACTTCCTTATAACGTAAACTAGGTATTATTTTGAATAATATTATATAACAACTAGCTGACTCGGCAAACGTTGTCTTGCCGCTAAACGCTATTTAAAAAATAGGGGTTGGTAGTAGAAGGGTGAAAATTTAGGGTTGTGGGTATTTTTCAACGCCAAATCATAATAAAATAAAAAATAATCTAAAAATTAAAAAAAAAATAGGAGTGGACTACCCTTAACATTTAGGGGGATGAAAAATAGATGTTGTTCGATTCTCAGACCTACCCAATACGCACACAAAATTTCATGAGAATCGGTCAAGCCGTTTCGGAGGAGTTTAACTGCAAACACCGCGCCACGAGAATTTTATATGTATATTAGATTTCCTCAGTAACAGAAACGTGCATAATTCCTACTTATAGAATACAAGAGGATTATATCACATGTTAATATTTTATACGTATCTACATATGTCCTTTGGTACGATTTAAGTTACAATGCGAATGGCTCCTTAACAGTCTACTTGACAAAGAATAAATAATAAAATGAACGAAAAAGAAAAAAAAACGTACTTCCATTCCTTGTTCAATGGGACAAAGAAAGTAATAAAATAGTTATTGTCAAGTTCAATCTTAAAGTTTTACAGCAAAACTTAGCATATAAAAGTTATGTGTAAAACTTTGTGGATTTCGTCTTTGTGTTCATTTTTAACTCTGAGCCCAACAAAGACGATGAATATACCTGCATGAGTCACGGAATATGCACAGAATCGTGGAAACTTTACAAATAAAGATAATTATGTTTGTTTTATCCTTTCAAAGCATTAAAATTTGTGTCTAATAAGCACAAGATTAGTACTTTTACTTAAAAATTCATTGGTGTTACGTAAACATTTATTATTTAAAAAAAATATTTTTATTTATAATTTTTAATTTGAATTTTGAACCTATGACGATATTAAAAGAATAAGTTTATAGATTTATAATCATTATTATTAATCACTCTTGCACTTTTGTGCCCCGCGCGCGATAACAGCAATTCTTATTACCATGGAAAGACTGGTAGAGATCTCTTCTAGAGATAAGTTCGCCCTTGGCAACTTTCTTTGTAACTATGATTTTTACTTGTTTATTTTTTTAAGTGCAATAAATAATATAATAAAAAAAATTGTTTTAATCAAGGTTACTATTGATTTCAATTTAGCGTAGAATTAAATCTGGTTGTAAGATTACCGTAACTAAAATTTAATACATCGCATCAATCAAATTAATACAAACATCATTAATTTATTTTTTACCCTCATATAATCGTGTTCCTAAATCGTCCATGCCTTATTTATATTACTTGAATGAACTTAGATAATTACTATTGATAATAATTCAGACATACTTAAATATATTAATACAAGTTTTATAAAAAAAGTATGTCACTCAACAATTTCAGAAGATATTCGTTGACTCCAATTGAGTAAATAATGTCTCGAGTTGTTAAGACGTCATACAACGCCTTGCACGCATGTGGAATAAATGAATTCTGAGAATGTTACAATATGAGATTCAAATCTGAAATAGGAATTATAAGATACAGTACTATACAACAGTGTTTTGTACCCTAAGTATACCAATTGCTGGAGGTTCGCATTTCAAGTACCCTCTACGAATAAATTTAATGTCCATTGTATATGAGTCTTTATTTCACCTGTTTAGTAAATAATTAAGTATGTTTGTTTAAGTCTAAATTTGATAAGATAGGCATGTAATTGATGAAGAATTTCACTTCACTTGTTTTGGTTATAAATTCATCACAATTTTCGACAGCAAATTATACATTTAAGCAAGGACGTAGGACGAAGAGTTTTAAATTTAACTCGCTGTTGTTACGTATAAATTAATTTCATTTTGGTCAATGAATTATAACAACTTGAACGAAGATCATTCCAATCTGGCTACACGACTTGGGATAAATTCCAAAAAATGTATGTCAGCGGATTCCCGGTAAAGTGTCGGATTAATATTCACTCCTTAATAGGAAAAAGCATTTACCCAGTACTTTGACATTATAGTCTCTTGAAGTACAGTATAATTAACATTACATTAGCCTGGTGATCAAAGGGTTATACTTACAAGCAATTATTATATGTATGTCAAGTGACGAAGATTCGTTATATCGAGGCCGATTAAATGGAAAGAAAGTATTTCAACTAGAACTACTTGTAAAATATATCTATATCATGAAAACAACCTCGTTTCCGTGATATTCGGTAGCATAAACAGCTACAAAGGAACAGCTACGAAATGTATTAATGCACGCGCTAGCTGCAGTTGTCTGAAAAGTGTTCAATTACTCCACTTATGCCTATCGCAGTCCAATGCTGGACATAGGCCTCCCCAAGTTGGCGCCAAAAATGGCGTGAACTCATGTGTGTTGCCCATAGTCACCACACTGGGCAGACGGGTTAGTAACAGGGCTGGATTTGTCGCACCGAAGACGCAAATAAAGTAGCTAGAAAAGTGTTTAATACATCTTCGCTTTTATTACACACCATTTAGAGACCCCTTTAATAAAGTTGTATTGTACTACGATGGAAACAAGGTGCCACTAGGGTGATAAGCAGTATGGTCCGCCTAATAGTAAGCGGTTATTGTAGTCTATCGACGCCTCAAACACCGGAAGCATCAGAAGCACGCTGTCGACTCTACCCCCACTGTCGACGAGGGTAGATGTATTTTTCTCTGCCAGTACGCATGAATGCCTCTCTAAGTGGTGTAAAAGGAACCTAGTAACGATTAGTAAATAGTCCTAACCATCAATATGTAACGGTATGATAATACTTTTTTATTTATTTACGCTCGTCTATTAATTAATGAACATGCGTCGATAAAAATTAATTAATTGAAAATAAATTGTCAAACGTGTTAACATGCCGTGACCTATGATATTGACATTAATATATAAATACGTGATAACATTCGTTTAATATCTTACGAGTGGCAGACGTGGAGTTACCTTATTATTATGTAATGGCATGACAGTCGAAACATAATGATAATGAGACGTGTATGTTTCTAGTAATTAGTAATTAAAATGGTATGGAAGATAAAATTATAATTATTAAATTTACTTACTTTTATAGGTTATGGTTTTATGTTAACATATAATAAAATTTGTCTCGACTTTCATCTTCATAATTTTCAAATTGATAGAAATGGCTTACCTCGTCCAACTCCTAGGTCATGAATTTACGATTGTATTACGCTGATGATTTTCTTAATAATTAATACGAAGATAAGTTATTTTTTTAAATTACATTATATGTAAGATATCACTTTTTGGTATGTATCATTACATATTATAAAACAAAGTCGCTTCCCGCTATCTGTATGCTTAAATTTTTAAAACTACGCAACGGATTTTGATGCGGTTTTCTATAGTAAATAGAGTGATATAAACCCTTCCACTTTATACTTCTTTGATTAAAATTGTACCACAAACCAGTCTCATTGCATACATTGCATAAAAGCAAGTACTAAAACTGATTGACGATGTGAAATATCCCATGATCTGATTCTCATTAGTGTTACATATGTAGCTTACTTCAAACCACGAGTGACAGTTATTATTTTATCTTTCGTAAGTTAAAAAGTAAAAAAAAGAAATGTATATTTTTTGCACCTTCTTTTTACGTTAAAATAATAAGAAAACCGTGATTACTATGAGCTTAGAGGGCATCCATTAATTACGTGAGTTATTTTTCGATCAGTTTAGACTCCCCCCCACCCCTTACGTGAGATTAACGCTAAAATATTTTAAACTAAATCTAATATATAAAATTCTCGTGTCGCGGTGTTTGTAGTTTTAAACTCCTCCGAAACGGCTTGACTGATTCTCATGAAATTTTGTGTGCATATTGGGTAGGTCTGAGAATCGAACATCTATTTTTCATCCCCCTAAATGTTAAGAGTAGTCCATCCCTAATTTTTTTTTAATTTTTAGATAAATTATTTATTCTTTATTTTATTATTATTTGGCGTTGAAAAATACATACAACCCTAAATTTTCACCCTTCTACCACCAACTTATATTTTTAAATAGCGCTTAGCGGCAAGACAACGTTTGCCGAGTCGGCTAGTTTATTTATATTATTCGGAAAAATAATAAACCGTTTCGGTATACTATACTTAAATGATTTAAATTAAATAAAATTCTAAGCAAAAAAAGATAAAAATAACGTTTTTTTTTTTTTATTTTACTCAATCCACGGAGACTCATGTACTTTTTCGTATAATATTTTATATTTTTTGAAAATGAGGTAAGATTTTCGATTATCCTCCCCTCGGTTTAAATGAGATTTGGTGAGATATCATTGGACGCCTCCACAAATTCTGAGCTCACGTAATTAGTGGACGTCCTTTACTCGTTGCAATACGATTCAAAAGATTTAGCCTGTAACATTTCACTTTCGGGCAAAGGCTTTTTGTTTATGTAAGAGGAGGATCAGAGCTTAATCCACCACGCTGCTCCTCTGCGGGTTGGTGGATATACGTAATTACTATGACTCTTTAATTTCTTTCCACATATGTTGACGTATTCTGTTCATAGAATGCGAAAAGTTGGTTAGTAATTATTTTCAATGATGTAAAGAGTTATGACGATTAATATTATATGCAACAAACGATGAAACTCCGTCAAAGCGAATTATAATCGGATCGTTTTTGGAACGAAATTCCTTATGGGGCGTTGCGGAGGGGTACCTTAGCCGGCAATTAAATAAGAAATCAAATAAGATTTATATGTATAGTCTATGTATGATGTCTATACAGTGTCTAATGTATAGTCTACGTGTTGACTGTTATTATTATTATATATGTTTATGAATCATTTATAAATCATTGAATTTTATAAAGTAGTATTTTGATTTTTATCGATAAAAAAATTATAATTTAAAATGTATACCCGAATAATTATTTGTTTATACCTCGAATAGAACTTGAAATTAATATTTTATAATAAAGAACTTCGTTCCTATTTAGTGTCCTACGATACCACACGGTTTTTACGCATTACATATTATTATGTTTATCTAAACTGGGCCAGACTTGCTAACGTGACGTTTGTTATCTTTTCTTCGAAAAAAAATTTTTAGACAAAGTTATTGACCTACATAACAAAAAACACAATTTTTATTTTAAAATGAACACTAACACGTGTTCCTATTCGCGAAACATGATCAAGGTCAAAAATAAACTAGTATATGGTATATATCTCCACTCACGACAGACATTTGTATTGGTCGTATAGATGTTTGTCGTGGTCTGGGCGTTTGTGCTTGTGTATTGCGTGTTTGCGGGCCCCCTAACACAAAAGATAATCCTACTGGGGGCCCTTGACTGTGAAGAGTTTATTTATTTACTAGCGACCCGCCCCGGCTTCGCACGGGTGCAATGCTGATACTAAATATACCACAGAATGTCTTTATTTACAGTGTGAAGCTAGCTTATAGCATGGTTATTAACATAATAACAACAACATTCAAATATGCGTCGTTAGTAGGGTTGCCAACCATACTTTATAATAAAGTATTCACTTTATTTTTGGTAAATATACTTTATACTTTTGCATACAAATAAAGTATATGAAAATACTTTATTTTCAATCTTTACTGTGATGCGTGAAACAAAATACTCATTATGGGTACTTAACTATTTAACAGTACACATAAGGTAAAACGGAGGATGGAAAGGATTTAAAATTACTGAACGAAATGTTAGATGTCAGATGTGGTGTTTTGAATGTGACAGGACAGGTGACAATCTGACATTTGTCACAGATGTCACTACTCACTACCAACGATATTGTAGAAAAATTGACCGTTGGCTTTGTTTATATGTAGTTAAGGAATCAATGGTTGGAAAAATGGTTTGACCTTAGCGAAGATAACTGACTTTCAATACTTCGTAACGTGTCTTTAAAAAATGCGGTAAAATTTGAACATTTTGAAATGATAATTATAAAAACTAAATTACAAGACGGATTAAATATTAAGATGCAGGATATATATTCCGAATGTATAAGACAAAAAAAAAAAAATCACTAATGATGATAAAGAATTTTCAGTGAAAAATACAGTTGAAAAATGGCAATATATACTTAAAAATGCACCGGATAGCTTACCAAATATAAAAAAAAATTCTTACTTACTCTCTGCTCCCACTACTTAAGCTTTTACTGAAAGGGTTTTTTTATTAATGAATCTAAAGTAGCGAGAAGAGAGAAATATAGCGTCAATAAATTTAATTAGAAACGAATTTTTATTTATATAAATTTAAATATTGATTGTTAAACAAGTTTGAAACATTTAAATATAACAAAAAATTTTTAGCATGTGCTAAAGGCACACAAAAATACGTTTTTAAAGCAATAAAAACATAAAATTTGAAAAATACTTTTTTTTTCTTCCAAATACTTTATTTTTTCCTATCCAAACCATTTTATACGTTTTTTTTGTCAAAAAAAAGTTGGCAACCCTAGTCGTTAGATTACACGTTGTTACAGAATGCGTTGAAGAAATAAAGGTTCACTGCTCGTTCCCCGTAGGTGATAGCGTGATAATATGTAGCCTATATGTTGACCCGACTTCTTAATAATATTCGTGCCAAATTTGAAGTAAATCGATGCAGGACTTTTTGAGTTTATCCTGGACATACAGAGAAACAGACAAAAATTCTAAAAACTATATGTTTGGCTTCAGTATCGATAGCAGATTACACCCCAACTATTCTTTTAAAAAATCTTCAATGTACAGTTTTGACTTTCCTACCATTTTATTATATGTAAAATAGATATAAGGCGACCTTGAAGATTGTCAAAAGTGACATTTGTAAAGCTAAATGCGTAAAAAGTTTAAGCTTTCAAATTCCGTGTAACAAGTATATTTGTAAACACGTACTCCCACGCAGTCCACCTTTGGATTGATTCATAACAGTAACAACAGTGAAGAAAAAAAAAAAACAAAAAATGCACGATAAAATTACAGGATGGACAAAAATTTGATTACAAGACAATTTGTGTCATCAGAAACCATTTAAATGAACAACCATGACTATGCCGTGTGTGGTGGTAAAAGAAAATAAAAAAATATATTTTCACGAAAACAAAAACTGGCGAAAGTTAACAGGGTCAGCAAAAGTAATTTGCAAATTAGGTACATACAATTTTTTTTGTCTTATTTAATAGTATCGGCGAAATACATCAAACTGTAATTAAGGACAGTTGTGGTGTAATCTCTACTGTAATTTGTAAGGATCGTTCTCTGGCTGTTAAGCTTTAGTGATAATAAAGGGAAATTTTATGATAAGAGATATACGTGTTGATTAAAGTAGGTTTTCAAGGCCTACTTTACGACCCTATCGTTGTTTTGTTATGTTTACGCGAATTGTAGTCTTTATTAATGAAACAACTTTTTCAGATTTTGTCGCGGTTTATTAGGTTTTTCGGTTTATTAGGTATCGGCAGGACTGACTGTCCTCCTTTGATAATGGTTGCTGTAAAGTATCCGAAAAGCCGGGAATGTGGAAATGCCAAATAAGGGACTTGAAAAAAGGCCAGGTCAAGAATACCCTAAACCGAAAAGCATGTATGAAGGGAATAATGAAAGTGGACGGAGCGAAAGAAGTAGATAAGGATCGTAGCAAGTGGAAAGAAGTGGTCTCTGCCTACCCCTACGGGAAAGAGGCGTGATTATATAATGTATGTATGTTATTGATAATTTCTTCCACATGCACAGCGTCAGTAACAACAGGTTCAGAATAAAAATGAAATTTGACTATTGGAACGTCTTCTGAATTTTTTGGTATTTCTATATATTAGGAGAAAACTAAATTATTTTAATTCTTACAAAGTCAACAACCGTTCAGGTGAAATGGTAGTAAAATTTCCATAAACACTGACGATCCTAAGTTCCTGCTCGGAACGGATATTTGTATATGTTATATATTTTCGGTCGAGTATTCGTCCTTGTGGGTCACCCCGTGCTATTGAGAGCTTGTTAAACCGTCGGATCGGATTGTTATCACCTGATAACGATAGTTACTATTAGTAGGAAAATTATCTGAATACATACAGTGGAGCAGCTGATTAAGCTTTTAATCCTTCTCTTACACAAAAGAGAGCTTTGTCCTGCAATCGGACATTTACAGGTTACTGCAGTTTACTCCAAAACAATTTTTTAAGCTTTCATCGTTAATATTAACACGATCATTAGAATATGTTATATGCTTCCATTTTTAATCGACTTCAAAAAAAAAAGGAGGAGGAGTATGTTCGGGGATAACTCTGTCGTTTATGAACCGATTTTGATAATTCTTTTTTTGTTAGATAGAAGTTTGGTACCATGATAAGGAAACCAGGATCTGATGATGGGATCCCAGAGAAATCGAGGGAAACTTTCGAAAATCCGCATAAGTTTTGACTGGGTGTACCGATTTTAATGATTTTTAATTTAATCGAAAGCCGATGTTTATCATGTGGTCACATTTAAATTTCATCGAGATCTGATTACAACTTTTGGAGTAATCTTTGATAACGCGTATTTACTTGACTATTTTTTCGTCTATCTACGTTGTATTACTTGTCGTCTTGTCGATATAATTGAAGACGGTTTTTCTTCGTTTGCCTGCAAACACAATTATTACATTTGTGTTCGTATCAAACGGTTAAATTTTTATACGCAATTGTTTATAATTTAAGACAAAATTATTTTTTAGAAAAAAAAAATTGCGGTACTATCGTAAAGTAATTCAGAAATAAAAGTGTCGATAGTGCCGTGAAAGCTTAAGAATTTAAAACTAGTACAGTATCAGTACCATCATGTATAAACAGGAGCTCCATGCCAAATTGAAATTTACAAAGAAGGCAAAGTTTGCGAAGAAAAGTTAACTGACCCTAATTTAAAACTTAGGTATATTGCATATTATTTTATTCAAACATTTTTAACAGTAAAGATCACTTTTTTATAAAGATAAAATTTCAAAGATCAATATTTGTTTCCGACAGCATGTGATTCAAGACTTACCATAGATTAGTATCAAAATGAGTTTAGAAAACTTAAAAGAGATCTTTCTCAGAATGAATCATACAGAGACCAATTGGTACAAAAGAACTGTTAATTTAATTTATTATAAAAATTTGAATGCTTAATTTTGTAATGGTTTTTCGAAAAATAAACATAAAACGAAACATTGCAAATAAAGCTGAACAGATGAAGATGGTTGCAGATTCTTATACATTTATTACTACAAAGATATGTTTACTGTCAATTAACTATAAAAATGACCCTGCAAAGTAAAGGCAATAAAGTCGTCATCAATAAAAAATAGCCATGAATTGTACCTGTTGCGCTGGCGGTTGCGGGTTCGATCCCCACACATGACAAACATTTGTAGTGGCCATACAGGTGTTTGCTGTGGTCTGGGTGTTTGTGTAGTCCTTTTGGGTCTCCCCACCGTGCCTCGGGGAGCACGTTAAGCCATCGGTTCCGGTTGTTATCATGTACACCTGATAGCGATCGTTACTCATAATAGGGAATATATCCGCCAACCCGCATTGGAGCATCGTGGTGGATTAAGCTGTGATCCCTCTTCTACATGGAGAAAGGCCTATGCCTAGTAGTGGGATATTACAGGCTGAAGCGTAAGCGTACTATAAAAAATATATTGTAAAGAAAAAAAAATGTAATATGGGTAATTTAGACACTTGACACGGACCTCTCTTTCGTTCCGCACGTTGTTTTGTCTTTAGTTTTGATGAATGAAAACTTGATAAATGATTTGGGTTTACGATACCATTTTTCATAAAATACATTTCAAAAAGATAAACTAATCTAAAATAAATCTTGACTTCACTTTCTTCTTCGTTTTGCTTTCCTGCTTTATCATCAAACCCTGAACACGGTCTACGTCAATCCACTCCAATGTCAGTAAGAAGTTGCTTCATTTGCGTATGTCTTTAAAGCATGCACCATGCGGTCACAATTATTATTTTGTTTGAATAGAATTTAATAATAAATTTTAAATCAATCAGAAATAGGCAATTAAATCATTTTATTGGTCAGAATTCCAAGCGAATTTAAACTATGTACATGTTTTGAGTTTTGACACAATAAAACCACACGATAGCACATATTGCGGTTGACGCTTACATGTAATGGTCAGCTGACTTTATTTTCCTTCAAGATAGCAAGTAAACTATAATCCGATCCGGCTCCGGCTCCCGGACCATAAGTATTTAACGTGTTATAATGAGACTAATTATTTGATGTGGTTTTTCTTGCGTACATCCCGATAATCTTAATAGTTGTAATTTTATGACTGTATAAGATTTTATTCAGGTTTTAGGTCAAGAAAGGACCGTAATGACCAAATTTAAAGCTTAAACTTACTATCTATGTTTGTTTGGTAATCGTTACATTTAACGCTTGGTGGAGATGAATCATTCATCCAAATCATATTTATTTAGAAGCCTTCTAGACTTCTAGATCTTTTGCTTGGCATTATTAATTCCACCTTTTGGTCCAGGGTCGGCTTTACTACCAATATTATTTTGTAAGTATACATGTGATACTGGAGATATTGAGTGTTTTCTTAATCATGTGACAGTTTCAAACATATACCGGTGGGACGAACGGTAGGGTAGGACAGGTTAAGACTTACGTCGAGGAATTAGTGGACCTTATCGTATTACATATTTAAATCAACTTTGAAATACATCCGACACATCACTTACTCACTTGCTCTGTATATTACTCCCGTGTTTTTATAAAATCGAAGGAACCGATGTAATAAAGCATCTACCTGCTACAACAAATCTTCAGCGATATTAATTATAATTAATGTTCGTTTCGTATCGATGATGATCTCAAAAAAAAATTTTAGGTGTCAAATTTCGGAGCCTATACTGCACGTACTATAATATAGAAAAAGTATGTATTTAAACAAGAATGACGATAAAAATAAAAACGATCCCAGTAACTTTATCGGAATTTTACAAATGATTTTCTATAACTCTTTTATGGAATAGCTTTCAATATTGCATTGCAAAAATCGAAAATTTCTGGCTCGTTTCCAAACCTCAGATATTAATACTTAACCGTATAACGGAAAGGTGAATCCAATGAATAATCTTCATAAATTGCACTTCTCGATGGTTTGAAAAGCAACAAAGATGTTACTGTTGGAAATGAAAACGTAGCAAGGCCGTTTTTTATTGCAGACTCTAAACGAGAAATCATGATTCATGATTTTCGTTATACCATGGATATTAGACATAGTAGACCATTAACTAATTTACATACAATTAAACATGATTAGGCAAGTGATTACAGTAAAGCTGTTTCTATTAGAAGGATAATGAAGTTCATAAAATACAAAAACGTGTCTGAAAAATGATAATATTTTATGTGATTTTACCAATGGAACGTCAAAACCATGGGAGATGTAATTCAAAACAAAATATAGAATATTTTTAAAATATATAGATATGTTAATAGCCAACCTTGGGCAGTATTTGAAATGACATTGAAATCTTAAAGACTTAAAAATAAAATATGACAAAATTAGTGCGTGAAAATCTTTTTCTTTTGGCGTTGTCAATGTTAATATCTTACGATTGTCAAATTCCGTTTTGTGTCTTGACTTTTTGTTATTCAGTATCAATTAGACTTAAATATTTGTTCATTATTTTTACGTGAACATGAAACGTTTTCCATCAAAGTTTCCTTAAAATTTTAATCATTGTTGTATTATCGTCTTCATTGGTCAATCACATTCGCGTATTTTACATTCTACATGACAGTGGCGAAATCATGTCCCATTTTTGCACTAATGAAAATCATCCAACAATATGAATTATGAAATTATTTCAGACGAGGTTTAATGTAAATTAACTATAAGAGCAAGGGTAAACTGCAGAAGACAATGACAATGATAATTGCTGCTAACGAGTTGGAAATGCCAATTGTAAACAATTCCTTAAAATTCCTCTGAAATTAGAATCAAATTTGTTTATATATATTAGGAATATTAACGAAGAATTTAGATATTAAATTACAAGAGAAGTGATTTCACTATTCAAAGACGTGTTTGTTTCGTACTGATAATGGAAGCATTTATAAGTATGTTCGCCATAAGGCAGTGATTGTAGGAAACAAATGTTAGTTGCTGGACTTCGTGATTTTTATCATTAAGAAAAAAAAAACTTAAGGCGGAAGGCATTAAAATGACGTTCAGAGGCGTGTGCTGCGCTACCCATTCATGCGACGATAATAGAATGCATGTATAAAAAAGTCGTCCTCTCCTTTTGAACACGTGTTACGGACCGGATTGTACCGGTATCGTGGTCAACCATGTGACCTTCGCATCAAAATTTAGATAACTGTTTTTTACAATGATATTAAAGGAACTTTATTTTCGCTTTAATCAAAAAATCAATAATATTTATTTAAAAAATATAATTATTTAAAAATAATATATATTTTGTAGCTCTGTGGTAGGTAAAGTTTTTAAGCTTCGCATTAATTATAGCTTAAAGTTATTGTATATGATTTATATTATTATTATAAAGCTGAAAAGTTTGTGTTGACGCGCCAAAACCCCAGAGACCAATGGTACGAATTGAAAAATTCGATTTGTGTTGGATAGCCCATTTACAGTGGAAAGCTAGCCTATAGCTTATTTCCCTAAATTATAGCGTGTGAAACCGCAGGCCATAGCTATTTTATAAAATTATGCTTTCGTAGATTTGATTTTCTAATTACAACGATGTCATGGCACGTGGTATACGTGTTTTGAATAGAAACACCAGTTCTAATTAAGACGCTTTCATCATAAGGGCACGATGCCCAGCTGTTTACGGGTTACGTAACGCTAGGTCAACGCCCTGTAGCGGTATTGTTATGAAGAGCAAATGATTTTTAATTTTCACGTCCAATTTCTAAAATTAGGGTAGGTGATAATTACATGTAAGTTTATGAGTAGTATACCAAAAGTAATATTTTAGCCCTGCGGTCACCAACCCGCCTGCCCCGCGTGATGACTATGGGCAACACACATGAGTTCACGCATTTTTGGCGCGAACATGTGGAGGCCTATGTCCAGCAGTGGACTGCAATAGGCTGGAATGATGATGATTATTATTATTATACTTGTTCTATCTTGTTATTATGTTATATAGGTCCAAAGCGTACTGCCTTATGTACAAAAGTTAGTTACACAGCGCACATTCAAATATTCATGGCTTATACGAAAATTATATTAGACAAGAAAGAAGAGTTAGAAAATTTAATTTATCAGAATATATGGAGTCTAAATTTCGGATAGAATTAACCCATTCGTCGTATAAGCTACATCCAGAAGCGACATTGAAACAAATTGTTGTAAAAAGTAGTTTTTGACTATATGGTAAAACCGGGAGAGATGCCGCAGTGGGATAGATGCCTCATGTTCTAAAAACCTAACATCCCGAACTCACAAATAAAAATTAATCGCATAAGTAGGAGTCGAAGTCACCCCGTACCTCAGATATCTACAGATATTCGTGTGGCAAGGACGCGTTTGGATCGTGTGTGTAATTTTCTCCGTGGCGAAATTTACAAACACGTCAAAGTTTTAAAGGTTAGTATTTAAGGTTGTATAATTTTATAAATAGTAATAAATTCCGTTATATTTTTTTATCACGTCTATATACTGGGTCATTGAGTCTGCATATAGTTGTAAATAGATGTTATTTTGTTTATAATTTATTTAAAAAATACGTGGGCATCTATCCCAATCACAAAGGATAGTTGCCCTGATTTTTTGAGGTATAGGTGCCCTTCTATCCCTTCATTCACCATATACAGAGAAAGTTTATATGTATAATTTTTTTTTTGTGTCTTTTATATTTTTTATGTATGTATATGCCACGAAAATATAAAAAAAAGGAAGAAATGCGAGCTCGAGTATGTTCTTGGACTATAGAAAACCTACAGTCAGCTTTCGGTGAGAAAGTATGATTGTGCAATGTGCATGTTGACACTTGATATGAATATTTTAGACCAACAATTAAGAATTTATACTTTTGTTGAATAAATGCTTGTAGATATGGGAGAAAGTGATAGCGCGACGAATAAGAGAAGAATGTGAGGTCACACAGAACCAATTTGGATTTATGCCGGACCGGGGAACTACGGACGCCATATTTGCACTCCGCCAACGAAAAATATCGACTCGCACAAAAAGACTTACATATGGTGTTCGTGGATCTGGAAAAGGCATACGATAGGGTCCCCCGTAAGGTTCTGTGGTGGGCTATGAAAGGGAAAGTAGTGCCAGAGAAGTATGTACGACTTGTTCAGGCGATGTATGATAGAGCTAGCACCCACGTCCGGTCCGAAGCCGAAGTAACTGGCAAGTTCAATGTGGCTATAGGTTTGCACCAGGGGTCGGCTTTAAGCCCGTATTTATTCCTCCTAGTAATGGATGTTCTAACATCAGACATACAGGAGGAAGCACCCTGGTGTATGCTGTTTGCTGACGACGTTGTTCTTGTCGGAGATAATGCTCTTGAGGTACAGAGCAGACTAGGAAAATGGCATGAAAGACTGGAGGGCGCGGGATTGAGAATAAGTAGATCTAAAACCGAGCACTTATTCTGCAATTTCAGCGGTTTGTCCGGTTTTTCCCATATTTCCTTGGATGGTGTATCTCTACCAGTCTGCTCCGACTTCCGGTACCTTGGGTCATTAATAAAAAATGACGGCAACATAGACCGTGACGTGAAAAATAGAATAAATGCGGGATGGATGAAATGGCGACAGGTCTCTGGAACAGCTTGTGATCCACGAATGCCCCTTAAACTTAAGGGTAAAATCTATAAAACGATCATACGACCTATCGTAATGTATGGATCAGAATGTTGGGCAACAAAAGTGACGGATGAAAGACGAGTGCACGCAGCCGAGATGAGAATGCTAAGATGGATGTGTGGAGTAACGAGGAAAGATCGGATTAGAAATGAGTATATAAGGGGAAGTTTGAAAGTAGCACCCATGACAGAGAAAATGGGGATGAACGCTATGTTGGTAAAAGAATGTTAGGGATGAATGTCGAAAGACGAAGAGCGATCGGCAGACCGAAAAAGCGATGGATGGATTGTGTGAGTGAGGATATGAGAAAGAAAGGAGTAAACACTGAAGTGACGAATAATAGAGAGGAATGGAAGAGGAAAACATGTTGTGCCGAACTACATAAGTGGGATAAGGGCAGGAAGATGATGATAAATAAATGCTAGTAAAATTTAATTAAATATGATACATGATATATATATATATCATGTAGAAACTTAAGAATTTATATTTTAGTTAAACAAAAGCTCTAAAAATTTAATTAGGTTTTTTATAGTAATCTGTGTGATATAAAAATTATATTCTAATTATAACAATTAAAAGATATAAAAAACACAAAAATTTTTCATTGCTATGGCCCATGTTTCTTGGAGACAATCGATGTTTTAGGAGTAGAACTAACCTTTTTTTTTTACGTGGGGAAAATCCGTCATGGATACCCTCCAGCGCGGGGGCGCCCGAGGGTTATGTCAGACTCCTACTGACTAAAAACCACCACGTGTTAGCAGTCATCCGCCTGGGTGGGGCGAGAGGGGTCGCGCTAGCATTCGCCACCTGAGTAGAACTAACCTAACCTAACCTAACATTTGGTTTGGGTTTTTCGTTTACACGGTTTAAAGGGCATCTATCCTACTCACTATTTTCATGGTGGAGCAACTATCCATATAGGTAGGCATCTATCCTCAAAAGAAAGGGTTCACGAAAAGCTAATTTCTGCTTAATCTGCATTGGCTAGGTTGAAAAAAAATAGTCATAATTCAACATAAGGGATTGAGCTAGCTACATTAATAAAAATTATTCCTATAAAAGTCATATTTTTAAAATTAGGTGGCTATTTCAAAAAGTGAGGCATCTATCCCGGTTTTACCCTACGCAAATTATTATCTTTTTTATAAATAAATAACATACACACACGGTCGTTAGTTCCTAGGTAACAGCCGGCTGATATAGCTAAATACTTTTTTTGATAAATATATTTACATAGAAATAATATATGTGTTGTGTGGCTACGGCAGTAAAGAATATAGCCACCCCATCTCTTCCCGTGGGTGTCGTAAGAGGCTACCAAGGGATTACACAGTTCCACTACCACCTTGGAACATAATAATTGTGTTTGCTCGCAAACGAAAAAAAAACCGACTTCAATTACATCGACGAGTTATACAACGTAGATCGACGAAAAAATAGTCAAGTAACTACGCGTTATCAAAGATTACTCAAAAAGTTGTTATCAGATCTCGATAAAATTTATATGTGACCACATGATAAACATCAGCTTTCGATTAAATCAAAAATTATCAAAATCGGTATACCCAGTAAAAAGTTATTGCGGATTTTCGAAAGTTTCCCTCGATTTCTCTGGGATCCCATCATCAGATCCTGGTTTCCTTATCATGGTACCAAACTAGGGATATCCCCTTTCTAACAAAAAAAGAATTATCAAAATCGGTACATCCAGTAGAAAGTTATGCGGTATAATACAACGTAGGTCGACGAAAAAAGCGTCAAGTAGAAACGCATTATTAGATATAACTCGAAAAGTAGTTGTTAGATCGCAAATAAATTTAAATGGGACCAATTGGCACACACCACCTTTCGATTAAGACAAAATTTTTCGAAATCGGTCCACCCGGTCAAAAGTTCTGATGTAACATACATAAAAAAAAAAAAAAAATACAGTCGAATTGAGAACCTCCTCCCTTTTTGGAAGTCGGTTAAAAAGCCGACCGATGGCGGGATAACTATCCAACTGCTGGTTTTGAAATACACAGATCGAAGACGGGCAGTAGCGTCTTCGGTGCGACAAAGCCAGCCCTGCGGTCACCAACCCGCCTGCCCAGCGTGGTGACTATGGGCAATACACATGAGTTCACGCCATTTTTGGCGCAAACTTGTCGAGGCCTATGTCCAGCAGTGGACTGTGATAGGCTGAAATGATGATGATAATGATGATGATGATGATGATGTACATATATAACTACAAATATACGAACCTGCAACCAGCGGAGCAGAAAGCGGGGCCACTACAAACTGCGCCAACGAGCTAGTCAGTTACACGGTATCAGAATTGATTAAAGAAGGTATATACACAAGTGTATGTTTGCTACTGCTGTTAAGGAAGGTGATTTACAATAGTTTTCATTCTTACGACTGTGACTTCTCAATTTTGTACAGTAATTAGCTTTTGTAATTTCATGACATTTTTCGATAAAAACGATTTAAAAAAAAAAAAGTAATTATAGATAAGTATTATATATGTATGACTAAGTGACGCGTTCATTATAATCAACAAAATATAACTGTTTATAATATAATATTATAAATGTGAATATGTTTGTTTGTTACGCTTTAACGCGAAAACTACTGAATCGATCATCAAGAAACTTTGTACACATATTTTTGGAGGTATTAGAAGTACCATAGAAAACTTTGTGTTAAATAATTGTGTTTGCGACAAACGATGATAAAAATTATCAAAATTGGTACAACCCAGTAAAAAGTTATGCGGATTTTAAAGAGTTTTCCTCGATTTCTCTGGGATCCCATCATCAAATCCTGGTTTTTTTTATCATGGTACAAAACTAGGGATATCTTCTTTCCAACAAAAAAAGAATTATCAAAATCGGTACATTCAGTAGAAAGTTAAGTGGTATAATACAACGTAGGTCGACGGAAAAAGCGTCAAGTAAAAACGCATTATTGGATATAACTCGAAAAGTAGTTGTTAGATCTCAAATAAATTTAAATGGGACCAATTGACACACACCACCTTTCGATTAAAAAAAAAATTGTCGAAATCGGTCCACCCGGTCAAAAGTTCTGATGTAACTTACATAAAAAAAAAATACAGTCGAATTGAGAACCTCCTCCTTTTTTGGAAGTCGGTTAAAAATATTCAATGCGAGCGAAGCCGCGGGTAAAAGCTAGTATTAGTATAAATGCGCGGCGTGTTTTGCATTTCAACATTACTCTAAGTTGACGTTTTCGATTAAACTACAATAAAAAAATTCTCGATTACGACATATGTAAAGATATGAGGAAATCATATAAATCTGTTGTCTGAAAAACGAAAAGTGCGCGTTAACCTTGATTTTACTGGTTATTTTCGGTGCGCCTGCGCATGTATCGTAGCCAACTTCGCGATATCATAAGCCCAAGTTTGTTTATAACAGGTTCTGTTTTGTGCTTTATCTTTATTTAAAATATAATTAAAAGCTATTTGATAAAACTACTCACTATTTAAATTTATTAGGCAATTTTTTGTAACTATATTAGTTTTTATTTATACAATATTTTTTTTTAATTTAAACATTAAAAAAACTATAAAAGGTAAACGATAAAAGATTATCTAAAGAAGTATAATTACGACTCCTATTTATGTAAAATAAAAAAAATAAAATAAAAAAAACATAATATATCTAATTCGCTACAAATATACTTAAATCATTATACTGACGTTTAACTAAATATTCGGATACACTGAACATGTAAAAAAAATTTTTTTTCAAGAAAAAAATGTGATAGCTAGAGCGATGTTTAGTTATTTGTTATTTGTAAAATAAATGCTTCAATGAGAAGCTGAACATAACTGCACATGTAAAAACATGCATAATATGTAAGCTTTATCTATTCTCAAAGACAGTCTTATGAAGTTTCTGATAGACATTTAGTTTCTCATATTTCATCGTTAACTTGTAAGTGAAGGGATTTCAATAATTGAACAATAATAATAACTAATTTGTTTTGATTATACCTAATGGTTGCGTCAATGACAGTAAAATTTACGATTCTATTGCATAAGAAAATTACGTTTAGATAATATTTTACTTAAGAAAACTTAACAAAAGCAAAGGTATGTAGGTATGTAGTAAAGGTATGTTTACAAAATTATTTTGAAAATGTGTTAGTGTATTAAATACCTTTCATCTATTGAACCTCCTTATTACTGTGTAATCTCTGTTGGAAGTTACCATAACAGACAAAATTCTTTATAACCTTTAAAAAGGATATTCAAAAATAGCTTTGTAAATTTTGCTCGATCGACTCGATCTATCATAAGCGATGCTAAAAGTACTCAATAAAAGTCAAGTTTATCGTAACACGTAAAAAACAAATCACTTCGTCGATGAAGTTCAATTAGCATCAGTTAAGGACACAAGTTGCGTCAACATTGTTACGCAATACGATCTCAGAGACAATTTTCTTTATTTGGGTATGATTCAAACACGTACATTACCGTCTACAAACGACATTGAAGCCTGAAAAATTTAGAACTTATAAAAGTTACCATTAGGATAATTATCTATACAAATAAAAAAAATTGAAGTGTCTGTTTGTAATATTAAAATAACCGCTTTTTACTAAATTCATATAATAACACGGTACCCGGTACATATACCAAAATATTTTTTTTAAATCATATTTATCTGTCTGTCTGTTTGTTCTAGCTAATCTCTGATACAGCTGGACCGATTTTGACAGGACTTGGCAGATAGCTGATGTAATAAGGAATAGTTTAGGCTACTTTTAATTTAGAATTTTATTTAATTTTATAACTCTGCGAACTGAACAATAACTATTTTGTTAAATTCCACGCGGACGAAGTCGCTGGCACAGCTAGTTATTAATAAAACACAAATGCAATAAACACAAAGCGGTTGGGATGAAGTACTGAAAGATCCTATAGAATAAAAACTTATACTTAGGTTTATTTTTATTTATTTTACTTATACCTTTTATTTTACACAGCAAAATCAAATCAATAACATATAAATAAAGAATAGCGTATAAATGCGGTCTTATCGCTAGAAGAGCGATCTCTTTGAGACAGATTTTGGGCATATAGGACACGGCGTAGTGAAAGGTAGACGTGTACAAAGAGAAGTTACTAATAGTATAATCTAGGACGATTTCAATTAGCGATAAAAATCATTATAATTAAATAACGCTACAATTAATTTATTGGTTTAATATTTTCTATGAAAATAAAAGCTATCACCGCTAAAGCAGCAGTGAGTTGCTATGAGCACTACGTCAACCTACCCTTAAATTGAAAGAATATGTTATGTGTAGCACATTTTATGAAGATAGTTTATATTTTGTTAAATTTAAGTTGTTGTTTCTGTAAAGAATACGAAACCTTGATAAGAAAACTGGAATTGTTGTGTCGTCAGTTTAGTGTCGATGTGAAGAAAACTTTTCCTCTTTTTTAAGCTACCAAAAAAAGCTACACTTATATACTAATTACTACTACAGTATAATCTATCAAACTATTTTATGTTCAATTCTCAGATCTTCAGCTATATCGCAACTACTAATGTCGATCTTGTTTAACTTTTTCAAAAATGTCGTCACGTATTTCCGTTACTGGGCGACCAGAGCGAAATGTATCTGGACTGAAAACGCTTAGACCAATTTTAAGCTACTCTTACTGACACTGCATTAGGTCCATAAACGTCACAAATTTTAATCGCGACTTGAGTTGCATTTTCCTCTTTTTAAAAGAAAAACTTTAAAATGTACCGAATTTCTTCGTTGGATTCACCCATTTAGGTGGATAGAAAAACAAATGAAAAAAGGCGGGGAAACTGTTTTTTACTTTATAATTTTTGTGCTTAAATGTCACCTTTTCGTGGTCTCAAAACCAGTCAATTACAAACAAAACAACAAAAAAAAAAAAAAATATTGTAAATTTTTACTACAAATACGAAAAGACTTTCCGCGACCTATTACTACGTATATCATACATTTCGATGACTAACGCGTAGTGGATTAATAAATCTATTATCTAGACATACTATATCATATCTGTTGACATAATATTGTGACATCATTAACCAAACATGCATGGCATTGTTGGTACAATTTAAGGCCAGGTGTTGATTTTTTAACCGACTTCCAAAAAAGGAGGAGGTTCTCAATTCGACTGTATTATTTTTTTTTTTATGTATGTTACATCAGAACTTTTGACTGGGTGGAGCGATTTCGTCAAATTTTCTTTTAATCGAAAGGTGGTGTGTGCCAAATGGTCCCATTTAAATTTATTTGAGATCTAACAACTACTTTTCGAGCTATATCTAATAATGCGTTTTTACTTGACGCTTTTTTCGTCGACCTACGTTGTATTATACCGCATAACTTTCTACTGGATGTACCGATTTTGATAATCCTTTTTTTGTTGGAAAGGAGATATCCCAAGTTTAGTACCGTGATAAGGAAACCAGGATCTGATGATGGAGTCCCAGAGAAATTGATGGAAATTCTTGAAAATCCGCAATAACTTTTTACTGGGTGTACCGATTTTGATAATTCTTTTTTTGTTGGAAAGGGGATATCCCTGGTTTGGTACCATGATAAGAAAACCAGGATCTGATGATGGGATCCCAGAGAAATCGAGGGAAATTCTTGAAAATCCGCAATAACTTTTTACTGGGTGTACCGATTTTAATAATTTTTAATTTAATCGAAAGCTGATGTTTGTCATGTGGTCACATATAAATTTCATTGAGATCTGATCACTTGTTTTTGAGTAATCTTTGATAACGCGCAGTTACTTGAGTATTTTTTCGTCGATCTACGTTGTATTACTCGTCGATGTAATTGAAGTCGGTTTTTTTTCGTTTGCGAGCAAACACAATTATTCAAATTATTTTTAATATTGTGTTCTAAGATCTTACGTAAACGCATGTACACACTAACAATACTTCTACAATTGGTATGGGCTTGGTTGCAATTTCACTACCAGAACACTTAAAATTATATACTTACTTTTTAATCACATGGATCTACCATAGAAGATTCAGACTTTCTTAATTCTACATTTATATTATTTAAGATCGTTATATGGTTAGTAAGAGATTAATATTTATTGTTTTGACTTGTAGTGAGTTTCGCTAAGGGCATTAAAAAAATCGTCATTATGAATAAAATTAAGCACTAGCTCTAGTTAGAATGAAAAGGGTAGAACATTTTATAAACAAAGTATTTCTAACAATATAACGAGCTTATGCGTTGTAGATTAAGGGTGATAGCGCCAATTTTATCTAAGCACAAAGTGCATAATAAACCAAACAATTAGTAATATTTACTATAGTGTCAAACATTCGACGATAAGAAGAAAAAATATTTGGTACAAGTAAACATATTCACGAACTCACTAAATCAAGTACAGTAGAACCGCAAACGAAACTCCATATCGAGTACCTCGCTTTTCCTGTTATTGATAACGCTAACAATGCACTGCGTTAGTTAAACTTTGTCCTCCATGTTTTGGACTACGTCACCTTTCCAAGATTTTACACCCGTTTATATTTTTTTATTATTTTCAATTAATTTACTAGACGTTTTGTGTTTTGCCAGAATTAGCGATTATTCCTACTGATAATTAAAAGCTCTATGCTGATATCTTATCAATAACTTCCCAAATAAGCAGGGTTGGTAATGTAAATCTATATTTAACACGAGATCCTAATCCTGAGAAAAACGCAAAGTAATAATTGATACTTATTATTAATAATATTCTCAGACTTAAATTAATTCGTATTTTACATTTTAGTAAAACCAAGTAAATTTTCCAAATCGTATTGTTATTGTTTATGTCAAAGATAAGCTTCAAACGTTTAATTCGAAGAAATATGCTCTGTCACGATATCGTCGCAATTTCACGTAGGTAATGGCATTTCATTTAATATGTGAATCATTAATAGCTGGCCTAATCCCATCCTCGGCGCCAGTGAGATAAGACTAAGGAAAGCGTTTTCTCGGTTCATTTACTTACAAGTGTGTGTGTACATATTGACAATTCTACGAGACATATATATTATACAACTGGATTTATCCAAGTAAGCTGATGGGACAAATACGAAATGCATGCAATTTTTACAGTAATAATCTAGATGAAATGTTTACATAGTATGAATTGAAATTGTATGATGACATGCTTACTTGATATTTCAAACTGATTTTAGATAAAACGAAGTAAACTTTTAATTGATTTTATATTTAGACGTATTTTTGAATCTCCACTTTACAAGTATTTTATTAGAATACCAATTTGTAATACTGACCCAAAAGATTTTCTATTTCTTCACATGTATCTTTAGTAACCTATATCAAATGATATAAATATTTAGTATCCGTTTGGTAAAGTGCGTATTGCACTTAACGCTATAGTTTATTAGGATCATAATATTATCCTAGTAAATATTTTTCTTGAAGGAGTTTAGCTTAGAAAGTTTTCCGGGAAATTAATTTACAATATTGTAAATTAATTGCTGTCAAATTGCAACTCAAATGCCTGTTTTCGATGATCGATTGTTAAAACTAAATATACATAATATGTACCACTATAGTTACTCCATATGGAAAGAATCTCATAAAACATGGACAAATGCAAACCAAATTCTCATACTGAGTTATAAGAATCTATCAGATCTCATAGACTCTCATAACCCTGTATGAGAATTTGGTCTGCATTTGTCCATGTTTTATGAGATTCTTTCCATAAGGCTTTAATGATTTGGCTATTTTTAAGTTTTCCTTTGATTTCTTACCTACTACGGATATAGACCAAAGGTTTGCGCGATGACTGCGCCACTATTGCAAATTCTTAAATTTAGACGATAGCTACGCGGACATAGTAACATAGTATAGTAAAGCACATTTATTTCTCATTTTGTAGTACTACATTTGTATACAAATATTTGTATAATAATTTGTATTATACTATACTGTATACAATTTGAATTAATTAATTAATACAAACGAAATGTTTACGTCCTGGTTATTGAACTTAAAAGTACAAATACGTGATGTTTTTTAAAACCTGTCGATGTCAATGACTGCCGAACGAGGAAAGAATGTTGCAATTAGGGTCAAGACGTTAATTGATAATTGTTTTATTTAATTTAACAATTGTCGTTTAATAATAATATAAATTATCCTCTCCTACGAGGTGAAAGAGGCCTATGCCCAGATGGGATTATGTATAATATAGTCTTATTGCAAGTTTTGCCTAAACCATTTTACTGTCTATAACATTGGAGTGTTGTAGCGTTGTAAGATATAGGTTATGATTTTAAAATTACAAATTGCTTGCACTTTAACTGAGTAAAATTATAGCTAAATTTAAATTCAATCAATCCTGTTATATCAGGGGTGATGAAAAACAATAGTTGTGCAATTCGTGAACATTAAATGTATTATACAAATTAACTAGCTAGGTTGTTTGGCTGTCCCTTTTTATCCGGTTAAAATATAGGTACTGTCACTCAGTAATAACGATAAACTTCGCTAATGGTGTTATTTTTACAATCTGTCCAATAGTATTTATCGTAAAATATATTTAGTCAACTTGAGACAACCCTGCAACAATGTAGCGGTCGACTTAATTACAAAATATGAGTTGCAGCAAGTTTGACTTATAGCCCGTTAGGTGATCCACATTTGATTATAGTCAATTCTAAACTAGAATTAATTATGACGAGAAATACCTACTACGGTTATCTTAACTTTTTTAATGTACTTCCTAACTAAAATGTCCTTTTGAGGGTGATATCTTGTACTAAATACAAGTTTATGTCTGGCAATCCAGAATAATATTATAAATTTTCTATCGAAACATTTTCACGTGATCAGACGTGACGCTAGTAAAGCCACGCGGCGCAAACATAGCCGTAACAGATGACACTAATCATGAAAATAAACTTCAAAAAAACAAGGAAATCTCATCATATATTCTTATCTAAAAACTATAATAATAAGCGCGTAAAGTTACGTAACAATCTCACGAGTTCTCTTGCGTAGTTTCAGCTGTTTTCATGAGAATTTATTTCTTGAGATTTATAATGGCACGGTCTAATACATATCGAAATAAGGTTGCCACCTTTTAATTTTAAGCAACGTTTTCTGTTTACCCTTAATCTTATACATATGAATTTTAATAAGCCCGTAACGTGAACTACCTTACACCCTACTCTTCTATCGGCCAGGGGTCTTGTGCATTCTTATCCCTCTACACGTCTTTAAGTCAACCTTCATGGCGTTCGATATATAGATGGTGTTAGTTTTTTCCAAACGTTGGCAACCCTACACTCAACAAGCCTGGACGTGCTGACGCAAGACCCACGCCTCCTAATCTTTATTTAAATGACCGCACAATAACGTCACGCTATTCACCTTGGACTTCGGAGCTGTAAAACTTTCGAGAACGTTTATTTGAAAAAAAAAAAAAAAATCTTAAAAATATTTTTAATTTAAATCAAGTGTATCACCGGTAAACAATTTCGAATGTTTTGTTTTATATAACACACTTGCTGTTGTTTTTGTTATTCTTCTATACTTTTTTAGGTTGTTTAGTACTACTAGTACTACCTAGCTGTCGTAGTGTTCGATTGAAAAAATAATAGCCATTTCATTGACAATATCAATTGATTGACAATCAAAATCATTGACAATCAAAATTGAACATTCACATTCACAAGATTCTTTTATGTAACTAAATAATTATAATACTTGACAATTAATCATCATCAATACATATACGAATAACATAATACAATACACGATAATCTCAGAAACGGCTTATCCGATGTAGGTGCGATTTCACTAATGTATTTTTAGTAATCTTCACTTAACATTTCGTGTTAGTATCATGTCAATTGGTTCATAAATAAAAAAAAAAATATATGCCTATTTAAAGAATCACGTTGAACATGTAAATACCCAATCGACGGTGCTTATAATCCAAAATAAACCAAAAGATATATCCAAAAAATGCTGTCCAAAGTCACTATTCCACGCGGACGAAGTCGTGGGTACAGCTACACAGCACACAGTGGGTACAGCAGTAATTAAATAAAGATCCAACTTAAGCTTATATTTGCAAAAGGATTGAATGGATGTTTCTTACATTTTCATACAAACTATAAAATCAAGTGCCACCAATTTCAATATGTAAGTCTTCAGACCTAGAATACCATATCAGGTCCTTTTTATCCTCAAATTATAAACCATATCGTAAGACAAAACCGCAAGAAACAGCTAGCTTACTTTTACTTAGTTCAAAATTCATATAACTTTTGATTTTATTCTAAGGTCAACTTCATACGGAAATAAAATAAATCTTTAACTTATTGTTCTAAATGAATACAAATGTCTGTATGTTAATGAAGAACATTTTAATATGTCAGTAAGTCATTTAATAGTCAGTAGGTAATCAAACAAAAGCCAAGTCATTCTTTTAAGTAACTACACAATGTACGAGTATATCTATAATTGATTTTATAATGATGAAAGACTAACTTATTTTTGACTACTAATCCTGTTACCAAAATTAAACTGAGAATGTTATCTCAATCACACCGATCAATCCCCTTCGTTCTCTATTTTATGTGACATTGGCGTAATCGATCGACCTTCACTGGCATAAATAAGACATTAAACCAATCCATCAAGTATTTATGTAGAATATTTTAAAAATTATATTCCCCTTATTCTTGTGTTTGTAAAGAAATCAGATCGATATCAAGTTAGATTAGCACTTGATTGGCACATCTATAAAATAACATTTCATCATTACAGCCTATACAGTCCACTGCTGGACATAGGCCTCCACAAGTTTACGCCAAAAATAACGTGAACTCGTGTGTTTTGCCCATAGTCACCACGCTGGGCAGGCGGGTTGGTGACCGCAGTACAGTGGCTTTGTCGCACTGAAGACGCTGCTGCCCGTCTTCGGCCTGTGTATTTCAAAGCCAGCAATTGGATGGTTATCCCGCCATCGGTCGGCTTTTTAAGTTCCAAGGTGGTAGCGGAACTGTGTTATCCCTTAGTCGCCTCTTACGACACCCACGGGAAGAGAGGGGGTGGCTATATTCTTTAGTACCGTAGCCACACAGTACAATAAATAACAAATAACATTTGATAGCCTTGTAATTTCGACCACGCCGATCTGTTTAATCCAAATTTTTTATAGCCTATATAGCCCTAAAGCCTTCGTCACAGAAGATTTTTTTTAGACGTTTAATTAAGTCTAGGTATAAATGTCTAATGGCGTAATATTCACTTAATGCGACGTAATAGATGCGATATGCGAGATTATTCTTGACTAATACGTAATGAATCTTTACATAATATAACCGTTAATAAAATATTTACAATAAACATATTACCGAGATAAGTGGATATCTAACTTCCTACAATTACGCAGGTTATTATAATAATCTAATGCGTTTAAGAATATACGCTTAAATTCTTAATGTTTTTACCGTCGTGCTTTTATGATAGATGCTTTGATGGCTTAGCAAATCTTTTTTTATCACGAAAAATCATCAGTAATGCAGTATGTATTATATAATAGGCGAATTTATTAGTATATATACTACTAGCGCTGTTCGCGACTTCGTTCGCGTGGTACTTTACATGTTCAAAGTGATTCTTTAAATTGGCATAACTTTTTTATTTATGAACCCATTGACATGAAACAAACACTAAATGTTAAGTTAAACTTACGACAATATATTAGTGAAAACAACATCTAAATGGATGAGCCGTTTCTGAGATTAGCGTGCACAAACGCACAAACAAACACAAAAATTCTAACAATCATTGTTATGGTGCTTTTTGCGTTTTATAAAGGTTCGAATAATATTTTCGTTCATATGCCATGTACAGACAGCGATCTGTTACATTTTTATCATATGTATTGATGTCTGACAGCTGAGTAGAGCAGTGTGGTGAAAAAGAGGCATATGCTCAGCACTGGGATATTACAGGTTGAACCATAATTATTTGGACACACACGAAATTTTACGCAGCAACAAAACAACTTACAGATTTTAACGGAAATAGCTATTAGATCATGACTATACTACACAAACTTATAAGTATATAAGTTTACCTTTAAAAAAGGCCAGCCCACATATCCCTTGTCACGCCAAAATCGTGACGAACCCAATGACGCCCATTTTTTTAGAATACGTCAAACTGTTTCGACTAAAGAGCATGCCAAACTTAAACCATAAATAATAATTTCTTTACACTCAACGTCGAAATTTGAATACTGTGTAGGGGGTTCTAGAAATATACTACAAAATCCTTACCGCCCAGACTGCAAAAAAAAAAAATAATAATAATAAAAATATATGGTCTATAGTTCAATACAAAACTTTTGTCACGTGCGTGGATTGAACCTGCGAACGCACTTATCAGTCAGGTGCTGAAAGGATTACGTCAACGTGTTGTCATGATTACTTATATGAAAAATAAATAATAATAGCCTTCCCTCTTTTTATAGTCGGGTAAAAATTGTTATTACTTTATTACTATTTGTGGACAGATATTAGTACTGTTAATATAGGTATAATTAGTATAGACCGAACATTTTTTTTAAATTATGTGTATAAATACAATGATATTAGACGCTTTACAAGTTTACAGCTTTCCGTATTATAATACAATGTCCACAGAAAACTCACAGAAATAGAAGTTTTTTTTTTACAAATGTAAAAATTGTAACGACAGGTCATTATTACAAATAATTGATTATTATTAATATATTTGTAATTCTTGATTCTTGCTTGCATTTCCTGGTCTGTGACGTCACGGAGGCCGTAGGTGACCACATTGTATGTTGATACCGTGCGTGTTTCGAATCAGGTGTGTGTGACTGATTAATCGATTTTATATTTACGATTCTGACAATATAAAACACATTTCAATAAAAAAAATGATAGTGTTATTATAACTTTTGATAATACTAGCTGCCCGGAGAGACATCGTTCTGTCAAAAGTTAATAGAAAAAAAATTGTAATAACAACCTTCCATAGACCTTAAGGAACATACAAAAAAGTAAATTAACCGAATTAGTCGAAGCCATTCTTGAGTTATGCGCTTAGCAACATGCATTTATATTTATACATATATATAAGAGGACAGACACAGCAGCAATTGTCGTTTAATAATAAAATAAAACCTGTTTTTATAAATGTTGGTATTCCATATTTTTGTATATAAAGATTTTTCAGTACATAAATACAGAATGTATGTTACACCTGAATTGCTGCTGCTGATTATGGTAGATAAAAGATATAAAAATAAAAGTTAAAATATAAATATATTTGCTAATATTTAATTGATATGAATGAGCTCACGAACGCGCTGTACGATGATGATATGTGAACGTGAACTGATGTATTTAGCTAATGAATCGTGCAACTAACGTAAACTGCTGATCGGGCGATATGTATGTGCGGCTGAACCGTACATGCTCCCGGGCGAGAAGATGAGTGAGGTATGGATGATGTGAGCTAAACTAAAACAAGGATGAAACCGACATAAAATCTTAACGGCTAATTTACAAATGGACCCGACAATTTTTAGTTAGCGAGTACGTCTAAAATTACATTTTAATAAAACAGGCGAAGTGTTTTTATGAACCGATCGATTAGTCTGATTTGAAATGTCTTGACCGAGAACACTGACACTGTAATCACTTTGCTCTGCTTTTTCACTCACACTTGTACACTTAAAATTTTTGGAACACACACAATGTACAGTAGTGTCCTGCTGAACACTGCTCGGAGGCGGGCGCGGGGCTCGAGCGCGTCTGCAGGTCGCGCGCACCCACGCGCCGCCCGCAACCGCCAGCCCTGCGGCCGCCAGGCAGTAGATGGCGACGTAGTGATGGACGTCATGATAGCTCAGGCTATTGGATTCATTTTCTAGGCTGTCCGAAGCCGACTTTAGCTGCTTTATATTGTTTTCGATGTTATCGATATCTTGTCCGAAACCGTCTGATATATTCATCGTGTGGATAGGGATGGATATATTGATGATGCTATTGACGGGTGCGATCTCTGGTGCAAAGATTACCGGCTCGATATTTAACTCATTAGTCAATAATTTATGAGGCGTTATCACTAGCGTATTTCCCCGAATGATGCAGTCGGTACCGAGAATTATAATATTAATTCCCGTCACCTGTTCGACGGTAACCCGATCTCGACATATGAAACGAAAGGTACATTGCCCGCAACAATTAATTAGATATGTGTTTAACTTAGTAAGCTTTTTCCATGTAGTTTGACACGCGCTAGTTATGACTTCACAGCTGTTCGTTTGTTTACTTTTTATACAAAGGTTCTCGTCCGTCTGTCTCTCGTAGACGGGCGTTTGAATTTGGCAAAGATAATTTGATAAAATATTATCGTTGTATTCTATACAGTTCTTAAAGTCATTCTTAGTTACCGGTATGAAGGTATCTTTCTTTAAATTTATTGCTATGTGATCAGATATTGGGAGAAGATTAACCATAGTACGTGATGAGTTAGCGATTTGGTAATAGAGAGGTATGGCATTGTAGATTTCGTAGTCGTCTCTACTTGTAAGAGGTATTTGGATCTCAAAAATGAAATATTGTTTCGTCATTCTAGCTTTGACCTTTAAAATCCTGTATAGGTTGGATAAATTATTTCGGAGATTATCTAACGGCAATGACAAATCCTTTGTTATCTGGCTGGATATGATACTTAGCTCGTTTTCCATCTGAATAGGTGACAAAAAATGCACATTAAAATGTTGAAGGTTAGTAATGGTATCCAGAAGAGTATCTTGAATATTACGCAAATTTGCCAGGACATTGTTAGCTATGATGCTGGACATGATAAAGTCATTAGTATTTTCTATGTCCGACATTTTAATCTTAATATCATATGACTCCTTTTCTAAGTTGTTAAGGTGTTGATTAAAAGTCTTGTACTGTCTTTCCATTGTGGATTCTATCCTTTTTAAAACGTTATTTTCCGCTTCTATAATCGATGTTTGATTTTTCCAGAGCTGTGCTAGATGTTTTTGATTGACTCGAATTAAATTAATGTCTTTTTCATACTGAGCCGCAAAACGCTCGTCTAAGACGCCGAACAATGTATTCGCGATGTAACCGACACAATTGACAAGGCCTCGGCGCTTGCGCTTACGATTATCAAAATGCTGACTTAGTAATATGCGGTCGTTGTACTTGAGCTCGTTGATTTCGTGGATCAGCTGTTGTAATATTATGTTACAATGTATATTTTTAGTCGAGTTTTTACATAAACTTTGCAAGTGATTAATATAATTGTTAAGTATCCTTGTGCCGTACAGATAAGGTTCCATATCGTAGTATGCCACTAACTTCCATTGATCTTGTATTACGCGCATATTTCCGATTTTTTCAAAATATATGTATTTGCTATCGCTCAATCTCGTGATGTTGTAGTTGGCTTGCACTGTTGAAGACATAAATAACATAAAGATCATCAGAATCGATAAAAAATGGGTGTAGAAGGTTTTCTTTGATGTTTTTTGTTTGTTGTTACGTGATGATATTTCGTTTGTAGTTACGATTATTTCGCTGCTTTTATTTGACGGTTCGATGTTGACGGGTAGAATAGACAGCTTTATGATGGGTCTTTTGATAACCGAGCCATTTCTTGTTTTGACGGAGACTACTCGCACCAAGTTGTCGGTACCAGGATGTAATTGGATCACTCGGCCTAGAGCCCACTTACCAGGCGGTAAATTAGCGTCATGTATCAATACTATGTCGTCGATTTTAATATTTTCTCGCGACTCACGCCTCAATATTCAGTACGCCACCTTTTCCAAATATCGCTGAATATTTTTTGCGTAAGTTGCCATCTTGTTCTGCCGTCTGTTTCAGTCTCTATAACTGAAAGGATGGGTCCGCTGGACAAGAAGTGAGCTGGTGTTAAATAATCAATGTCATCTGGGTCTTCTGACATCGTACACAGCGGTCTAGAGTTGAGACAGGCTTCGAGCTGCGCTAACAACGTAGAGAATTCCTCATAAGTGAGCTTTTGGTCACCAACCACTCTACGAAGATGATGCTTTAAGCTTTTCACTGCCGCTTCCCACAGTCCGCTGGCACTAGGCCACGAGGGGGCATTAAAATGCCAGTCGATTTTCATTTCGCTGATCTCTGTGAAAAACTCATTTGATAGGGTCGATTTCAAGTCGAAGTGTTCTTTGGCTAAGACTTTATTAGCTCCGATGAAATTGGTCCCATTATCGCTGTATAAATGACGCGGGGTACCTTTTCTTGCTGCTAATCGACGTAGAGCTGCTAAAAACGCCGATGATGATAAATCGGAGACCAATTCAAGGTGTACAGCTTTTGTGACCATACAGATGAACACGGCAACGTATCCTTTAGTGGTTTTAATACCTCTTCCCCGATTCGCTTTAATATCTACGAATCCCGTATAGTCAACACCGGTATGAAAAAATGGGCGCGTCGAATTTGTCCTTGCTTCAGGCAGGTCACCCATTAGCTGTTCGTTTTTATCTGGATGGTGACGCTTGCATATAACACAAAGACGTAAACGATTCCTCACTGCTTTGTTTCCGCTTATGATCCAATACTGCTGTCTAAGCCACGACTGAGTAAGGCGGGCACCTCCGTGAAAAGTAGATTTGTGAGCTAGATCGATCAGGAGATTAGTAAGATGACTTCTGTGTGGAATGATGTAGGGATGCTTCATATCGTAAGGGATGTTGCTATTTTTGAGTCTGCCTCCAACGCGCAGTAACCCGTTTTGATCTAAATACGGATTTAGGCAGAGAAGCTTACTCTTAGAATTAATTTTTCCTTGTTTAGAAAGATCATTAATTTCTTGCTCAAATTCAGATTTTTGAACGTACATTATAATTTTCTGTTTTGCGTTGCTTAATTCGGTCGATGTTAAATATTGTAATTTAATGCTTTTGTTTGAAAACGCTCGCAATATCCATGCAAGTACGCGCGTCGCTCGCGTAAAATTGCTTTGCTTGTGAATTATTAAATTAATAATATCAATTTCGTTATTGTTACTGCTGTTTGTTTGTAAAGTATTAATTAATTTTACTTTAGTTTCTAAGTCGGTTTGATACGTTATTTTATTTTCCTGGGAATCAGAAAATGATGACAACCACGTAGGTCCGTTCCACCATAAATTGTGCTGCTGTAATTGCTCAACTTTCATGCCACGGCTAGCACAGTCAGCTGGGTTCTCTGTGCTTTTTACATAACGCCAGCATACGGGGGGCATGACGTCAGTGATTTTCTTAACTCTGTTGGCAACGAAAGGCTTCCACCGGTTGGGCCATAATGTTGTGGATGAGATGACGTCATAACTACCACATAAAGCGTCATCCATATAGAAATGCTGTTCTAACGCTTTTGCTGCTGTAGGAAAACGATGACGCTCATCAAGAGCTAGCTGCTTAAGCGTCATCATTGCTAAAAATGGTGCTGATTTAGTGCCATATGTCACTGTGTTAAGCTGATATCTGTTTAAAGGTTGATTTGAATTATCTCGCCAAACTATGCATTGATAACGTTGGTCATCGGGATGCAAAATAATTTGTCTGAACATTCTTTCTAGGTCAGCTGTAAAGGCGTATTTATATTGTCTCCATTTCAAAACCAAATTCAAAAGTTCTTGTTGTAAATTTGGGCCTCTGTATAAAACATCGTTCAGACTTACACCCGATGTCGTTTTACCCGATGCATTAAATACAACTCTAAGCGAAGTAGTAATAGAGTCGGGTCTTTCAATAGCGTGGTGTGGCATATAATATAATGGTGTCATATTCGCTTTTGTTATTAAGTGCATGTGACCTAAATTGATATACTCATTAATAAACTGCTTATAATTATAAGCTAAATTTTTATTTTTGTCGAATTTACGCTCAAGCTGATAAAATTGTGCGCAGGCTGTGGTTTCAGATAATCCTAACTTCTCACCAGCGTCAGAGTGAAGTGGAAGGCGTACTACATACTTCCCATCGGATTGGCGAAAAGTAGTTTCCTTGTATTTTTGTAGACATTGATAATCTTCGAACGACATTTCCTCATTTTCGTTAATATCTTCAATGGACCAAAATTTGTGAATGCTGTCTAAGTCAACCATGATGACATTACAGTTGTAGGATTTTACACTTCCGCACAAAATCCAGCCTAGCCGCGTCTGTTGCGCAATAGGCATGTTGTCACTTTCTTTGATGATTCCTCCCATAATTATAGAAGAATAAACATCAGCGCCCAGTAATAAATCTATTGTTCTGCTACGATAAAATTCAGGGTCTGCAAGTTGTATATTTTTAATATATTCCCATGATGGTTTTGAGAATGATTTGTTAGGGAGATTGTTTACAGCGTGGCGCATGATAAATACATCTAGATTAAGCTGGTACGAGTCATAACAAGATGATAGGGTGATGTTAATAGTACCTTTGCAATTATTTTCTTTCGCTCCTACTCCTAAGATAACTCCCTTGCAGTGCTTACGAGGTAGTCCCAACCGTTGAGCGCCATTCTCGGTGATAATAGACGTTTGAGATCCCTGGTCGATAAGCGCTCGCATGGTATGAAGAGAGCCATCAACAGCTTGGACGTTGATCAGAGCGGTTGCTAATAAAATCTCCTGAGTGTCATCTAGTGACGCAATAGAGTTAGAAACGGTGCTGTTGGACTTTGTATTCGACGTTGCAGTGTTTGCTGATGCGGCAAAGGCTTCATGAACCAAAGTATGATGATTTAATTGGCACTTATGACATCTTTTTCTTGAAAAACATTCATTACCGTTATGATTATAAAGGCAATTTTGGCATAACGATAGCTTTTGAATTGTTTGTCGCTTGATATTTGGATGATACGCTAAAAACGTTTCGCAATATGGAATGGCGTGATCTTTATTGCAAACGGGGCATTTTGTCTTCGCTGTTGACGTTAACCTACTTTTGCTATTAAAATTATTTGATTTAAATAATTGATTTTCATTGCTTACATATGATTTAAATGTATATGGTTTTTTTTAAATTTGAGGGCTGAGAAATATGTTGCGGATGCGGGATAGATTTTGAGGGATCTTGTTTTCGTTTAGAGGACTCTAGAGCGGTAAATTTGGCTTCTAAAAATTGTAATAAATCTTTTAAAACTGGTAAATCTCTCGGATGCTTGAGTGACTCGATGTAGTCGTTGTGAGTGTCCGCATCTAATTTCTGCGTGATTATATATACGATGATAGGGTCCCAGTTCTCTATGCTGACTCCCAAGTTTTTGATAGCATTAAGGCATTCGTTGGTGGTGTCGTGAATCCTTTTTATTGAAATTGCGGACTGTTGCTGCATAATAGGCTGGTTGAGTAGGACACTCATGTGAGAATTAAAAATAAGTTTTGTGTTACTGTATCGGTTGTTTAACAAATCCCAACATACTTGATAGTTATCTGTGGTAATGTGTAGATGTTGCACTAGCTTTTCTGCTTCGCCCTTTAATTTACTTTTTAAAAACTGCATTTTTTGACTATTTGATAAGGCTCGATTCGTGTGGATGGTTTCGACAAACAAGTCTTTAAAGGATAACCACTGGAGGTAGCTCCCACTAAACACAGGGATATCCATTTTCGGGGTGGTTTTCTCCCGATACAGATCAGACCACATCTTGCTGTTGATACTTTTTTTAATTTCGTTAAATTTGGATTCATAGCTGCTAAACATCTCTTCATATTCTTGATCGTCTTCGTATAATTCGCTGTCTATCTCCCAGTGCAACGCGTCAATGATGGTCCAGCGTGATTGTACCGACTTCAAAATATCTTCGTATTCCCATTTTTCTGAGACAATGTCGAGATCGATGCTGCTAATTGTACGCTGAAATGCCTTAAAATTGCTTCTTTGCCTTTTCAACATTTCTTCTAATTTGCTGCTATTACCTTGGGTTCGCGAAGTTTCTTTATCGGATGACGTCACCGGACGTGACACGCTGCCAGACGACGGTATAGCTGTAAAGCCTGGCATTTGCAACGGGGTGGCTGGCTTTAGTACACTTTTTTCTTTAGACTCACTGGGTAAAAAGGTGAGTAAATAGCTGCGTGTGTCATTATAAAAATCGGATGTTTTCTTATAGTAATTGCTAGTGAAATATTCGTTCGATTTGTCGCTAGAATCGCAAAGCCTCAAATGATTATTTTGAAACTCCTGCCAATAACTTTCTAAAATGCTGAGACGCTTTTTAATATGAGCCGGTGTCTTACGTTCGGCACCGTCTTTCTTAAAATTAGTTAAAAATTGATTCATAGCCTCCATGATCTGGGTTTGGCTAGCTAGAAGATCTTCCATTTTATAAAATGATATAAATACTGATACTGCTGATAATAGAGAGCTGTAGACTCACCAAAGCTGCTGCTGGTTGACTTACGTGGCGGCCCTTACTGCGCTCGTAAAAAAATCACTCGCGATATAAGTCCCGCTCACGATAAGCTCGAAGGACCAAAAAGATGTATGTTACACCTGAATTGCTGCTGCTGATTATGGTAGATAAAAGATATAAAAATAAAAGTTAAAATATAAATATATTTGCTAATATTTAATTGATATGAATGAGCTCACGAACGCGCTGTACGATGATGATATGTGAACGTGAACTGATGTATTTAGCTAATGAATCGTGCAACTAACGTAAACTGCTGATCGGGCGATATGTATGTGCGGCTGAACCGTACACAGAAAATAATTCAAAACCTGATCTTACAAGTTATCCGTAATGTCAAATAGTTTGACACGTACGCGATAATATTTAAATGAAATGCTTATTACAAAAAATAAATAATCACTCGACGTTCGTCGATTTGACGTTCTAACTTAGTACTTCCGTGCCAACCATGAAAATGTAATAGTTTTATATAGCCTTTTTTCATATTTTAATTCCACTGGGCCATCATTTTATTTAATTACTAATTGTCAGGTATTATATAGCCACCCCCTCTCTTTCGGTGGATGTCGTAAGAGGCGACTAAGGGATAACACAGTTCCACTACTACATTGGAACTTAAAAAGCCGACCGATGGCGGGATAATCCAACTGCTGGCAAAATAAAAAATAAATAAACACAAACTTAATGGTCTCTAATAGCGCGAAATATTATGATGGGGTTCCGAATACACACTGATCACAGCCGAATAATACTGCTCTCAAGTACTACGGTGTTCTTGGGGATAGTAAGGAGGTCAGAGATCTTGCCAAGATCATCTTGGGGAATGACTTGCCATCAAGTGGGCCTTATGCTTTTAGTTCCAAAAATCAGATTAGTTGACATTAAGATAAACTCGTGTAAGGAAAAGAACGCTTTCAGTTTTATTACATGTTATTTGAAACATATCCAAATGGATAACTTTTACCGCAAACAGTTAAGTACAGAGGTAAACTAAAATAGTCCACGTAACGAGTAACCGTAACGAAGGAAACGAGTGACCACACCCGCAGCGAACAAACAGTTTTAAACTAAAATGGGTGCAGTCGAGCTATAAGCAACACACACAGCTGAATTTTAAAATAGCACAACTTTTATGGCATACTCTACTTCTAGAATCTAGATATTGTAGTCACTGATGAAAACAAAATGGCCAGAAACAATTGTAAATATTATCAATTATGAAGAATTACAAAAAATCTTTTTCATAATGTTAGGGTAAGCGTTACTCTATATTTTATAACTACAAAATTCAATACCAAATTTCAAATTTACTAACGTCAAGGTTTTGCATATAAATAATAGCGTTTGTGACTGTAAAATATTAAATTCGTAACAGTTACGTTTTCTATATTAACATTCCTATTTGAATATATAAAATAAACAATATACTCGTAGTTCGAGTGGTATTTACCTACCTACAGTTTCAAGATGTATTGAAAAGAGGTATGAGGCTACTATGTAAACTGGTGGCACTCTATGGCTTCTGACCCATCTGACGCGCATCATGCGTCATTTGTACTTGCCTTTATTATTGATTGCTGGAATTACTTTCTTTCATCTTAGCGCGAAAACGTAGGTATATTATTCGATTTAATAATATCAAAATTTTTAAAAGATGAAGGATTTGAAATGGTACTTAATCTAACACAGTCAATAGTAATTAACCGTTACCTACATAAACAGTTAAGATTTCCTTTCATTTCTTAAAAAATAATTAAAGATGATCTTTTTTTTTAGGTTTAATACACGCATTATTATGGCGTACTTAAAAAAAATTGGTATCTAAAGAAGTTGTAATCTAAATTTTTTAAATATCTATATATATAAAAATTTCGTGTCACGATGTATGTTAGCGATAAACTCCGAAACTACTGAACCAATTTTTATCAAATTTTGTAAGCATCTGTAATTTCGTCCAACTTGGGAGATATGGTAGTTTTTATCTCAATTGGGTCCGGTAGGTGGCGCTGCTATCTGTATATAAGCAATCAAAGGTAGCTGTTTTCCGGGCAGGACAACGCCTGCCAGGTCCGCTAGTTAACGATATATTTAACGATATATTACGTATTATTGTCAACATAGATTTTCTTGAAAATAATTTTCCGATATCTATTAGGTACGTAAACGTTGACAACTAATTAATATATACCTACAACAGATCTACATCGTTTTTATTTGCATGTTATCTATAAGTAATAAAATAATTATGCAAATATCAGAACCGGATTAGCTGTATATACATAAATATATTATCGAGAATAATATTATGAATGAATAAATTTTCATATTTTACAATGGCGACGTGATTTTTTTGACGTATGATATTATCATTTATAAGTTACCGTTCATTAATGTAAAATGTATGTATTTGTCATTAATGTGTAATGTATTTGTAGTTTTCATCTAATATATTAATATACTAGCTGACTCGGCAAACGTTGTTTTGCCGCTAAACGCTATTAAAAAATAGGGGTTGGTGGTAGAAGGATGAAAATTTAGGGTTGTATGTATTTTTCAACGCCAAATCATAATAAAATAAAAAATGCATAATTTATCTAAATAAAAAAAAAAAAAAAATTAGGTCTGGACTACCCTTAGCATTTAGGGGGGTGAAAAATAGATGTTGTTCGATACTCAGACCTACCCAATATGCACACAAAATTTCATGAGAATCAGTCAAGCCGTTTCGGAGGAGTTTAAATACAAACCCCGCGACACGAGAATTTTATATATTAGAATAGTCTTTTGTAAAGTCGTACCTGTCATCTCTTTAAAAAAAATTTTTAAAGCAATGTATTATCTATTAAAAAAAAATCACTAGAATTTTCTACAAGCAACAAGGTTATGTTGTTATTTATTTATGGTAAGTATATGAATTTAGTAAAACATATCCAACACCCGAAAAAGTCTGATTAACAGATATTTAAAAAATTACAACTGAATCATAATTCGGGTTAGTGTTGCTACTTGTCGGGCACACCGTTTGTTCGTCGTTATTTATTTCATCATTACAGTCTATACAGTCCACTGCTGGACATAGACCTCCACAAGTTTACGCCAAAAATAACGTGAACTCATGTATTTTGCCCATGGTCACCACGCTGGGCAGGCGGGTTGGTGACTGCAGGGCTGGCTTTGTCGCACCGAAGACGCTGCTGCGAGTCTTCGGCCTTCGTGTATTATTATTATTATTAACAGTTATTATATAACGTAATTATTAACAGTTATGTATAACGTTATTTATTTTTTAACAGAATAAAAATACAATTGATGTGATAAAACAATTAACAGTTCATTTTTATTTAATCTGTAATTACATTTTTAATATGTAACTACAGATTTATATAACAGAAGGTAATACCCTCCATTATATTTTCATTTTCTTAAACTTTCACAATTATTACTAAAAACACAAAACATAAGGTATTTCGCTCGCTTCGAATTTTTGCAGTCCACGACTAGACATAGGATTTCCCAAATTCGCGCCAAACGTCCCACTTCATAAGGTACTTAGGACGATGTAAAGTGTAGAGGAAACTTTAACAACTTCAGTACCTATATCTCAGTGTAGTGCAGATAGTGAATTTGTGGTAGGACACTGCAGGTAATTTCCTGTTCAAAATATGGAGCATCCCGACTGGGGTAGTATCTCGATCTTACAGAAGATCAGAGCTTCTAGTGTTGCAAGTCTATAAGCTACGATAATCGCTTACCATCAGGTGAGGCGTACGCTTGTTTGCCGACAAAGTTATATTAAATAAAAGTACCTAACAAGATACTTATTCACTAGACAACGTGAGCGATCTCTCCAAATTTGTTTATTATTAAGCTATAGCGTCCTATAATACGATATACTACTAATAAATGTTTTAAACATTTCTCATCAATGAAAAATAATGAAAACAAATATGATATGCATCATTATATAAATATGATTGTGTAATAAATGACTTGTTAACTCTGATACAATTGATCACCACTTTGTTGTGGTCTAGAATCAATTGTACCTACTGGAATAATAATAATTGTATATGAAGACAATAATAATATATATTCATTGAAACACCTGTTTATCATTTACGGAATCTTTTTTATGTTCAAAGGTCTTTTTACACCCACATGCAACTTTAATTATTGTTGAGCTTATAGAAATTAAATAAAAAAAATATTGCTAATTAGTGGCTACAATTCCTTTCAAACACAATTTTGTTCACTTCAGCCTGGAATATCCTACTGCTAGGCATAGGCCTCTTTCCCCATGTAGGAGAAAGATCAGAGCTTAATCTACCACGCTGCTCCGATGCGGGTTGGCGGATATATACCCTACTATGAGTAACGATCGCTATCAGGTGTACATGATAACAACCGGGACCGGCGGCTTAACGTGCTCTCCGAGGCCAGGTGGGTAGATCCACAAAGACTAACAACCAGATCGGAAATAAATATTTGTATAAAAACAAATATCCTCTCCGAACGGGAATCGAACCCGCGACCGTCGGTGTTCAGGCACCGCCGACACGGCACACGCACCTTTAAACCAGAGCGGTCGTGACGATCTTGTTAGTCCACTATAAAAAATATTTAGTTAGTTTTTTATTATAAGTAGTCTAATTCAAAAGATACACAAGAAAAAAATCATCAAGTCACACATACTTTAACATGTCATCCCAATCGTGGAACAAAGATGAATTTGCAAATCTGTAACTTTATACATGTGCACAGAAGTTTTGAAACGACGTTTTGTACATTTTTAAAATACCTTATTCAATGTCCTTCAAATTTGGACATTTGGCTGCGTGTATGACCTACTATAATATGACTTGCAAATTAATTTCTAAATATGGTTAGTTTAAAAAAAAAACACATGCGTCATCGTTTTGTCGAATACGACATTATTCCCCGGAGTAAATTTATATAAAAAAGGACGCAGAGTGGTTTCAGTCAGATTAAAATTTATAGTAAAAAAAATATTTCATCATCAGCATCATTACACAGCTGGACATAGGCTACCACAAGTTTACGCCAAAAATAACGTGAACTCATGTGTTTTGCCCATAGTCACCACGCTGGGCAGGCGGGTTGGTGACCGCAGGCTTTGTCGCACCGAAGACGTTGCTGTCCGTCTTCGGCCTGTGTATTTCAAAGCCAGCAGTTGGATGGTTATCCCGGCACCGGTCGGCTTTTTAAGTTCTAAGGTGGTAGCGGAACTGTGTTATCTCTTAGTCGCCTCTTACGACACCCACGGGAAGAGAGGGGGTGGCTATATTCTTAAGTACCGTAGCCACACAGTAAAAAAAAATATATTTACGGACAAAAAAAATCAAAACAAACGTCTATTTCCATTGACCTTGCTGTACTGCACGAAGAAAGAGCTGGTGATAAGTATCCGTCTTGAGGAAGCGGGTCGCGGGGGCAGGGGTCAACGGCGTACAGCGACGAAATACTGAAACTCGTCATTTTACTGCGTTCAAAAATCAAAACCGCCGTTGCGCGTTGTTCCAACTGTGTCTCGATCATTTTTAGTGATTAATTGATATAATTTGCATAGTGGATACCTCTATCCTACTCCTACACATTTTAAGTAATTCTCAAAAACGTAATTCCGTAAAAATATCAAAACTGACTTTGTTCTACAACTACGACGATGTATGTATTCATAAGCTTTAACACCTCAAGATTAATATTACATTAATATTTGTTCTTTAAAATAATTTAGTACCTACTATTATAACAGTTAGACAGTGGGGTCATAGTAATTGGGTTCTATTTGCAGCCAACAGTTTAAATGAGGTAGGGCACCGCAAGAAATATCCTGCTCATAATCTGGAGATGTCCATCCGGGGATGTACCTCGTCCTTACAGAAGATCACAGCTAAATAATGCCTACTGCTTTCAAGCAGTGTTGTGTTCTTGTAGCGAGTAAGGTGACCAGAGCTTCTGGGTGGATCGGGGGTAGGTTCGGCAATGGGCTTGTGATGCTTTTGGTGTTTCAGGTGTCTATAAGCTACCGTAATTGTTTACCATTAGGTGAGCCGTATGCTTGTTTGCCGATTTATTTGTATTAAGAAAAAACAAAAGTACAGTTTCATTGTATATATTTTACTATATTTTTATAGAATCTCCATAAACAAATATCCATATAAGCATATATACAGGAGTGGAGCTATTACTAGCATCATAATACTAAGGCTTTGAAGTTTGCCTAGCTTATTGTTGCAGTCTGCAATGACCGTGGTTTCTGCTAAGTAAGTTGCTCCATTTCCACCACAAATCTGGGTGTAATATATATTTGTTAATATAAAAAATATATTAATCTGTATCAGCCAACTGTTGCCATGTGTGTATGTTAAATAATAATAAAGAAAAATATGTTCCAAATGCCTCACTTAAATTACATCTAGGCTACAACACATTAGAACACAGACACTGTGATAGCTTTCTCTTCACTTAGGTGGACTTTCCCTAACCTCTGCATTCATAATTTATATTCCTTCGAGAAAATAATATGTGTGGACTTAATTAAGGTAACTTACTACATTATTTACAGATATTTATAGATGTGTTGATATCAATTATGCATAACAATAAAATATACAAAATTAAATTGTTATATTGTGAGGATAAATTTTATATATCCAATTGCAATACAATATAGAGTATTGTATATTTAAGTTCAAATATTTTAGCCAATTGTGTCTTGATAGGATACTTTCGATACCTCCAAAGAATCTACTTACACCAATTACCAAATTCGTTTTCATGAGTGCTGTCGCTGATTACAGAAGCAATTTACTTAATGTTATGTTAACTTACTGCTTTTGAATTGCACATTTAATAATTTTAATAAAGCTTTACCGACGTAATATTATTATTAATAAATTGGCTCATTACTTCTTCACATATTCATTAATAACTATATGTTATGTTGCAGTTGTATTTCATATAATTACATAAAATGATAATACTTTGAACATAGTCATAATTATTTTGTCAATTAATCTATTTTATTACCTTGTTACCTGAATAGTCTTGTAATTTGTTGTATAAAAATGCTACAGCATTTGTTACATATGCTTCATTATGTTTATTATGTAAAAGAATCAAAGTGTATTATTTGATTGTTTTAATTAGTTAAAAAAGATATAATAAAATTATTTACTAAAAGGAACATTTCAAATTGCTATTTCAGTGTGTAAAACAAAATACAATATAAGAACAAAACACATATAAGATTTTAGATTAACATGGTTACTTCTAATACTAAAACTATTCATAGATGGGATACTAAACATGTTTTTTATTTTCATTTTGCGGAGTTTGATATTTAGACATTAATAGCGAATGTCAGTTGTGTGTTGTTATGTTCAGTGTTGTGAACAAGACATTCGTATCGAGCTCTGCAAAATGAAAATAAAAAACATGGTAAACATTCCTTTTATGAATAGTTTTAGAAAAATACTTCATGTCTTGGAAACCAAAACCTTCTTATAAGTATCTCATATCATATCATATCATCACAGAATTGTATGCCATATGTTATAATGCAAGTTTAGTTGATAGTAGCAGACACTTCAGCTTGGTCACATATTTAATTGTAAATAAAATAAATTTCTAAAATTAAAACAAATTTTCATTCATTTTATAGTCACTAGCTGACCCAGCAAAAAAAATAAATTATCAAAATATATAAAAAAACAAATTTTGGGGTGGACTACCCTTAACATTTAGGGGGATGAAAAATAGATGTTGTTCGATTCTCAGACCTACCCAATATGCACACAAAATTTCATTAGAATCGGTCAAGCCGTTTCGGAGGAGTTTAACTACAAACACTGCGACACAAGAATTTTGTATATTAGATGTAACACTCCGATAAAGTTGTCTTCACTATAAATATTATAAATTTTGTTAAAAACAGGTTATGATTCATCATTACAGCCTATACAGTCCACTGCTGGACATAGGCCTCCACAAGTTTACGCCAAAAATAACGTGAACTCATGTGTTTTGCCCATAGTCACCACGCTGGGCAGGCGGGTTGGTGACCGCAGTACTGGCTTTGTCGCACCGAAGACGCTGCTGCCCGTCTTCGACCTGTGTATTTCAAAGCCAGCAGTTCGATGGTTATCCCGCCATCGGTCGGCTTCTTAAGTTCCAAAGTAGTTGTGGAACATTGTTATCCCTTAGTCGCCTCTTACGACACCCACGGGAAGAGAGGGGGTGGCTAAATTCTTTAGTGCCGTAGCCACACAGCAGGTTATGATTACATACACTTAACTACATTTCTTATTAACGTCCTTGTCTATCAACATTGTTATTTGAATATTAACTTGTAGCTATATAAAGGCATGCAAAACAACAAAACATTCAATATCCATTCTATAAAAACAATTTACTTTATTGTCCTTAGTTTTTGTAGTGCAAAGAGGTTATAATACTCCAGTAATAGATAGAAAAGTCTCAGAGTTACAAAGCAGGCAATTATTCTTAAAAAAAGTTAAAATTTGAATATAGAACTGTCTTATAAGTAATCTTACCTTCTGTGTCCGATTTCGAGAGCTGTTTTGTCATTTTGGCGCCGAAAATGTTTGACACACACACGTTTAACAAATGAGAATGTGTTTTATGTAGCACTTGTTTAAAAACACTGGTATTTATAATTTTATTAAGTAATTACAATTTTTAAGCCGATACAGTGTTTATCTTTTTTGTAAGTGACATTGACAAAATTATGACAGACACTGACAGCTTAGAAAATGTATTTGGAAAACATTCCGGCTTAAGCAGTTTTTATTTGAAACTTTAATGATTAAAATGATACTAACAAAAATAATACTTTTTAATTTCATTTACTTATACTTTTTTTTTGTTTCAGGTGTGATAGAGAATGAACTAAGCAAGAAAAAATAATCTAGGAGGAAAAAAATTCTGTAACCATGTCTAGTAACGCAGAAAATGGTATCGGCGATGATGCTAAGTAATTATTTTTTATACATAAAAATTTATTTTTACTTAGTAGAAAACCGAATTTAGGATCAAACAAGAAACGCCTTTAGATTCCTTTTTTTAATGGTATAATAATTGTGTAATATTATAATGGCTAATATTATAATGGCTAATATTATTAATGGAAAAATTTGTGTAGATTAATATTTTTTTCTGTCACTCATAAAACTACTGAACTGATTGTGTTGATGTTAACTATTTAGATGCTGAAGCGAGCTGCCCCATGGAAAAAATCTCATAAAACATAGACAAATGCAGACCAAATTCTCATACCGAGTTATAAGAATCTATCAGATCTCATAGACTCTCATAATCCTGTATGAGACTTTGGTCTACATTTGTCCATGTTTTATGAGATTTTTTCCATAGGGTGGAGATCCAGAATAGCCTAAAGGCTATTTTCTCCTGGTAGTTTAACGGGATTTGAAGATACGCGCATAAAACTATGTAGCACAATTTGTATAAAAATAATATCTGTTTTTTTTTTCAGTGGAACTACGTATTATTTTTCCAAAGGGCGATCGAGCGCGACGCTATGGCAGAGAATCAGCCTATTTCTATCCATTTACTGGAAAGCTCTGATCGTGGTTATCGCACCTTTGATTTTATTGCCAATACCTATAATGAACTCTGCCTCGGAATCAGCTCGTGTGAGTATATTATTATCAATATTTATAATTATATATATAAAATTTGTTTTAATTAATTTATACAATAAAATGCAGTTATGGGGGATGAATGACCAAGCATTGGCGTATTTTAAGATCTAGCGCCCCGGGTCAATAATGTTTGCCACCCTATAAAGTAAAGGAAAAAAGGTTTATTGTCATCTTTTTCATTGGAATGACTTTTGTCTGAAATTCGCTTCAGCCTGTAATATTCCACTACTGGGCATAGGCCTCTTTCCCCATGTAGGAAAAGCATGCTCCAATGCTGAAATAATCGTATATTATTATTATAAAAGACTTTTCAGAAAAAATATTTTGTTTATTGTTTGTAAAATAAATCGATAAGTATAATTGATTTAAAAAATTATCGATATATTTTTCGGCTTACCTACCTTTTTTAGGCCGCTATATAATTTATAATTTTATTAACTAGTGCCCCGCTCTGGTTTCGCACGGGTATAAAATATATAGCCTATGTCATTCACTGAAAAAATGATTAAAATCGATCCAGTAGTTTTGATTTATTTATTACTGCCCGTGGCCCGTGTGTAACGGTGTTATGTAGCATACACGCGGCTTGCGTCGCCACTCCCAGAATGCCACCAGGCTTTAGAATTGATTAATTAATGTAACGAAAGTAGTCGCCTATTTGTGAGTAGCGTTCGGGGCATGATATCCCGCTTCCCCCTTCGCTACGCCACTGGGAATATATTTGACGTTAGAGGCAGATTGAACCCGCAGCTGCCTGCGAAACAATCAGTTCTTGATCAATGCACCAACAAAAGAAAAAAATACCTAAAAATGAGAACGAAATTCCCCAAAATTTAAACATTTATTAATATATTACAGGCTTACAAATGTATGTACGTTGTCTTGATAATGGCGACATACTGGGTACTCGAACTGCTACCTCTACCAGTAACTTCAATGCTGCCCATCGTACTCTTCCCTACTATGGGTATCTTGGATTCAGATAAAACATGTGCAGCGTATATGAAGGAAACCAATATGATGTTCATGGGCGGTCTTATGATAGCTGCAGGAGTTCAGCACTCGAAGCTTCCAAAAAGAATCGCGCTGTGGACAGTTCAGGTCGTTGGATGCTCGCATAGGAGGTAATCTGCCTTTTGACATTCTATTTTGCGTTTCAAGTAATATTAAAAAAAAAAAAAAAAAACAAAAAATGTAGTTTATGATTCAGTTTTTTTTCTTTGAGTCGTAGCTTTATGTTTTACAGCCTCTAAACATTTATTAATTAAGCACGTTGTTATCGTACATTGAATATTTATGTGTGTATTTATGTGTTAATTATTTGCATATAAATACTTAAATATCTAGTGAGTATACTGTTTATTGATGAATTATGTAGTCTTGATATTAGATTTTTTTTTTGCTATTTTGTTCATAATTAATTTTTGGGCTTAATGGCTTATTTTGTTCATAATTAATTTTTGGGCTTAATGGCTTATTTTGTTCATTATTAGTATTTGAAACTGAAAATATTTCATTTCAGACTAAACTTGGGTCTGACGTTCGTAACGATGTTCATATCGATGTGGGTGTCGAACGCAGCCGCTACAACCATGATGGTGCCCATAGTCGAAGCCATTCTCGAAGTACTGGAGCAGGTAAGAGGTTTTACATGCCGATGTTTATGCACAGTGATACCATCATAACTTGATAAAAAAAAAAAAAAAACAGTTAGTTTCAAATTGAACCGGTTTTATCATACGCAGGCAGGATATATAAGTTTAGACTTAGTCAAATAAATCATGGTTTATGATTACGTTTATAACGGTACGATTGTGATTATAACGACCGTGACAAGTGAAGCGTTAGACGTTTACAAATTTTTGTTGTAAAACATTTATGGGCGAGGATTAAACCTTACTGTTGGTGAGGCGACGCATCGCCACGCTATTTGGTGGAATATATGTACTATACTATCTATAAAAATAAAACTGAAGTGTCTGTAATATTACAATAACCGCTTTTTACTAAATGCATATGGATGTAGACACGGTACATATACCAAAATAACATTTATTACAATTTTGGTCTGTCTGTTTGTTCCGGCTAATCAAAATCCTAAATCTGACACGGCTGGACTGATTTTGTCGGGCCTTTCACTGGCAGATAGCTGATGTAATAAGGAGAAACTTAGGCTACTTTTATTTTAGAAATGTATTTATTATAGAACTCTGCGAACTGAGCGATAACTTTTTTGTTAAATTCTACGCATACAAAGTTGTGAGCTATAAATACAAATTTACCAAAAAAAAAGAAACTATAAAAGTCGGCTATTGCCTATAACACAAGCATTAAGTTGCTTACCTCAGGAAGAAACAACCGTGTGGATTTTGTAGATATTTATTAATTTAGTACGTATAAAGTGAGTCAGAAATACGACGTGATCTCTTGAAAGTGAACGATCTCTGTATTCAATCTTTATTTATTTTCGTAGCAAGGTCTCGGTGACGTGTACATCAACAAAAAGAAGCCACTTACTGAAAACGGAAAGGACACGAAGGCCATTCAAGACAAACTTACAGATGAAGAGTAAGTACATATATGACGCTATATGACACTCTATCTCATGACCATTAGTTGACTGGAAGAGATCTATTCTAGGGATAAGTCCACCCTTGCCATCAACTATACATGTAATTTTCTGTATATTCTGTTTTTAAGTGCAATAAAGTATATATACATAACTTTGTCTGCCTAGCGACGCGACTGGATCTTAAACTACTTTCAGACTGGATAAAAGCAAGAAACTAACTCCTACAATTTCGTCGATATCAATTTTGAAATTTAGGTTGAGTTCAGATACAATTTTTGGTTTTGATACGACTAGGTCAGCTAAGAAGCTTACGGCTCACCTGATGGTAGACACTTGTGTATAGACGCCTGCAACACCAGAAGCATCGCAAACGCGGTGCCAATCCTACTCCCAACTCCCCCCAGCATCTCTGGCCAACTTACTCACCAATAGGAATACTTCACTATTTGGAAGCAGTGTTATTTAGCTGTGATCTTCTGTAAGGTTGAGGTACATCCCCAGTCAGACTGCTCTAGGTTTTGGGCAGGATAATATACACCTATACAATAATATTAAGGGGCTACACTACCTCAGCTCGAATTCAGATTTCACCCGTACTAAATACACATGAGAATTGAGAGCGCTTGGTTGTTCATCGCGCGAATTATATGTATTTTCTCCCCACAAACATTACCAATAGTTATTTTTTAAAAAACGCAACATATAAAATGTTCTTCATACTTATTTCAATTACCATGCTTAATCTCAAGTCCATAACTTCTATATTTACTGAGATATTAAGGTTTTAATACAAAAATAGGGGTAACTTTGCGATTTTTTTGTATCGAGAAAATTTTATGGAATCGTGTTTTCGAAACATATGAAAGATAGTTTATGTCCCGAACTTTACCATACATAAATTTCAAACTTAAATATTCAGTAGTTTGGAAGATATGGACATCCTGCCGAGTGGAAAATAAGCAATTTGAGGTAGCATACACTCTTAATATGTATATTTTTTTCCAGAACGCCAATGCCCAGTGATATAACCATCTGCTACTACTTAAGTATAGCGTACGCCTCAACATTGGGCGGTTGTGGGACCCTTGTCGGAACTGCTACCAACTCTGCCTTCAAGGGCATCTTCGATTCGTGCGTATAAGTTATTAATGAACACGTTTACGTGAATTTCACCGATTATTAATTTGAAACTGCCGATATTTCGAGCGAAAACCTGCAAAAATGGTGACTGTAACGAAAAATCGACAGGTTCAAAATAATAATATAAGTTATCCGTTTGTGTCTATATTTGAATACAAGGCTTAGTTTATAATGGTTGACTTTTATCAAGAATTCAATAAAATCCCTACGCAACGTTTTAATTTTATTCATAAAATATCTTACATCATGTTGGACCTGGATCGGTTTTTACCAAACAGCTAAGAACGTGTGCAAGGAAATACGTTCACGTTAGGAACGACATCGAAATTAGCCTATCTATTTGGGAATTACAATGTCAAAGACAGACACACAGACAGACAATGGTCAAAACCTATAACACACGTTTTTTTGGGTTTTTTGCCAATATTTTTTAGCAGAATCTATATTCTAAATCAGCGGTAGTTTTTCATCAACCATAGTCATTAACTAAATAATGCTTAGTTTGAAAAGAATTATTGTGACATACAATGGCAAGAGAAAATGTCTTCTTTTTCGTTTCCATTGTATGTCACATTGTTCCTTTAAGAAAAGTTCTGCAGAAAACAATATAATCAGAGCTGTATTACGATTAGTTATTTCATAATATTTTTGAAGCTGTAAATTTTTATGATTAACTTAAGGCTAACTTTTTATATAAACTTTGGCGAAGGGATTGTCCAATTAAATTTTATTTCTTTTTTTCTAAAAAGTATTTTATAAAAAGTTTTCATAACAAATCTTTTCCGTTTCAGGGAATTCCCCGAAGTATCAGGCTCGGTGGACTTCTTCTGGTTCATGGCGTACAGTACACCACCAATGTTGCTGATGCAGATTTTGGTCTGGGTATCCTTGCAGATCACTTACATGGGACTGTTCAGGTGAGTGGATTTGCACTATTTTAAAAAAGGTCACAATGATTTTTAAAAAAAAGTTAGGAAAAATGCAACTGTAGTAGAAACAAGCGTACGACTCATCTGATAGTAAGCGATTACCGTAGCTTATAGACGTCTGCAACACCAGAAGCATAGCAAGCGCGTTGCTTGTTTTTTTTTTTACGTGGGGAAAATCCATTATGGATACCCTCCGGCGCGGGAGCGCCAGAGGGTTATATCAGACTCCTACTGACTAAAAAACCACCACGTGTGAGTCGACCGCCTGGGTGGAGCAAGGTGGGGTAGGGGCATTCGCCACCTTGCCTCGGCGGTAGGCCCAGACGAAACCTCCGGACCTCGGGCGTTGTTTGTTGCCCTACCCCAACTCCCTCGAGAAGCTCTGGTCACCTTACTCACCAACAGGAACACAATACTGCTTGAAAACACTATTATTTAGCTGTGATCTTCTGTAAGGTCGAGGTACTACCCCAGTCGGGCTGCTCCATATTTTGAGCAGGAAGTTTTCTGCTATGCCCTACCCTAGTTGATTATTTATTTATTGTTTTTATTATCATTTGAGAAAAAAAAATCTTGATTTAGCTGAATTGTATTCAAGCGGCATATATCAATATTAATTAAAAAAAAAAAAATTATTGTCATCAGACCGAACAGTGAAGCTGCGAAGAAGGTGAACAGGGCGTCATCAGGTTCAGATAACACGATGAAGGTCATCAGGGAGCAGTACAAGGGATTAGGGCCGGTCACTTTCCATGAGAAGGTTGGTTTCTTACCCGAACTTTTTGGCCTAAACATAATTGTGTTTGCTCGCAAACGAAAAAAAAGCCGACTAATTACATCGACAAGTAATACAACGTAGGTAATCGGTATATACGAATTATTTGAGATAACTCAAAAAGCAATTGTCAGATCACGATTTAATTTATGTATGTAATTATGTATATATATATTTATGTTCGGGGATAACTTGATCGTTTATGGACCGATTTTGATAATTCTTTTTTTGTTGGAAAGAAGATATCTCAAGTATTTTACCATGATAAGGAAACCATGATCTGATTACGGAATCTCTGAGAAATCGAGGGAAACCCCCGAAAATCGTAGTGATCACTAGTGCGTTTGTTAATTTTTAACCGACTTCCAAAAAAGGAGGAGGTTCTCAATTCGACTGTATATATTTTTTTTTATGTATGTTACATCAGAACTTTTGACCGTGTGGACCGATTTCGACAATTTTTTTTAATCGAAAGGTGGTGTGTGTCAATTGGTTCCATTTAAATTTATTTGAGATCTAACAACTACTTTTCGAGTTATATCTAATAATACGTTTTTACTTGACGCTTTTTTCGTCGACCTACGTTGTATTATACCGCATAACTTTCTACTGGATAATAATTGATTTCTACTAATTAATAATTTTTAATTTAATCGAAAGCTGATGTTTGTCATGTGGTCACATATAACTTTATTGAGATCTGATCACTACTTTTTGAGTAATCTTTGATAACGCGAAGTTACTGACTATTTTTTTGTCGATCTACGTTGTATTACTCGTCGCTGTAATTAAAGTCGGTTTTGTTTTTCGTTTTTTTCGTCTACTTACGTTGTATTACTTGTCGATGTAATCGAAGTCGGTTTTTTTATCGTTTGCGAGCAAATGTAATTACTCGATAAATACTTGTAAACAATACTTGTATAAATAAATATATCACACCCAGACTCAGAGACAGATGTTTATCAGGAAAAAAAATCTTAATTGTCTAGTACTTTTTAAGAGTTAAGCATGTTTCAATTGATAAAAAATCTGGGGTTTTACGCGTATAAATTTGAAGAAAATATCCTATAGCCTTACTCGGTAAATGGACAATCCAACACAGAACGAAATATTTCAATCCGAACCTCTAGTTCCAAAGATTTTATAATATTAAATACATATTTGGTTTTCTTAATATATTTCAGGCTTCAGGTTTACTGTTCCTGTTCGCCGTGTTTCTCTACATCTTCAGGAAGCCAGGGTTCATGCCTGGGTGGGCTGACGTCATCACATCCATGTTAGTACCTTTTTTTTACATAAAAACATTACTTCTTAGTTCAGACTCTTATCATTTGTGATAGATGATCATTTGTTGGTATCGTTAGAGGTGTTGTGGTGCAAGTAGTCGCCTAAAACCTGGACGTTTTGCGGGTTCGATTCCCGCTCGGGATGGATGTTTGTATTTGTACAAATATTTCTTTGCCGTTTGGATGTCTGTCCTTGTGCTCCCCACCGTGCCTCGGAGAGCACGTTAAGCTGTCGGTCTCGGTTCTTATCATATATACCTGATAGCGATCGTTACTGATAAAAGGGAACATATCCGCCAACTCAGACTGGAGCAGCGTCGTGCATTAAGCTCCAATCCTTCTCCTACATGGAGAGAGAGGCCGATGCCCAGCAGTGGGATGTTACAAGCTGAATGCGTATGCGTTGAGGCTATAAACAAATTGGTATTGATAAGGGTTATGTGTGTTTCCAGACAACTGGCAAAGACCATTATCCTATTGATTAAGAAGGTTTGTTAGAACACAAGAATGTTTTACAATCGTTTGAAATGTGAAGGCTTTGGTATATTTTCCTCGTCGATAATAAAGTCCGCTGTCGCCAGGAAAGTGAAAGACGGCGTGGTGTCCATGTTCATCGTGATCTTAATGTTCATTCTGCCGATGTCGGTGGACTTCTGCAAATTTTTCTCACCGTCTGTTTCATGTGAGTATTACAGAAATTAAAGATTAAATAGTTAACTTTTTATATCATTATGGTGCCAAAAAGTGTATGGTCTTATTGGTAAGCGGTTGTCGTAGTCTTTAGATGGCTGAAACAGCAGCATCCTTACAAGTAACCGATCCCAAACCAACCCTCCTCAGGAGCTCTGCCCACTTTACCACAGGAACCCATCCTTACTTGAGAGCAGTTAGTTAAGTTATTATTTGTCCGTAATGATCTTCTGTAAGTTTTGAGCTAAGTTGCTAGGCCATCTTCAGACAAGTCAAATGCATAAAGAAGACCACAGATACAAAACTTAATACTTGACTGCACAGATGATAAATTTAATCTTACATAATATAAATTGTTGCTATCCATTTACTAATACAGAGGGTCGCTGTGTTACACTGCGCAACACTGCCAGACATTGTGTAAGAGCGTTGAATGGTACAGTGTAATGTCTGAAAACAACACTAGAAGGCATTTTCATCGGTCTTAATTAATATTTATTTAATTTACAAACATAACCTTTCAATAAGTTTTAGTTCTTACACAATTCGCAGGGCAATAAATAATGATTTCGTAATAATAATAGTTTTTATTAAAAATAATTATTTCAATCAGCCATAATTTTAAAGTATTATTGAATTGAACAAAAATAAACATTGAGTAAGCGCATTACAGAATGTATTTACCCTTAGCAGTCTCAGCAGACGTTTTATCGAAGTAATAATTCAATTACTGTAAAGAAATTGGTGATGAGAGCATTACGAAAAGAGTGATAGGACGAGGCGAATAGAAGTTGAGAGGGAGATATAAGTTAGTAAAGATAGAAAGAGAGAGAAAGAGTCACGTTTCGTAAGTTTTACTTCAGTCGTGTGGTCTAAAGTCTAAAGCACACTCTTTTTCGAGTGTCGAACAGTCTTTGATGGAAAACGCTTTGTCGAACACTGCGTTACACAGCGTCGCTTTTTGTGTAATTGGAAAGCAATCAATACCGCTACAAGTAATTATATTTTGTGAACAGATGAAGAATTGGCAAATTCAAAGCCGTCACCTGGTGTTGTCACCTGGAACATCTTGAAGGAGAAAATTCCTTGGGGTCTTCTTTTCTTGTTGGGTAAGTACCGTTTTATTCAACTTTATAATGTGATTAATGTTAGACTTCCTAAGTTAAGTTTTTTTTTTTGCTATAAAATGTGGTTAGTAATTTTCAAAAGAAGTCATAAGGTAAAGACGAAGATATTATATAGTTATTAAAATTTTGAAATGAAAAGTTATTAGACCATTTTTCGAGATGGTCATATATTTTTTTTTTGAATTATACCAGTTTTCTACTGACCGCTGGATCCACAAATTTTGCTCAGGCTAAAGCAACCAGGTCCATAATTAAATTCTTTAAAATTTAATGGTCTCTAAAAATATGATGTATATGTAAACTGGATATCGATCATGTTCGTTGTTGGTCATTATAAGTTCGAATATTTAAACACTAGCTCCAGCGCTATGGTGCACTAACTGGGAATGAGGTTCAGTAGAAACGATCATCATTACAGCCTATACAATCCACTGCTAGACATAGGCCTCCACAAGTTTACGCCAAAAATAACGTGAACTCATGTGTTTTGCCCATAGTCACCACGCTGGGCAGGCGGGTTGGTGACCGCAGTACTGGCTTTGTCGCACCGAAGACGCTGCTGCCCGTCTTCGGCCTGTGTATTTCAAAGCCAGCAGTTGGATGGTTATCCCGCCACCGGTCGGCTTTTTAAGTTCCAAGGTGGTAGCGGAACTGTGTTATCCCTTAGTCGCTTCTTACGACACCCACGGGAAGAGAGGGGGTGGCCATATTCTTTAGTACCGTAGGCACACAGTACCCGTAGCCACACAGTACAAGTAGAAATGATCGACGGTTACTTAACATGACTAAAACCAACGTGATAAACATCCCGTTTTACACATAAACCATAGTGCCCTGACCGGCAATAGAACCTCGTTCTTCCATATGTGAATATGTCTGTGATTTTCATCATGAACATGGTATAGTTATTTGCATGGTTATGAGCGCTCAATTTTACTCTAATTTTATGGATATAGATTTTCAATGGGCAGTAAATAGTTATACGGTTTATTTACTTTTATTTTGTTCCGAACAAAAGTATAATCTGTTTGTGATTTCTCTACGATGCGCAAAGTCCATCGTCCCATTCTATCGTCTAACACTAAATATTGGTGCCGATTAGCCTTGCGAAATTTATATCACTGAAAAGAAAAGAGAGATATATATCATTTTGATCTTAGGATATATATCACTCATTTAGCTCTTCAGCTCATTTAGCTCAGTGAAATAATTTTATAATGCAACCAAAATGCAACCTAATGTTGTCATCAAAAAATACTTTTTCGCTTGTTCAAAGCAAGACGATTGAGTCTATGACCTTGTGAAATATGAATCGAAAAGATACAGAGCCATAGCTAACTATCTCTCTCTTTCGCATGATAAACGGCATCGTCCGATCGAGTGGCTCACTATTTTTGTCTAATTTAAATAAAATAAATAAAAAATAAAAAAGCCTTTTATTTCTTGCTTTTTTCATATTACAATCTTAATACCAATGTGCATGCAAAATTATTCACAAATACAAAAAACGTTTTTTAAAAATAGTAAAATAAATAATAGTAAAAAAAGTAAACAATAAAAAAAGAAAATATCTAAGTACCTAAACACAAATTGATATGGTTAAATAAATAGTAAATTTAGAATAAAAATATTAGTATGTATTGTTTTAGTTTATTAGATTTGTCTAATTTACTCTCGTTTATTGCGTCAGTCTTTCGAAAATGAATCATAAACCTAGTGAGCTGGAGATATATTTGAAATGCAAGTGGGCTGATGCGAGATTAGTTCACTTGAAAAGATATGTTTCATTTGTGCCGATACTTATAAATACATATCTATATAATAAACACTGGAGCAACAAATACGAAAGTGTGTGTGTATACTCGATTCGCAAAGCTACCCTCGTTTTGTCAAAGGGCGCTATATATTCGCACCGAAACCAGTAGCTCTGAAACAACAAGTAACAAAGTATGAGTGTGTGTGACCGGTACTTCTAGTTCTGGACAACAAGCAACAAAGTATGAGTGTGTGTGGTCGGTACTTCTAGTTCTTAACAACAAGTAACAAAGTATGAGTGTGTGGTTGTGGTCGGTACTTCTGGTTGTGGACAACAAGTAACAAAGTATGAGTGTGTGGTTGTGGCCGGTACTTCTGGTTGTGGACAACAAGTAACAAAGTATGAGTGTGTGTGGTCGGTACTTCTGGTTCTGGACAACAAGTAACAAAATATGAGTGTGTGTGTGTGGCCGGTACTTCTGGTTCTGGACAACAAGTAACAAAGTATGAGTGTGTGTGTCTGGTCAGTACTTCTTGTTTTTTACAACAAGTAACAAGGTATGAGTGTGTGTGTGTGGTCAGTACTTCTAGTTCTGGACAACAAGTAACAAAGTATGAGTGTGTGGTTGTGGCCGGTACTTCTGGTTGTGGACAACAAGTAACAAAGTATGAGTGTGTGTGGTCGGTACTTCTGGTTCTGGACAACAAGTAACAAAATATGAGTGTGTGTGGTCGGTACTTCTGGTTGTGTACAACAAGTAACAAAGTATGAGTGTGTGTGCTCGGTACTTCTGGTTCTGGACAACAAGTAACAAATATGAGTGTGTGTGTGTGGTCGGTCCTTCTGGTTCTGGACAAAAAGTATCCAAGTATGAGTGTGTGTGTGGCGGGTCCTTCTGGTTGTGGACAACAAATAACCAAGTATGAGTGTGTGTGTGGTCGGTACTTCTAGTTCTGGACAACAAGTAACAAAGTATGAGTGTGTGTGTGGTCGGTCCTTCTGGTTCTGGACAATAAGTAACCAAGTATGATTATGTGTGTGGTCGGAACTTCTAGTTCTGGGCAACAAGTAACAAAGTTTGAGTGTGTGTGTGGCCGGTACTTCTAGATCTGAACACAAAATATGAGTGTGTGTGTGGTCGGTACTTTTAGTTCTGGACAACAAGTAACAAAGTATGAGTGTGTGTGTGGTCGGTACTTTTAGTTCTGGACAACAAGTAACAAAGTATGAGTGTGTGTGTGGTCAGTACTTCTAGTTCTGGACAACAAGTAACAAAGTATGAGTGTGTGTGTGGTCAGTACTTCTAGTTCTGGACAACAAGTAACAAAGTATGAGTGTGTGTGTGGTCAGTACTTCTAGTTCTGGACAACAAGTAACAAAGTATGAGTGTGTATGTGGTCAGTACTTCTAGTTCTGGACAACAAGTAACAAAGTATGAGTGTGTGTGTGGTCAGTACTTCTAGTTCTGGACAACAAGTAACAAAGTATGAGTGTGTGTGTGGTCAGTACTTCTAGTTCTGGACAACAAGTAACAAAGTATGAGTGTGTGTGTGGCCGGTCCTTCTGGTTCTGGACAACAAGTAACCAAATATGAGTGTGTGTGTGTGTGGCCGGTACTTCTAGTTCTGGACAACAAGTAATCAAGTGCGTGTGTGTGGTCGGTACTTCTAGTTCTGGACAACAAGTAACAAAGTATGAGTGTGTGTGTCCGTGCGCGCAGGCGGCGGGTTCGCGCTGGCCGAGGGCAGCAAGGCGACGGGGCTGTCGGCCATGATCGGCGCCTCGCTCACCGGCCTGCACGGCGCGCCCGCGCCCGTCGTGCTGCTGGCCGTGGTGCTGGTCACGCAGTTCATCACTGAGTTCACCTCCAACGTGGCCATCGCCAACCTCATCCTGCCCGTGCTGGCCAACATGGTGAGTTCCACCTGCCCCGCTCTCCTCCTTCCATCTCAGACTCTTGATCAACTATGAGTAGTATTTTTTTTGGTTAAGTATTAGTTACATATGAAGCTGGGGCAATATGTCCTGCACTACAGTACCGCAGGGAAATACTTTTAGGAAATATTTTGGAAAATTAAATTTTACAGTTAAACTCAAGTTGGATCAAATTGAATGATATTTTAATAGTATTAGTCAATTAAGTCCTTATAGACGCTTCATAAACATTATGACATTTATAAATATTATGTTATTAATTACGTAAATTTAACCCATTTGAAAAATACCCAACGCAATAGAATTGGGCATCCATATCATCTTGATCATTTTTGTCAAGATTCCTTCTAATTCATATATTTTTAAAATAAAAAGTACTAAATCTAATCTATTTCCTTTTCTCTCCAGGCTCGTACACTAGACATGGACCCTCGCTACTTGATGATACCAGCAACACTGGCGTGCTCCATGGCCTTCCACATGCCAGTGGGAACACCCCCCAACGCTATTGTTGCTGGTGTCGCCCATATACCAACTTCTAAGATGGTGAGTAACATACGCAGATATACAAAAACACATATACACATACACACGCTAATATATACCAAGATGTGTTTCCAAACTGTCCTATTAATACCTTTAATACAATTGGCTACAACAATCATAGAAACATAACCATAAAACATCCACAGGCTATTGGTGGTATTGGACCCAAGATAGTCTCAACCCTCATCGTATGGGGAGCTTACCCCACTTGGGGCTCACTGATCTTCAAACCAGAAGACATCGCAGCCCTGGAGAACCCTACATCATCAGTTCACAAGGTCACCAAGAACATCACCTTGAACTGCAACGTACTGCCGACCGATTTGAGTCCGGACAAAGCCTTCAACTGTACTTTACCAACTTCGAATATGGCTAATCAAAAGTTAGCACTGAATGTGAGTAATAGTGCCTTTACTTGTAACTATTTTCCATTTAAAAAGAGTTAAATACAAATTATTAGTTTCATGGATTTAAGCTATATTGGTGCTTTTGATATTCTTTTGTACCAATTTTGCAAGCTTGACCAATGTTGACTATTTTTGGACAATTTTGGACAAGGTGGTGAAAAAAATCTCAAAATTGTCAATAAAAGTTAGCAAATTAATTTTTAAATATGAATTTTTAGTGAATCAACAAGTATATATCAATTGGGGGAGATAATATCACCGCTGTAATTAAATCTACCAGTGGTTTTAAAGTAAATAAATCATGAGCATTTGTGTTCAATACAAAATAAAGCATTTATATATTTTTATATAAACGTTTTCTACTACTCATAAAGTCAGAAATTAGTTTTTTTTGGTAAATTTGGGTCATTAGAACTCTACACCAGACTACACATTTTTCAATTCAAAGTAAAGAAAAATAAGATAAATAGTAATTTCCTACTTTATGCGTATGAGAGACCAAAATGCATGACATTATCAAAATGTATGCAGTTTAATCGCGTTAAAAAAAATAGCGACTCAACGCTGTCACTCAGTTTAAACACGCTCATTTACCAATTAAATCGTATGAAAATAGAATGCCTCTCTTAATGGCTTCAACTGGTTCATTTGAACACGGCGTCTAACTACGATTTAGGATCAAGGGGCGTAGCTTACTTAAGTGAAGCTATGAGTAACTACTTTCTTAACGCGAATACACTACAGGTATATACGTATATACTTCATTGACATGAAGTTTTCTTATCTTGTAAAAAAAACTTTATTTTTTCGTTTTATTTTTGGGGGGTAAAAATTAATATATTTCGCTTTAATTTTGTTGACAAGGTGGTTTTTACGAAAAGTTATTACGAGTGCGTGATATAGAACGGTGATGCGGGTGAGGACTTAGTAAATTTGTAGTGCGACATTTATTTTATTTACATCCATATGCATTGCATGCACGCATGCATGGAAATTTGGCATAATGCCAAACTGCCAATTCTGCATAATGTGCCACTTGATTGTGATAACATAAAAATAATAAATAAAGTAAACGTCGTATATTTAGTATTATCAATAACTTATTTCTTGTCCAAAACGGATGTTCCTAGTTATATTTAGATTATTGATATTTTTTTAAAAATAGGTCTGATATTTTTATTATAATAAATATTTATAGCGAAATGTATTATAAAACGCTCTGCTAATCACTGGCGTGCCAGTTACATAGTAGTGTGATATTTAGTGCCATTTATTAAACATTTAGCCATTATTATTTTAATGTTCACAACTTACACTTTAAATTTTTCTTTACTATAGATTTTCTTTATTTCTCTAGAACGTACTCTGTAATGTTCTTTTAGAGAATGTCTTAACTCTATCTTGTTTGAATAAACTTTTAATACAGAATTTACAACTGAGAATATAATAATGTAAATATATGCCCGGTGGAAATATTTGTTTGGAAGAATTATTGAGAAATCTTCATAAGCCTTAAAAATACTTTTAAAATAATAAGTCTTTACAACTCTGTAAAACTCTGAAAAGGTCAAATATTCTCTGAAATTTCAGACTTTATTTCGGAGTCCGATCTTCTTTTAAAAGTCTTATTAAGACTTGAAGATTTTTTTCAAACATATCCAAACACAAATATATCCATCAGGGTATTCCTTTTATGGCCTGTTCGCCGGTTGCCGTTGATGCTATTTGACAGTTGACGTTATCCATCAGATAAAGTTCATAGTATAATTATTATTTTATTCGACCGAATTTTTCTATATTCATGGATTATTTCTATTCGTGTCTATCGCAGTTATATCTAAAGTCTACTCTACCTCCTCAGTGGTGTAGCGAGGGGGGCAAGGGAGGGGCATCATGCCCCGGACGCTACCCACAAAGAGGTGTAATAGTTTTCAAATGGGGGGGAGGGTTGAAAAGGTATTGTGCTCCAGGCCCGTACTAAGCTCGCTATGTCACTGTACCTTCTGCTGTTAAAGTCTATTAGTAACGTATGTGCAGTATAAACTTTGCCCATAACCGGTAAAACGGGCCTATAATGTAACAAGTAATGATTTAACGACATCAATTGGCAGAATGTAATTTCATACAATTGCAACAAGTTTTTAACACTGGCACGCCAGTGTTTTGGCTTTGTATTAAAATGTGTGGTGTACAAAAAATTTGAGTTGTGATCTTAAATTTGATGTGACACGGAATAAATAATGTAAACAATAAAATATATAATCTTATCAAAATAAATAAACTATATACTGATTTAGCAAATATCACAATGATTGACATTGTTATATTTTTATAAAATATTTTATGAAAATTACAGCTAGCTAATAACTATTAATTAGGTAATATAAATATATTCAGTATCAAGAGTATTCCGATTTCTGCATTTTGGATATTTTTGTTGCTCTAACGTAAAATGCTAAACTAAATGTTCTAGTGTAACTATCATATTTTTGAAATAATGCACAAATTTTTATGTAAGTTTATTTAAGGCATTTCAGTTTATTAAATACGTTAATATTTAAACTATTCTAAGTTCATTACATTCATACAGATAATAAAAATCTTGCAAAAAAAATGATATAAAAAACACTATAAAATGTGTTATAATAAATATGTTATAAATTAATTTAAGATATGGCAAATTCAGGAACATAAAGTGACTAACAAAAATAAACTCTGATTTATGCATATTTCTTGTCTGTTTCTTGCATTTATTTTATTATATTATATAAAATACATTTTCTGTTTTATCTGAATCATAACATGCCAAATATAGGTATACCACATGATTACTACTTCACTCATTTAAAATTGTTGCCAGTATGTACTTATATATTTTTTCTTAGGTTTATCTCAACTGATATGGTAATGAGGTACGAATAAAAAATAAATTAAAACAGAAAAAATATTTTGTTTTAATTTATTGTGCCAAGTGTAAATATGCTCATTTGTAAATAGCGCTGCGGTGATCTGTATTTTTAGTCGTTACAAGAAATAAAATTATAAAAACAGTAACGAGTATTTTATTTTTAATTCCTTCATATATAGATATTTTTTAAAAACCTAATTTAACTAATTTAATAAATATAAATCAATCAATAAAAAATTTATCGTCGAAACGTATGCTGAAGAAATAAAAATATAACAACGACGACGTGTTAGACTATTTAAGTTTCGGGATAACACTTACATTTGTTGTTTATTATAAACTTAGTGTGTGGCAACTCTGAATTGTCAATAGTACATATCCGTTTCCGATATAGACTTCTTGTCTTTACTCAAGTAATTATTGCTCCAGAAAAGATACTAAAGTAATACTGTGTCGTCAAGAAATAAACTGATTGTAATTAAGAAGCCAGCATATTATTTAAGTCAATAACATTACCTTAGTTTGTAATTTACCTACCTTTTTCATTGATTAATGTTTTGCTACCTTGATTTTTTTTGGTGTTGTATTTTTGACGTTCGTTGTGTGTTGCCTTATGACGAAATAAATACGTAATATATTTTCATTTACATTTTGAAAATTTTCGACATCTTCTTGGTACTTTGGAAAAATTATGGATTTGGGCACTTAATAGGTTCTCTATGAGTGTTATAGTTTAGGTAATAATTATAAATTCAATAACATTTTTTGTTTGATTATGGCATCCATAATTTAAATATATAGATTGGAGAAGACACGAAGGACTGGCGGCCAGTAGGGTAGACCGAGGCGAATCGGATCACTTTTTCTTTGAGGTTGAGCAAATCATACTAAAGTGTTATATAATATTATTTTTATTGATAAAAACGTAAGAAGTAACAATCAGCTATGAAATAAACATTTGAAAACTTAAATCATACATATATTCTTTTAATTAGCTATTAAAAACTAAAAAAAGAAAAATATCCGAATCGCCCCAATTTTCGGGGTGAATCGGATCGTACACAAAATGTAACAAAATTTTAAGTTTCTTAACACTATAGCTTTGGAATCGCTGAAAACTTAATGATGAGATCAATTTTAATTATGGGCACATAATTCACATATATATGGTCCCCTTTCCCCCCCCATATCAGCACATTTTTCGTGGCACCATTCTTCGCAGGCATTGCACTGAATCCAATCCTCTGTTGGTGGATGAACGAATATTTCGGAACAGTAAATGCAGTGCCACTCTCTCTGTTTTGCAGATGGACTCTTAATTTTTATCGCAGGCTTTGCTTTATTCTTCATCTTCTTTAAAGTATTTTCTTTGCCTACAGCCTTTTCCTTGTTTTCCTTGATTTTATTGTCTACCTTAAATTTCTTCTTTGTTTCTTTTTTAAGAAGAGCAGTCTTACTCTGAGGTGATGTTAAATGCAAGACCGGTTTTGAAACTTTACGAATTTTTTTAGAGGGAATTGGCGACTTTAACGGTGATGGAAGAATTTCTTTAATTATTTCTGCACAGGTGGGAGGCTGGGCTTCGTGAACTTGTTGCGAACTTGTGAATGGCACTATATTATCAAGTGGTTTTGTATTTGTGGCTTGGACTTGTACCATTATTTTTGACTGCACTTGTTCTACACTTGAGGATTGGTCTTGTGGCTGCACCTGTTGAAAACTCTTGGATTGGACTTGGGGCACTTGACACTCTCTCTGTTTTGTTGAGGAACTCTTAATTTTTATCCCAGATGTTGCTTTATTCTTCATCTTTTTTCTTTCTTCATCTGCACAGGTGGAAGACTGGGCTTTGTCAGACTGTCGTGAACTTGCCGATGACACTGGATCAACTACTGGTTGTGTATCTGGGGTCTGGACTAGGGACTCTACAATGTCCGACTTTTGATCACCGATGAACTTGTGGTCAGGTATTGCATTGGCGTTTAGTGGAAATATTCCGGTCTTTTCGAAGCCTTTTGTAGCATTCCCAACAGTGGCAGCCTGATTCCAAGCTCGTTGGAAAAGTGCTCCGAAAGCGACTTTTGTGATTCCTCGATTCGGATGTGAATGTTGCCATGCTGTAGCTTGTTGGTGATAGTAGGTTTTGAGCGGTTTGAAAAACGATAAATCGAGCGGTTGCAGGGCATGTGATGTGTGTGGAGGAAGAAGTACAAGTTCAATTTCGAAAGAATCACACAAGTCTACCACTGAGTAGCTGGTGTGAGACGCGTGCCCATCCAAAATTAGAATTACTTTTCCTGGGGTCCGGTAGCGATTGAAATGTTGCAGCCACAACTTAAAAGCTTCTTCGGTGACCCAGCCCTTTTCTGTCATGGCAACTTCAGTGCCAGGTGGCATACCGAGGAGAAAATCGTCACGTTTACGCACACCTTTGAATAAAACAAATGGAGGTATGTACTGTCCTGCTGCATTCATACAGGCTAGAACGGTTACATTTTCACCTCGTTCAACAGTGGTCATGCTAACAACATCTTTAGCACCTTTTTGGGCTATAATGTTGGGTGGACGATTACTAAGCGGCATCCCTGTTTCATCAACATTGTATATACATTCAGGTCTTCCTCTTAAATTGTTGTTATCTACTATTGTTTCCAAAGTATTAAAGAATTCTGCCACTTTTTCTTTCTTCATACCATCAATCCTTGCTCTAGATAAACCCTCCGGCTTCCGAATAGTTAATTTTTTATTTCTTCGCATGAAGCGATGAAACCAGTCCTGGCCAGCCATTCCAGCGCTTCTGTTAAATTTGTGTTGTATATTTTGCTTTTCTGCGAATTCAAACGCGTACTTACGTACCGCTTTGGGTGTGATTCCAAAGCCACGACTTGCCAAGTGCAATAGCCGGTCAGCTATCTTCTGTTCTGCTTCCTCATCTAAAACTGGCTGTCCACCTCGACGTTTAATAACGCCTCTGGATAAATTAACTCTTCTTTGTAACCTCGTGTACGGCACTTCGAAAATCTCCGCAGCCTTACGTAAGGTCAACACCTTATTCTGGACCTTATTTACAGCCTCTGTCATTTTTTCTTGAGACCACTCTCCGGCGTTAGTCTTTTTTTTGTACGTGCGAACCATCTAGAATGGAAAAAATATGAATCAATAACCTCAAACATGTAATAAATCAATTTAAAAGTGTGATCCAATTCGCCCCTGACGATATGATCCGATTAACCCCATAATCAAGACTTTTGAAATAAATATTTTAGACGTTAACCTCTAAGATCATACTTAAAAGCGAATTGGTTCTCTAATATAGACACCTTGATTAACAATATAAACCAATGTAGTTGAGTTTTAACACAAATCGTAATGTGACACAAAGAAATCGTAAGTACGTACCTTAGATGAGCGCAAAATTGCGACACGCACAAACGACCGAGTCGCTGATGAACGGCGTCGCTACTGATTCACAAGCGCGATCGAAATACTGTCTATGTCGGGAGGTGCGGGGTGAGAGGAGAGGCGCAAACCGCTGGTTGAGTGCGTTTTATGCGAATGTGATATTTGAATTATCAATAGATTTCTTATTTTGATCCGATTCGCCCTGTGATCCGATTCGCCTCGGTCTACCCTAAGTGTAGTTGATGTTAAAAAATAGATAAGTCTGTAGTGATCTTTGATGGAATCTGTTCAGGCAGGATTAAGAACTCATTATTCGATCGCTGTGTAAACTGATTGTTGAATTTCTACCCACTTTAGTTTTTTTTTTTCTTTCTTTTGTGTTGGTCTCGCAGTAATACTATGTTATAAATTACAAATTGTTTATATAGTTGAATTTCTCATGTAATTGAATTTGTTGTAATTCTTTATGAGAATAAAGTTTCTATAACCATATTAATGCCGCTGCGTTGAGAACCTATGTGTATTAAGTGCTTGGTTACAAGTCTCTTATGTACTTCGTACCAGTCCAAACAGGGTATGTGTCAATATCCGGCCATATAGCTTTTGACCAAACACAGACGGTGAATAAATTTGTTAATATCGATATTATAGACGGTCCTATTCCGGCTATCATCTGAAATGAAACGAATTGGCTAGGCTTTAGATTAAGAACCGCATTTTGAAGTTAGATAGGTTAGGGTTATTTTTTTTGTAACCAAATTTAGTCGATAAACAGTCTAATTTAGTAGTTACATAGGTTAGGGTTATTTTTTTTTTGTAACGAAATTATGCTGAAAACGGTCAAATTCTGAGCTTAGATATTTTGACGGTTCTTAACCTAAAGCCTTACCAACGAATTACTTAAAAAATAATTTTAATCTTATTTATCTGCCACTGGAATCAGTCTCCAAAACTAGCTGAATTGCTGCTTATGGAGACTTAGAAATATTAAATTTGGCTACTTCTTACCGACAATGCGATTGTGGGTTCGAAACCAGTCTTGTATCGATGTTTTCAAGTCCTACTGATGAGTGAGAGAGCCATGTAACTCCTAATGGACTCAAAATAGCAGTATTTACTCAGTGCATTCTGGGATCATTTATCCTCATACGAGAATGTTTGAGTTTGTTGTTGTATTCTGATCTAGATAACTGAGTACAAACTATTTGAGCGGATTATTCAGAGCTTTTAAAAAATATTTAAATAAATCACTGACACAATAAAACCAAGCTTTTAAGGCACCACCGCTCTTTTCAACGACAAAATACAGACTAGCGTTAGACTATTTAAGTTCTCACTGAGACTGTTCTGACAAAGCCAAGACAGGGATCATAAGCATAACCTAACAAACTTAGGGAATAACAAAATGTATTTGAGCTACAATAACACAATTAACCATTTTTCGCGGCGGCATATTCACATACGCTGACACCATAGCATTGGCGGGGGTTCCGGTTATAAGATGGAATGGTAGTGATGTTGACACTGCCGTGCTCAGCATCAGATATAATGGATTAACCTTTGCAGATACACTCTGTAACATATGATTACCAGAGATTTATGATGTCTTAAATTGCTGGCTTTGATTTTTTTAATATACAACTAGGTCAGCAAACAAGCTTACGGCTCACCTGATAGGAAGCGACTACCGCATTTTATTAACACCTACAATAATAGAATCGTCGTAAACGCGTTGTCGACCCTAATCGACGATCTTCCCTAAGAGCTGGGACTACCTTACTCACCACGAGAACACAATACTTGAGAGTAGTGTTATTTGGCTGCTATCTTCTGTAAAGTTGAGAAAAACAAGTTAAGCTGCTCCAGATTTTGAGCAGGATATTTCCTGCTGTGATCTACCATGAGATTGGTATAAATTGGCGGGTAAATTACAAGTATTCTAAAGGGCACCTAAGGTCAGGCGCGTTGAGAATTCTCACAGCTACCCATCCTTCCCTGAACTTTTCAAACAGAACTCAAGAGGTTTCAAGTTCAATTAACAGCCCTCGATCTTTCTTCCTACTAAGACTAGCCCGTTATAAGTTAGTTATAAGAATTTTCGGTACGTAGCGTCACTAAGCCCACCCATTATTATTTAATTATTGCTAACCTGACCAATGAGTAACGAATTAATGTTGAAATTTTCGATCTGTTATCTAAATTTTTCATCAACAAAATAGTATATTAGTATGGCATTGGTAAAAACAAAATTCTAACCACTCTTGCAACGTGTGTCAATAAACAACACATGACGGATGCGTTGCTCCCAAACTCAGTCATAATTTTGCAGAACGCGATGACAACAAACGCCAGCACTGGCGCCGAAGTATTCGAAAACATCATGAGGAACTTCTCAAACTCATCGGACATTTTACTTTCTTTCATTGCTTCAAATATTATAGTACTGCTCGCTTGAAAGTAAGTCAAAAAGTTTGATTCACTATGTCATTACGGCTAAATTCTAGAGATTCTTTTTTGGCTAATTATTTGGAATAAATTTTTAACAACAGGTTACAAATGTAATATTTAAATAAATATAATGTAGATGTGATGACATCGTTCTGGTGTAGTGATGCATGCCCCGCGTGGGCGCTCACCACCGGCGATTTCGGTTCGATTTCCGCTAGGAATGGTCATTTGTATTTGTACAAATATTTCTTTCCGGTCTGGTTGACTGTCCTTGTGGTCTTGTGAGTCATCCCACCGTGTCTCGGAGAGCACGCTAAGCAGTCGGTCCCGGTTGTTATGAAACAGCGTGGTGGATTTAGATCCGATACTTCTACATGGAGTAAGAGACCTATGTCCAGCAGTGGGATGTTGCAGCTTGAATCATTGTAATCATGTAAGCTATAATACACACCAATAACGAATAGAACGCTCCATTTAATATTATCGCTAACCAAGGTCCAGGTGAGGCAGCCTTTGCTCGGTGACGAGGGCAAGGGCTCGGAATCATCTTAGAAATTAAATACATTTAAATAAATGCATTTATGAATAAGTTATTTATTTATAATAAGCTATATTGTTTTTCATACATTTTTGAATAAGTTGTCCTTAAGGACAACTTATAAATAAATGTATTATATATCACTACATAGTATAAAACAAAGTCGCTTTCTGTGTCCCTGCACATGTATGTACGCTTAAATCTTTAAAACTACGCAACGGATTTTGATGCGGTTTTTTTTAATAGATAGATTGATTCAAGAGGAAGGTTTATATGTATAATAACATCCATTAAATAGTGGAGAAATACTGTTATTTTTGAGTTTTCTAATGTTATGTCGTAAATAATTATTTTGTTTTCGCTTAAATTGCAAACGCAGGCTGAACCCTACGAGATTTATCAAAATAATGTACTAAGTATTATACACATTAAAAAGGTCTACAGAAAACTCCGCTATGGTGTACGTCTATCTCTTATGGATATCCCACAATAACATTTTTTTGTCATTTACTTTTTACGACAAATAATGGCTAATTTTCAAAACGATTTTAACCAATACAGCATTAATCCTTATCTAATTAAATACCTTAAGTACATTGTTGATTTAATATAGATCTATATGTCTCTTTACAGCATATGATTTAAATGAATATTTTCGAAGATATTACAGATTTAAAAATTGCGGTACGTAGCGTTAGTTAACGCGAGCGGGCCACGGGCAGTAATGAATAAATCAAAATTACTGGATCGATTTTAATCATTTTTTCAGTGAATGATATAGGCTATAATTATATTTTATACCCGTGCGAAGCCGGAGCGGGTCGCTAGTATAAATGTATTCATAAATATACGTACTGAGCAACTAACTTAACTGTTTTCTATGTTTATAGTCGAGCTAGTGACGTATACAATGAGAAAATTTTACCACATAATATTTCGAAGATTGAAATTTTATTTATGACTTGAAAATAAATATATTTGTGTTTCAATGTTTCTTAATGCTTCAAAGTAAAAACAGTGAAAGTTTGATTATGATTGTAGATAGTATTATAGTTAGTTGCACCTAGCGGTTTCAAGTTTCAACCGCGTAACTTTCGAATTTTCGATTCTGTTGCCATATCTCGGTAAAAGATATCTATGTATGCATTTTTAGGGTTCCGTACCTCAGAAGAAAAAAAAACAGGACCCTTATAGGATCACTTTGTTGTCCGTCTGTCTGTCAAGACCCTTTTTCACGGAAACTCGTGGAAGGTATCAAGCTGAAATTCATATCAAATACTCAGGTTGACTGTACCTTGCAGCTGTAAAGAAAAATCTAACTTCTAAGTCAACGCAATTAAAAGATACAGCCGCTTATGATGCAAATTTTCGACACTCACAAGAGAATCAAAACCCTTAGTGGAAGAATCTATCCTCAGAATCTTGAATTTTGGTACGAAGTAGCGTCTTATAACACAGATAAAGGAAAAATTGCGAAAGACATGAATTTTTAGTTACATCATATAATAAAACATTTTTAATAAATTTGTTTGTACGGAACCCTCCGTGCGCGAGTCCGACTCGCACTTGGCCGGTTTTGTATTATGTGATGCTTGCGTGAAAGAGTAACAAATATACATTAAAACTTTTACATTTGTAATATAAGAATACGTTTTAATTATTTGCTTACCATTACTTCTAAAGAACCTGAAGCAGTTTAAATCAACTGGTGTGATAAATAGTATCAACGCACTTATAATAGACGGCGTCGAAGATTTTATGACACTGAAATAAAGAAATAGATATGAAAATATAAGTTACGTAACTTAGAATAGTAGTTTAACGAATTTGTTACTTGCTATTAGATTCATCACTTCAGCCTATCGCAGTCCACTAGCAAAGTTCTCGCCAAAAATGGCATGAAATTTTGTCTGTTGCCCATAGTCGACACGCTGGGCAGGCGGGTTTGTGACCGCAGGGCTGGCTTTGTCGCACCGAAGACGTCCCGTCTTCGGCCTGTGTATTTCGAAGCCAGCAGTTGGATGGTTATCCCGCCGTCGGTCGGCTTTTAAGTTCCATGGTGGTAGTAGAACTGTGTTATCCCTTAGTCGTCTCTTACGATACCCACGGGAAGAGAGGGGGTTGGCTATATTCTTTACTGCCGTAACCACACGGCATTTAATACGTTAATTTTTTTAATGTTTGTCATAAATCATATTTCTAGATATTATTACTTACTTGTAGCTAACAAATTCTTTACGATCGTTCAAATAGGTTGAACTTATGATAGCTTGCAGACAAGCTGTTAAGATAACTACAGCACCAACAGCCTGGAAATAATTAATTGAGGAAATATTTTATTGAGGTAACACACAGATATAATTATTATCTTTCTTAAATTTTGCAGCATTCCCACTGGGAAGTACCTTAACCTCAGCCTAAAAGAAGTTATACTGTAACTGGTTGCCGTCAGCGGAAGGTAAGCTTGTTTGCCACCCTATAATTTATTGGTATAAATAAAAAAAAGTAATATGTTGTACTCGTAATCAAAGATAATTATATTCGTATCGATGAAAGATTTAAGTTAATTGCTTAAGTTTTATATGGTAACAACGAATCGCTACAAAACAATACCACAAAAGCTGTTAAACATACAATTTGATATTTGAATATAAAACTTTTAGACTTATTCTATTTTTAATTGTTTAGATTAGCATTTATTTTTAAAGTCCTATAAATCAGACAGTAAATATTTTTCAGTAATTACTTTGGAAATTGACTTTTGCTTTTGCAAAAAATTTACAAATTGTGTAGATATACTTAAATAAAGAGTATTATTGACGTATTAAAGTATTAAAGATGTTAAATCCTAATATAAATGCTATTTGGATAATTTGATGTTACTACTTCGTGAAACTTGATTTTGCCCAATTGTTGGTATTGTGTTTTTAATAAAATCTTTATGTACTGCTCTTCATCGCCAGTTAAGGTTGTCTGAAGAGCGGTGTAGTTCCGAACCCTGGAACAACGTTGAAAATACAATCGACATAATTATGAGAATCAATGAATATGAGAGAAATGTATGTCGCTTAATTAACTTTAAACAACTGCACTAAATTGCATGTTTTGTTATGAGGTTCATTATTGTACAAAAAAAAACATTTTATTAAAGAAAAAGAAAAAAAAAATGCGTTACGAAGATTTAACAATTTGGAATTCTGCTACAATATTCCTAAATCACCAAATGTTTTATGGAGACATTATGTTTCGTCGAATTGAGTAACCTCCTCCTTTTTTGAAATTGGTTAACAAGATGGAGAAAAAGAGGTGATGGATTACAGATTAAGCAAGACATTTGACATTTCACATAAAAATCCCATAAATGTGAGTTGAACTTTTTACGGTAGCCATAGACATTCCCTGAATTTGTAGACACATTTGTAGACATACAGCTAGAATTTTGAAACAGTTACTGTAACGATTTTTTCCATGGTTATAGAAAGTACAAAAAAATCCTAAATTTTTAAGCAGACCTTAATAGTCGCAATTATTCGTTACACTTTTTTTTTCTTTAAATTTTTCAAGTCTTTCCCAGAAAATTGGTGGAAAGTACCTACCTACACATAATCCCCTACCAATTCCTATTTTGCTTTATTACGAGTACTCTTCACTAAATAGTTATAAAGCTCTCAGTTTTCTTAAAATAAATTATTCAAAGCTTAGTAGAAAATATGCTTAAATCTAAATACTAGTTAATGAATATTATCACCTAAGCATTCCCAAGAAGTAAAAGTTCAACCACAGATACAAGAACATCTCCATGATGAGTACTCCTGGAAGCGTTAGCAGCACCAAATGCGGTCCCTCTAACTTTGGACTCTCAGGGAAGATCCTTAAGTAGAAGATTAAATAGCTAGGTTAAACATACAAGTATACACTTGATTCAAAGTTAATTGACTTACAGTTCGCAATAATTTTTGAAAATTAAATTAGTTTCACTTCCGATAAGAGTAGCCATGCCACCTAAAAATTTAATAACATAAATTGTTTTTGGACTTTCTTCAAAGCCACTAAAAATAAAAATAAAATAAAAAAAAAACAACAACATACCTATAGAAGAAGAGTACGCAATGCCGAGGAAGTAAAATATAGTAAAATCAGTTGGTCTTGGTCCTCTGAAATTACGAAGAATATTTAGTAATACTTTATATTTTCTATAACACCTAATTTATATAAAGATTAGAGACTAACTGTTTTTCTGAGTTATCTGTAGCTACCGTAATTTCATTTGTCTCCATTATACCCATCTATAAAAACATAAAGGATAAATTTAGAAAATATTGTTTCTATCTTTATTTACATATCAAAATAAAATCATCACTCATATCCAAATCGAACTGGAGTACAAAAAAAAACTTGCGTTAAAAAAAAGGCTTTCTATCGAGGACTGTTGTAGGTTTTAAAACATCATGCTACGGCTTACAGGGCGCAAAAAAACTTGTGAGCCCGTGAGAGACTTCTATAATATCTACGCAAAGTAAAAAAATATAAATTGATAAATAAATGCTACTTTTATTCGCTTCAGCCAGTATATTCCCTACTATGAGTAACGATCGCTATCAGGTGTACATGATAACAACCGGGACCGACAGCTTAACGTGCTCTCCGAGGCACGGTGGGGAGACCAACTAGGATTGCACAACCACCCAGACCACGGCAAACACTTGTATGGCCAATACAAATATTTGTCATGTCATGTGGGGATCGAAACCGCAACCGCCAGCGCAACAGGTACAATCCATGGCTGTGACCGTTGCGCCAACGCGGCGTTTTATTCACACATGATAATTTACAACATACCTACTGGGTCAAAGACAAAAATGTAGGTCACGATAATACAGGTCATTTTTACACGATAAGTAATCACTAACAAATCAAATCTTCTTAGGAAACACGCTGCATTTTATGGTATAAGTATTATTTCGATCGGTTCAGTAGTTTTCGCAGTATAGCCGAACAAAAAAACCGGCTCTCAACTTATTAGTATAGATAACACGCAAACATTATTGTAACAATGCGATCTCTAGAGCTAACACACCAATATTGACTAATGTTTTAAATTATATTACTTAGAAACCTTTTCGAGTTCTCTTAAAATAGCTTTCACTAGAGGCATCATGAGTCCGCACGCCATGCAGTTCGTAAACCACATAGACAACGACATCGCGCAAATGAATAGAAGGAAACTTAATCTGTAAATTAACCTAACTTTTATTTACGAACTTATTTGGATTAATTAATTCATATTTTCATAGAAAAGAAAAATATTTGTATTATAATTAAAGCAACTTTGTATTGTGATTTAAAACTTTCGCAGCACAAAATATGAGAAAATGGTTAAATTTGTTGTTATAATTTTAAATTAAAAACAAAACTTACGCTTAGAATATTATCTACGTCACTCATTTGAACATCTGTTGGTAGTTTTGTATGCTTACTTACTCCATCCAGATACACAGCGTGTTTTATATAAATAAAATAGTAGGAAAAGGTCTTTTATAATAGGGAGAATTAAACCAAACCCAACTCTCTGTTTCACTCGTGAATTGAGAGAGAGAGAGAGATATACACATGTTGTATGCAAGTTTCAAATGAACTAAAAAACTCTTATTGTTGCCCAACAAGCGTAAGGCTCACCTGGTAGTAAGCGATTATCGTAGTTTATAGACACCTTTACACCAGAAGCATCGCAAGCGCGTTGCCGACCCAATCCCCAATCCTCCCAGGAGCTCTGGTCACCTTACTCACCACAGGAACACAACACTTACAGCAGCAGCAGAATTATTTAGCTAATATCTTGTGTAAGGTCGAGTTACTTTCCAGTAGGAGTATTCCCTGCTGTGCCCTACGTAAATAAATAATGTTCTAAAAACGATAATTATAAACCATTGTTGCGTTCAGCTTAATTAATATTATGTGTATTGTATGTTACTTGTAATGAGAACAGCCAAAAAGTAATAATATTTTTATAGCAATCCTCTTGTGCAACAGGCTGTGTTCAATTGCGATGATGATCATCATAACGCCGAAGCAATCCAGCACTGAGTTACGAATAAGTATCTGTGAAATATTTTTATTTTCTAAAAGTATGAATCTTTAGGGTGAGTTTGAGGAGACCAAAATGTAGAATGAATATAAATTATCGAAATGAAGAAGAAATTGTTTTGAATGGCATATAATAATGTTAAAACAAAATATAACTATAAATATTTTATAAAAATATTTTATAAACCTTAGTTTTCAAGATTTCATGTTAACGCGATAGCAAATATAAAGTGACTTTTTCAGTAGTTATTAGAAGACAATTTAGAACCTTTTTTTTTCAAATGTGTATTATACGTACAATATTTCAGTTTCACAAAATACATCATTCTGGTGACCTTGCCAATTGTGTATCTACCCACCGATACCTACATTATACACTATTTTCTATTGAGTTTGAACCAATTTTATTTCAAACAATTTTAATTACGTATACAAATTATGTTTTTTATTTATTTATAAAATTTCAAATTTGAGTTTCAACCTAATATTTAAAAGGTACCTTGCTGTTAAGTAAGTTTATCAAACAAATACTTATTTTATGACAGAAAATTTCTTAAACAATTTTATTCGGTATATATCTTAATATAATTATATAAATTACGCGTCACATTGTTTGTCCGCGATGGACTTCTAAACTACTTAACACATTTTAATCTTTGCACACCATGTGCAGTTTGATCAAACTTGAAAGATATGCTACATATATTATAATTTGATATAATTTGATATATATATATATATATATATATATATATATATATATATATATGTATTTATTGTATTTATAGTATTACGTAAAAAAACAATAAAAAATAGACGGTACGAAGTTCACCAGGTCAGTTAGTGTTACCTTTAAATAACATGATAGAATGTGTAGAAAACTTACTGCATTGATCAATTTCCTATCAAACGCCCCAGTGATTGTGAAAAATGCCACAGGTATCAATGAAATAACGGCTGGATGGTAAACATTAGCTATCCATAGTACTGCACATACGAGAAATACATAAAAACTCAAGTATGCCTGGAAATACATTGTTATGAAGTAGGTAGTTGGGTCTAGTAAGTAAGTAAAGCAAGACTTAAGTATTTTTGGACAGCGCAGGCTCTCACATTGTTATTCCCAATCACAGTAATTGGACTTAAAAGAACACACGTTACTAAAAATATAATAGTCTTTTTGTATATTTTCAAAAATCTCATAACCCGATTTTTATTAGTAATTATGACGAGATTGCCCCGTCTGTAAAAGAAAAACAATATTAATAATATGTATGCGATAGAACATGATACATTTTAATAATATTAATCTTACGAAACATTTTTAACTGCTGAATCTGAATCCATTGTGATTTTTTTAGTAAAATAAAAGCTAGATAATATTAATGTCTAGTTGGCTATGATAAGGATTGGGACTGCAATAACATATTGATTTTATTATGAAATTAAGTAAACTCAATTATAAAAATATAGTCTTGACAGTCTCGCGTAACTACACTAAGAAACTGGTCTTAATACTGATATATCTGAATATATTTTTTCAATGTGAATTTAAGCAAACTACCTATATTATTACAAAATAATTTATAAGATTCTGATTTATCTGATTCAAAATATTTTTTTTACAAAAATGCGATTATTTAGGAGCTTAATATTTGAGTAATGGCAACTCTGAGTAAAGCGATCAATTAAATATAAATTCAGTAAAATCACTTCAGTTGTCAAACTAACCGTGTAGGTGGTGTATGTATAGCGTTCGTTTAATTATCGCGTTTCATTTCGGATTATAATTTATTAAAATAACAAAAAATGGTCGTCGATTTAGAATATGACTATGACGAGGCGGTCCGTTCTTTGGATATATTTTCGCAAGCCGATTTCGATTATATAAAAGAGTGGACTCAAAAATTAGACAAATCAAAATATGTGCCAAAGGATCTTACGGATAAACAATTGCTTTTGTTCTATAACGCATGTTATGGAGAAGTGGAAAAAATTAAATCGTGTATAGAAAAATATTACAATATTAGGAAGAATACGCCGGAAATGTTTGAGAACAGAATCATTGGATGTGAAGAGCTTCAACCATCCATTGAGGCTCTGTAAGTACACATTTATGTTAAAAACAAAATCAAAAACAGCTTTATTCAAATAGGCCCCAAGAGCACTTTGGAATCGTCATTTTACAAATTATTCTAAAGTTTAAGGTTTTGCTGCAAAGAATACCATGAAATATTTAAAAGGTAATTTTCCATGAAATGAACATATAAAGAACAAATAATAAACCTACGTAGCATCCTACTTTGTAAGCCAATAATTTAGAATGCATACGTTATGTATTTATAGAACTGACATAAATATTTATTAGTATATGTAAGATGAGTTTAAAAATATTGCTTTGGTCACTAGTTCTTTTCTATTTAATATTAATTATAATCACTTTCAACGGACCCCCTACCCCTAATAGAATTTATTCCTGTGTCAGGAGTACGGAAACAACGACAAATACTGAATTACTAACATCTCATTAGTAAAGGATTATTTTAAGTTAATCTTTGAACATTTATTGTATTCTATAAAATAACCAGTATGTATATTGATGTATCTACAATTCCAAAAAAGGGGTGTTAATAATTTCAATTATAATATATATATATATATATATATATATATATATATATATATATATATATATATATATTATAGAGATTTACTGGATTTAGAAATAGATCCAACTAGGTCTATCGTAGTATATATGGGAAAATTAGTATTTTACTTAAACCTGAACAGAGCACAGGGGAAAAATGTTAAATTATATCTAATATTTTATTATAATATTTTAATAAGGGTTTTATTACATATAAAATAAACTTCATTTCATTCATAATGTTTATATTTATTAACTAGGTTCTGCCTGCGACTTCGTCTGCATAGAACTTTTAAAGGTGAACAATTCTGTCATATATGATTTTTGCATAACTTTAACTGTTTATGTAGCGCATGCAGCGAAAGCTCTCAAAAGGATTTTGAAACATTCTTCATTAGTGCTCCGCTCCTATTGGTTTTAACATGATGATATATAGCCTATACCCTTCATCGATAAATGGGCCATCTAACACTGAAGTTTTTTTTCAAATCGAACCAGCAATTCCTGAGATCGGCGTGTTGAAGCAAGCAAACAAACAAACTCTTAAGCTTTATAATCTATACATATAATAAAATGGTAGGAAAGTCAAAACTGTACATTGAATATTTTTTTAAAAGAATACTTGGGTGTGATCTACACTCGACACCGAAGCCAAAAATATGGTTTTTAGAATTTTTGTCTGTTTGTCTGTGTGAATGTCCGAGATAAAATCAAAAAGAACTGCATGGATTTACTTCAAATTTGCCACGAATATTATTAAGAAGTCGGGTCAACATATAGGCTACATATTATCACGCTATCACCTACGGGGAAAGAGCAGTGAACCTTTATTTCTTCAACGCATTCTGTAACAACGTGTAATCTAACGACGCATATTTGAATGTTGTTCTTATTATGTTAATAATAACCGTGCTATAAGCTAGCTTCACACTATAAATAAAGACATTCTGTATATTTAGTATCAGCATTGCACCCGTGCGAAGCCAGGGCGGGTCGCTAGTATAAGTATTAATTAGGAGTAATTTAATATTTTAACTAACCTTTATAAATTAAATTTTTTACCATTATAAATTTAATTTAATTAAATTTTTTATTGAAAGTTTTATACTAATACAATAGAAACTACTAGGAAACAAAAAATTAAATAATTGTATAGTTTAATAGTATTATTATTTTAAGTACAAAAAATATATATAATGCTGTTTCTTTGGGTTTGACGGTAAACTGACTTTATATATGGCATTGATTGTTCAATTAGTTCGAATATATATTATAAACAAGGCCCTAAGAAATAATTTATATTATTTCTTAGGGCCTTGTTTTTCTAGTTGTTGATATGGCTATCTAATGAATAACGGTATACAATAGATAAAATTATATGTTATATTTATCTTTCTTACTATCAAAACCCTATTTTTAACATATTTCTATTAACAACCCATGAATACAAAGTTGCAGTATATAAGTTAAATGTGAAATGACCCCTAATCACATATTTAACCTCCTGTGGTTAAAGCCTCTTTTAACTTATGTGTTGGATAAAAGTTACCTGTAAGTGGTGTAACAGGCCCTTACACATGTTCAATTAATTGTAAATTTATCGACTTATGTAAATAAATTATAATAGTTAATCATTGGTTCAAACAAATTCATGAATCATTAAATAATAAATTCAAGTTTTTGACCAACACACGGTATTTGCAGGTGAACGTTACAGGATGTTATAACCTCTAGTGTTCAGCTATATGAAAAGTTTAAAAAAATATAACTTTCGTGGGCAAATTTTTTGAATATAAATATAATTGTGTTTTATAAGTATTTTTAACCGACTTCAAAAAAGGGAGCATTTCGACCGATATTTCTTCGACATTTTCGTATATATATAAATCTCGTGTCACAATGTTTGTCCTCAATGGACTCCTAAACTACTTAACCGATTTTAGTCAAATTTGCACACCGTGTGCAGTTTGATCCAACTTAAAAGATAGGCTATATTTTATTTTGATATATTATGTTATTTTTATATTTCAGAAAAAAATAAGGTGATACGAAGTTCGCCAGGTCAGCTAGTATATATATATATATATATATATATATATATATATATATAAATTTTTTTATGTATGTTCGGGGATAACTTCGTCGTTTATGAACCGATTTTGATAATTCTTTTTTTGTTGGAAAGGGAATGTCCCTGGTGTGGTACCACGATAAGGAAACCAGGATCTGATGATGGGATCCCAGGGAAATCGAGGGAAACTCTCGAAAATCCGCATAACTTTTTACTGGGTGTACCGATTGTGATGATTTTTAAGTTAATCGAAAGCTAATGTTGACAAGTGGCCACATTTAAATTTCATCGAGATCTGATTACAACTTATGGAGTAATCTTTGATAATGCGTATTTACTTGACTATATTTTCGTCTACCTACGTTGTATTGCTTGTCGATATAATTGAAGTCGGTTTTTTTTTCGTTTGCCTGCAAACACACTTATTAATAAACCTCAAAAGCTTAGTAGCATTGTAGTATCAGTTGAATAATACTGTTTTCGAGCAGTGTTGTATTCCTTTGGTGACCAGAGCTCGTGTGGATCGGTGGTCACCTTACTCACCAACAGGAACACAACACTGCTTGAAAGCAGTATTATTTAGCTGTGACGAGCTGTGAGGTCGAGGTACTATCCCAGTCGGGCTGCTCCATATTTTGACCAGGAAATTTCCTGCTGTGCCCTACCTTAGTACTTCGCAAAAGTATTCGTCAGATGCCGATCAAATTTAAAAACGACAACATCAACAGCTTTCGATCAGAAAAGGTATTATCAAAATCGATACACCCAGTAAGAAGTTACGACGTAAAAATACTGTCAAAATGAAAACATTCTTTTTTTGAAGTTGCATGAAGTCGTTTGAAGTCGAATTACGCTCTGTGAGTACTGAAATTTTTTGAATGAGTGGGTTCTCTCATCTACGCCAGAAAATTTGCTTATAATCTGGAGCAGCCCGATTAGTTATGGATATAGTTAGGAAGTAACTCAACCTTACAAGGATCATAGCCTAATAACACTACTCTCGTGTACTGTTATGTTCTCGTGATGAGTAAGGTTGCCGCGGCTCCTGGATGGTCTAGTCTCGAGTGGGGAGTTAGGTGGGAGTAAGCTACGCGTTTTTCTTTTAAATTTAAAAATTAACGTCCACGGCCTCTAAATGCCAATGCCTTATGTTAAACATGCATGCATTATTATAATACCGCAGGCGATTTTTCATTAGAACTGCAAATCGACAGTCCTGTGACTCCCTAGTAAAACTAGGACGTGGTCGCTGATGGGTTTCTTTTTCCTTACAAGTACTCTTTGATGGAAAAGTATATACATTATTCATTCATTCGTTTCTGAACATATTATTATTTTTATTATCTACGTCTATATTTACACTTATTTGCTAGGTATCATATATGTACACTTATTTTTTATTAATATATACATATGTACACTTATGTTCTACTTACATTACACATCACCTATCTTAATGTAAGGGTTTTTTAATTTTTTTTATATATTTTTTTAAATACAGTTATTATTAATATTTACATAAATACACCTATGTGTTATATATCTATATCTACTTTATTTGTATATCAAATGCCGCACTGTGTAACTAATTCATAGATCCGGACCCCACGCCTACCCCCAGCATCTTCAGCAGAACCCTTGCCAGCGACAGATCACGCTTGTAGTCCTTTTTAGATTGTGCTCCAAGATGGCCTTGTCGAGGCACCCAGCGATCGGCTTACGAACCTGCCGATTGCGTCACCACCGTCGTCAGTGTAGTATACACAGGTGTGAGTGTGTCTTGTCACAGCTACTACCGCATGAGGCACGCTGTCGTGAATTTGTAGCCTCTCGGTCTTTGTCTGGACGATGATGACCTCGCCGTAGGTTTGCCCTTGTGCTTCATGAATGTTCATGACGCACGATCCCTCTCCAGTGCCATATCAGGATTTTGCGTATAGACCAAGTATAGGGTTGTCCCTTTAATGTTTTGGTATTGCCGCGTCAGTGTATCTATTCATTCTGAGGGAGTGGATGGTGGGATTTGACGAATACATATTTACGTATACCTCACAGATGGCATATACAACGTCCATGGGACTCCGGTATGCGGGACAACCCACATGAGATGTTGATTGTCAGATAGGGTCTACAGTACCTCATTTCGAACAGATTTTCTGTCTATATAAGGCAACTGGTTGACATCTCCGATGAGAACAACTTCGTTTGCCCCCGAAAGCCGTGCCGCCATTACTATAGCTCCAAAATGGTTCATAAGAGCTTCGTCCACCGTTAAACGGTTACATTTCGTGCCCTCGTTGAATCCATTTGTTAAATGGAGGCACTAGTACGTACCCTAGACCTGATATTGTCGCCAAAGCGGCGGGCTAGTTTCTCTTTAAGATCTTTGGCAGCTTCGATCGTCGTGGTAACTTCTATTTCTACATTCTCATTGAAGTATCCGACTAGGTGTGTCGTTATTCCGCACCCAGGTACCCCATTTATCCACTCCAGCTTTGACAATTGCCGGCCCACGAGGGCCGTTTCGACATCAAGATCCCCTGAAATGGATTTTGCTATCTCAAGCATCTTTTCATCCAGCATTACTATCGTGCACTTGGCAACCACCAAAACCGGGTCACACACAGGTGTTAAAAATTTCGGTGACGCGTTTTCTCGCCCCGCAGCCTCAACCGTGCCCACACAACCGTCTGTGCCGTTATATGCTGCCATATAGTAGGTTATGCGTTTGTACTGCTTATTGTTACGTATATAGGCCACTGTAACCGCTTACCCGAACGGACCGTACGCTTTTTTGCCACTTAGTATAAAAAAGTAACACTACATTATTTTTACCTTAACTTTCCGCATGCTGCCTTAGCGACAAGAGATGACATATAAAACATGAATTCGCGTATCCAACTCGAAAATAACATAAAAATTTGGATATAAATAACCTACGCACGTTATTTATATCCAATTCTTTTAAATGATTATAACGTTGTCAAGGGGAATACCCATTGCTAATATAAAACTCAATATATAAAATAATGTTCAAGAATATTCCATATTTGTGAACTGGCTAAGATTAATACGCGCTAGGTAATTAATCGACAAACAAGTTGGTGAACTCGTTTCTGGTAAATTAATGTGAATAAAAACCTCTCAAATTTAATTATAGCGGTGAGCGGACTAAGGAATACATACTAGGAATAATATTTAGTTGTGTATACACTAAAATATATAATATTACTAGCTGCCCGGACAGAGTTCGTTCTGTCAAGTAAAAATATATATATTTTTTTTTACTTTTTTTATTATTATTTTTTGTATTAAAATCTTCCGTGGGCCTCAAGGAACATACAAAAAAATAAATAAGCCTATTGGTCGAGCCATTCTCGAGTTGTGCGCTTAGTAACATTCATTTTTATTTATATAGATTTAAGATTTATTATAATATTCTATTCTTAAATAAGAATAGAATAGAACATAAATATGTTTTAATGAAAACTCCTTTTTGATGTGGCGTTCAACTTAAGAAATTGTAACACTTAGCTCCATTGTAGTTAAATTTTATTTTACTAATTAGTGTTAACAAATGCAAAATTAATTAATTAAAACGAATTACTGATATGTATGTATACTTCCGAACAACTGATTATAAATTAATTCATCATACGAACTATTTATCTTATTGTTTAACACCATGACACGAGAATTTTATATATTAGAGATAAAACTCTAAAATTTGTAAAGAAGGTGGGAAGGGACCCATTGCTATCTAACACGACATTAATGAAGCTGGAAATCTAGAATAACATGTACATTACTTATCGCGACATTTCGATGTGATCTACAGTCTACACGGCCAGAACTAATGAAGCGGAAAGCGGTTTGATTACTATATATAAGGTGTTCGACTCCTAATTACCTTCCTTCGAATGGTGGGATCTGAAGATGTAATAGATCACGTTACGCGTGAAGATTCCTAGCCCATTTTTTTTTATTTGACTTTGTTTAAATAGATGAGCTACCTTGATAGACTCGTTCCGCATGATACCTTTCGTGAGCGCGAAAGCACGGCTATAATTTACAATGAAAAACATTCTAACGGAAAAAGAATTAGTCGTTTACGTGTGCGGTCGTTTAGTTGTATGCGGCAGTTACTTTGATAATGTCTTGTATACAGGACCCCACCGTGTGATGTTTCACAATTTTTTCCGAAGATTAATAAACGACCCCATAATATCGTCAAGGCTTGTGATCCAACTTGGCCCATCTACTCATTACTCATATAACCAGTTCCTTGAGATAGCTATAAAATAATTTACATATACGCTATGAATCAAGAAACGTGTTTCGTTCAAGGGAATGCCAAGTTGAGAC